>NC_058082.1:534792255-535101954 GCF_014858855.1 Bufo gargarizans | reverse complement strand
GCAGCTCCTTTAATGTTGCTGTGGGCCTTTTTTGGGGGAAAAATGAGGTTCGCTACTACAAAGCGAGAGGAAATTTGCATTCAGTGCAAATAAATTTTTTCCTGAAATTTGGAACTAATTCCACGTTGTCAGCTTTGATTCACTCATCTCTACTGGCCAGCATAATTACCTTTAAGGCAGAGAGCCCTGTGAGCACCCTGGATTATGGAATTTGATCACATCTGTGATCGGCACCTCCATAGTTATGCCACTGCCAGGCTTTTTTACTCTTTTACCTTTGATGTCACTAGGTGCCGGTTCATGCATAATGCAAAGAAGAGATAAACTGTTCTGGAACCATGGACAGCGAACAGAAAACTTTTTAGGGTGCCGCTGAACTTCACTTCAGAAACATAATGTGATCTAATGTGATGTTTATGCAAACATTTACATATATTTTACATAACAAAACATAGACATACAAATTTATTAAATGCTAAAAAAAAGTATTAGTTTTTTTTTATAATAGGATAATCTGCCATCTTGAATATCAGACAATCCTTTTAATATGTTTATATTAAAAGAATGTACTGCCAAAATGAATGTAAGTAGGGCTAAGCGAACCCGTGAAAGTTCGGGCTCACCCCATTAAAGTCAATGTGGATCCGAACTTCACTTTATTATTTTCCATTATAATATGGTTATAACGAAAAATAATAGCGTTCTTAAAATGGCCATTAAGGGGTTCAAAATAATTTTAAAAACTCACCTCATCCACTGGATTGCACAGCTGGTATCCTCTTTTTTCTTCTTTCTGCAGGACCTGCAAAAGGTCACCGCAGGTCCTTTTGCAGGTCCTGTATAAAGAAGAAAGAAGAGGATACCAGCTGTGCAATCAAGTGGATGAGGTGAGTTTCTTTTAAATTATTTTTAACCCCTCAATGGTCATTTTATTTAGCATTCTGTCTTAAGAATGCTATCATTTTCCTTTATAACCATGTTATAATGGAAAATAATAAAATCTACACAACACCTAATCCAAACTTCAGTGAAAAAGTCGGGTTCACTCAACCCTAAATGTAAAATACATAGCTATAAGCATCAAACACATCCAATAACTTACATTTTTCACATTTATATTTCTTTAGTAAATATATCATTTTGCAGAATCTTTAGCTTCACATTTCCAGTGGTTAAAGAAGATGATTCAAAAACAATCTCCAGTAAGTTGTGTGCCCTTTAGCTGTGCGCTGCCATATGCCTCCTGGCATTATACACCCTACCTCTTGACACAAACAACAGTGATGATTGTGTTCCATTTGAATTGCACTAGAATTAGCAGCTCTTCGCATTAGGTTGTAGATGTAGATATGGTTTCTGTAGTGATGATGCAGACTGCAGCAATCTATTGGCTGCTGGCTTTGTAAATTTCATTCAGTTTGCTCCAATAGCTGAAGGAGAACTGACTGGTACAGCCTGGTCCTCTCTCCCTCCTCAATCTCTCTTTTTCTTGCAGCTCAGTCTCTCTCTCCATCTCTGCATAGGCAATCAGAGCTCTTTACTAGCAAAACCTTCTCTGTTCACACAGATTGTAATGAATTTTCATGCTGAACCACTACACAGCTCATGCTTTTCTCCTACAGTCAAGGCAGCCTTTTGTTTTCTGGCTCTCACATTCCTTTGGACTGCAAGACCGCCTTGGATTGCAACAAATATCTCTATGTATTTGCAGATGTGAAAGGATCCTGCTTTGCATCAAGCAGTTTGATTAGGATTTGCATTTTGCAGGATTTGGCTGAGCAGGAGATGTTGTGTGCCTGAGCTGCCTCTCTGCTTTGTGAAGGTAAGGTGCTGGGCAGACTTTTCCATGCATTTGGTGTGCTAGTTAAGCTATGTCTATGCTTTCAAGCTTTACTGCAGTCCTTGATGAGACTACTTTTCCCCTATGGCTGCAAGTCCATACTTTTCCCTTGTGCTCCTCACCGTGTCCCTATTCATATAGAGTATGTGTGTTCTGGGCAGTAATGATCATTTTGCTGCAGTAGTCTCTTGGAAGAAAAAAGCTATGGTTGTGTGTGGTGTATACAAAGCAGCAGATCAGTCTCATATACAGAATGAAAAATAAGCTGATATTAAATCAAAAGCATGAGGATAAACATCCTGGTTAGATGTCTGAAGAGAGATACATTTCAAAGGATCTGACATATTGGTTAACCAAAGGAAACAGCTATTATTGGTGCCATATCCTGTAGCAGCTGAGATACTATATCTGATCATTTCATACACTTTGACTTATATGAGGTTGCAGTCCCTGGGATTTTTATGGCTATGTTTCTACCATAGCGTGTGCCTTGTTATCGAGTTTGCTTGTTCCCTATTTGATTATATATTTTCGATGGAAATAGTACATGTTAGCTAGTAATCTGCAATCAGAAGCTTGGGCATGAAATCTATGCTGGTTATTTTATTGCTAGACTGCACCTTGCTTATTGCAACACAGTGCTTGGCATTCTGCATGTGTAATGCATAATGGAACAGAACGTGCCTTACAATCCAATGGGATCCAAAAAATATATAATTATTATTATACTGTTCTAAAATATAGACCCAAATTCTGCTGCATTAAGGCATTCTGCACATTCTGCACTCACATAGCCTTATGATGATGTGTAGGCTGTCAAACTGGAGATTGCAGTTCTATCTCATAACTTGATTATCTCCTATCTATTGGTTACCCCACCCCCATCAATGATGGGTAAAGTTCCCCCCTCACTCCACCTTGTTTAAAGCTCCAAAGCTGATCTGGTCTTTCAGATATAAGACTGTGTCTGTTGATGACACTATGGAGAACAAGAGGAGACTTTGAGGTCCCATGAAACCTTTCATGCAGTGGTATCTAGCAAGTGGCTACTGACTAGTCATCCTGAGTCTCCTGAATATAAAGAATACATTAAAGGATATACAGAAGCCTACATTCTAAGCAACAACATTGCAGCATTTTTCAAAATTTTTGATATTTTTAACTTAACGTAGGAATCACTGAATCCACCTTGTCTATAGATTTACTTAGAAATCTTTCCCTATGGTATTTCTCAAAGACATTTGCTTTAATACCTCTGGCTGGAGTACCTTGATATACTCTTATGTTTGAGTGGTCAGATTTCATATGGGAGATCTTCTGAGACATAAGCAATTTTTTTCTTGCTTGAAGTGAGGTATGGTTGTATTGATCCTTCTTACTTGCAGAAATAAAAGGGAAGCATTTACCAAGAGAAGGACATGGCTTTCTGGTATATGAAAAACCTCTGGATATTTGAGATTTTGCGTTAGTTAATGTTGCTGTTTGTGGTTTCTCATCTATAATTGATCATTGCAGCAACTTGTTGGAAAATTCGGTGCCATATGGAACCCTGTGAATCATGAAATGGCAATTGATGGATGTTTATATATATAGCTAATTCATGGGCTTCAGTAACATTCATCGACCACCCACTGTGAAATATCACATTACTCAACCTTCTCTGCTTGGATTTGTCACATATAGCGACAATAAATGATCTTCATCCGAGGTCAATCCTCCATGGACCTTTCTAATATACCTATTCTCCCAAAGTTCTCTGTAGCTTTCCATGCATTGCCGTTTAAGTCACATTAGCATAGTGAGATCAAATAGTGATTATAATAATCCATGTGAGCCTTCTGCATTAATCTACAATGAATTCCTATAAGGAAAGATAAGTCAAAGCAATTTGGGCTACATATATTACTGATCAATTACATGGCAGTTGTCTTGCTTTAAAGCGGATCAGTTATTAACTGTGTCTTATGTGGATATTTTAAATAATCCATATTTTTATCATGCAGCATATTTTCTTAAATCCATAGTATAGCTTATTTTATAGCTATCTCTATCATAGAATTCACAGAAGAACTAGTACAGCTGAAAGGAGGAACATCTGTTCTTTTAAGATTAATCCACAAGGTGGTAGTGTGTACACTTCTTTTTCAGCATTCTCTGTAGTGGTCACTTATTTGAAGGATATAGTTTGATGTATATGCAGCAAAGGGTCTAGGAGAAAGCCATTTATTATATATGTAAAGTCCAATATCTGTTTCCTGATGTCCATTATTCAATTGTGGTCATGTATCTATATGAATCTCGAGGAGTCAGGCAAGAAAAAAGAATTTCATAGCTGAAACGTGGAGAGCATTTCTTACCACCCTGATCCTAATTTTGTGATTATTTTGAAAGGTTTGGATGCCATGGCCATTTCTAGCAAAGCTGATAATGATGGGAAATATTTTCCCTGCATTGAGTAAACATTCATTATCAGATGCATTTCTGAAGTACTTTGAAATATTTGTGCATCGGTGCTCAGAACATCCAGTCACCTACTGAATAATTAGGTGTTGACTTAGCTAATTAGAAATCTGTTCTTAGGATTCCAGGGTATTATGTTATTGCAATGAAATTATTGACAGCTATTCCCAACACAGTTCCACAGCATTTCCCATTAGTCTTAAAGTTCAGGACATCAATCTTACAAGGAATGCAAATGGAATCCAATAAATAATTGCCAAAGACATCTGCTTTTTTCCTTCTATATGTTAAAACATCTTTGCAGGCATTTGGGAGAAAAAAATTGGTGTAGTGTATGCTGTAAAACACTGGAGTAACATTTTTGTCCTTCAAACTGTGACCTTTATTACTGGTATTACTGGCACACTGTATACAGGTATACTATCATACCTATGATATGAGAGAGTAAAATAAAATCTATAATTTTTAATTCTTATTAATTTATGAATAAAAAAATCTTTTAGTTACATAAATGTAATTCAATACTTCTATCCATTTACTTATATCTGTTTATCTATTCATTTAGTTATTTTTTTAAGAAATATGGTGACTTTATAGGTTATCTTATGTTAAAGCTATATAATGAAAAAATACTCTAGTGAATGATAGAATCCAAGATAAAAATAAAAATAAAAAAATATGCCATTTCCATAACTGATGTGCTATAATGTTGTAGTGATAGATTAGTGATTATGTAAAATAAAAGAATAAAGGAACTACACATGCATGTCTTCAAATATGTATGAACTATTTGATGTTTCCAAATGGATCAATCGCCGATCATTGTAAATATCTGTTTCTACTTTGATCAAATTTAATTAGGGCTTTGACACTTGTTCATTGAAGGCAGCAGGGATATAATCGGTGTGTGTCTCTGAATTGTGGAGTAGTTGGGTTTAATTGAGGGTACTTAATTGAAAACATTCTACACAAACCTTATGAGGAAACATTTTTATAGTTCAGTGCTATATTAATTGACTGGGTAAATTCTGCATACTTAACAGAGTACTAGCACTGCTGTTTTTGACAGATTTCCAATATAACCCTCTTGGCTTTTAAGAAGAACAATCTTCTTCTCATGTTCCATAGTCATTCATGGTGACATAGACACCTGGATACACACAGGAAAGACAATAGAGTTCTTCAGCAACAAACATATTGCTCTGTCATATTTTAATGCAGCTTGTCTTTAGTTAATTAAAAAAAAAAAAAAAAAAGATGAGACTTGTTGCTCTAAGTTACAAGTCCAGATATTCTGTTAGGTGAAGACTTCTAATAAAAGGCTAGCAGTAAGCTTGCAACTGGCAATAAGCCACACAGATCAATATGGAGCTCTCATTTCAAACAGCGGCACTTCTCTGTCACAGTTCAGCTCAGGTGCACTCAAGCAATGTTTGTAAAGCATTTATGCTCTGAGCCATTTCGATCCCCACATTTGACAGGGTTATGTACTCAGTTCTGTCACCTTTTAATAGTTCTCATTTTGTTTGCTTTATTACTATTCCTGGGATCTAAATAATATAAACCATGCCTGTCATTCATGCTAAAGTACTTTCCAAGCAAATGCTTGTTAACCTTTAGATGTCAAATTTCTCTGATTCTTTTAAATAGTTTGCAGCCATGTAAAAACAAAACATTGTTCATTTTTTTTACACATAAAATATGTATTTTAAAAGAGTTTTGTGTATGTTTTCTACTTATTTGTCCATGTAGCCACCTTTTTGTGATTTGTATAGTCAGCTATTTACCAACAGTGTTATGCCACATAAAGTACAGGGTTTGAATGCACATTTCGGCCTCTATGCCTGGATACTCTCTTCTTCCCTAGCATAATAGAGAATATTTATAATAAGAGATGAATGAACGATTAGAATTCAATTTGTCTTTGATTTGGGTTCCATATTGATTCTACCCGAAGGAAAAGTGCTCCAATTGGCCTGAAAATTTGTGTATGGCACTTTGAGGTCTTGTAGGATTCATGTTGTGTCTTGTCTCTCTTTTTCCCTATGTTTTATTTATCTCTCTCCCTAATGTTTGTTGGAATCAAATCACCCCAAATTTAGATCCAGGTGCAGCTCGAATTGCAACTGCAACTTTTTTGCAACTAGGGAAAAAAGTAAATTATCAACTGAGGACTTCAAAGGTTATGTGTCACCTATAATTCTTTGTGCTAGTAAAAACTAGATAGTCATACATATCCTTTATGTTCTATTTCCTGAACATGAATATGGGGGTAACCTTCTTGCCTGAGCTTTTGTTAATAGCATTTAGATATATTATTTAAAGCAACTTCCATGGGCAATAGCTGCAATAGATTGGAGGGGACTTGACTTCTTTGGGAGAGGTTTCTAGTCCTGTTCTGTGAAGGAAATATTGTAGAAGGAAGAAGTAGATAAGCTTTGAAAATCACTTATTGTAAGTGGAGGATGTTATCCATATAGAAGTGTTAACATTGCAATCAATGTTTGTTTGTTCAATCAATAATGTTTCTGATGATAATGAGATGACTGCTGAAAAGTGATCTGAACAGACCAAGAAGTTAAGCCTAATATTAGGTAATTCTGTTATGGATAACCAAAGGGGTTTCCCGAGACTTTTATACTGATGACTTATCCTCAGGATAGGTTATCAGTATCTGATCAATTGGGTGTGACACATTTAGGACCCCTGCCAATAAGTTGTTTAAGAAGGCTTGCAGTAGTGCCATGGCCAGCTTGCAGCTTAGCATAGGTCATGTGACATCACATTAATCAGTCACAACACCAAGGCATGGCTCAACCCAATTGAAGCAAATGGGGCTTAGTTGCAATATCAAGCATTGTAGCTATACAATGTATGGTGCTGTACTTGGTGAGCTGAGAAAATATCAATGCACTACTGCGGATAGTTCATCAGGAAACAAATCTTGGAGACCCCTTGGGGAGGAGGGTACCAAAGGAATAATTATAATATAAGTCACTGTATACATAGTAACATAGTACATAAGGCTGAAAAAAGACATCTGTCCATCCAGTTCGGCCTGTTATCCTGCAAGTTGATCCAGAGGAAGGCAAAAAAAAAAAAAACCCTGTGAGGTAGAAGCCAATTTTCCCCACTTTAGTGGAATAAAAAATTCCTTCCCGACTCCAATCATGCAATCAGAATAATTCCCTGGATCAACGACCCCTCTCTAGTAGTTATAGCCTGTTGTTATAGCCTGTAATATTATTACGCTCCAGAAATACATCCAGGCCCCTCTTGAATTCCTTTATTGTACTCACCATCACCACCTCCTCAGGCAGAGAGTTCCATAGTCTCACTGCTCTTACCGTAAAGAATCCTTTTCTATGTTTATGTACAAACCTTCTTTCCTCCAGATGCAGAGGATGTCCCCTCGTCACAATCACAGTCCTGGGGATAAATAGATGATGGGATAGATCTCTGTACTGACCCCTGATATATTTATACATATTAATTAGATCTCCCCTCAGTTGTCTTTTTTCTAAAGTGAATAACCCTAATTTTGATATTCTTTCTGGGTACTGTAGTTGCCCCATTCTAGTTATTACTTTAGTTTCCCTCCTCTGGACCTTCTCTAGCTCTGCTATGTCTGCCTTGTTTACAGGAGCCCAGAACTGTACACAGTACTCCATGTGTGGTCTGACTAGCGATTGGTGGTAGGACTATGTTCTTGTCACGGGCATCTATGCCCCTTCTGATGCAACCCATTATCTTATTGGCCTTGGCAGCAGCTGGCTGACACTGCTTTTTGTAGCTTAGTCTGCTGTTTATTAAAATTCCTAGATCATTTTCCATGTCAGTGTTACCGAGTATTTTATCATTTAGTATGTACGGGTGACTTGCATTATTCCTTCCCATGTGCACATAACTTTACATTTGTCAGTGTTAAACCTCATCTGCCACTTATCTGCCGAAGCCTTCAATCTCTAGTTTGGCCGCTTTTATTAGTTTTTTACATGTTCTATTTTTTTCCTTATAGTTTTTCAGTGCTTCCGTGCTACCCTCCTGTTTTAGTGATTTATATGCTTTCTTTTTGTCATTTATTGCTTTCTTTACAGTTCTATTTATCCACATTGGTTTATTTTGGTTCCTTAGCCTTTTATTCCCATATGGTATCTACCTCTCACAATGAGATTTTAGGATGTTTTAAAAGATATCCCATTGTGTGGCTGTATTTTTATTTTTGAGGACTTTGTCGAGGTTAGTTAGGACTATGGCCTCTCTTAGTTGGCTAAATTTAGCTGTTTTGAAGTTTGGTATTTTTGTTCCTCCCTGTAGAAACGCTCTTTTGAATGATAATTTGAAGGTTATTACTTTATGGTCACTATTTCCCAGGTGTCCACCAACCTGCTGTCTGTTGTTGTCAGGCCTACTGGTTAATACTAAGTCCAGTATTGCCGTCCCTCTAGTCGGGTCCTGAACCAGTTGGGAGAGGTAATTGTCTTTGGTTATTGCCAAGAACCTGTTTCCCTTATGAGATATACGAGTTTCAGTTTCCCAGTCTATATCTGGGTAGTTGAAGTCCCCCATAATAACCACCTCATTATGATTTGCCGCCTTGTCTATCTCGTTTAGTAGTAGATTTTCTGTGGACTTTGGTATATTAGGTGGTTTATAGTAAACTCCTATTGTTGTTTTTAGCTCCATGTATCTCTATACTCCACATGTTCATGTCCCTCACTTATATCTTCACGGAGTGTGGGCTTTAGACAAGACTTTACATAAAGGCAAACCCCTCCCCCTCTCCGGTTTTGACGATCATTTCTACAGACTGTAACCTTGTTCATTAACTGCCCATTCATAGCTATCATCCAGCCATGTCTCAGTTATTCCCACTATGTCATAGTTCTCCTCACACATCACTAATTCCAGATCCCCAGTTTTATTAGTCAGGCTTCTAGCATTAGTATACATACATTTGAGAGGTTTTTATTTTACACCATTTTAGAGAACCTGTCACTTGTTTTTTGACATTTCCATTGCTTCTTTGGAAAGCTCATGTCATTGTAATGGTAGTATATATGATAAAATATGTTTTCCTTGTATATTGAATGTGTGTAACAAATTAAAAGTCTAAGGTAAACCATGCACATTGATTTGTGTCATTTGACTTACAACCAATGGCTGCGACTGTGAGGATGTAATGAGACAGAAGAAAGGGAGTAGTCTAAATATTACAAATGAGCATGTGCAGGGTAAAAACAATATGGCCACCTACTTTAGCAGAATTTATACTGATGCTTTAAGTACTGTAATCCTGATGCCTACAATAAAATAACAGTTAATGATAAATAAAATATTACTAATTAGAATCACAACTTCCATCAGTGCTGTCAGATCAATTTTAAGCTTTGTTGTTGCATCTTTTACAACATATAAAGTTCAACTTAAACAAACTTAGGTTACCAAAGGGTAGGCTCTAAGTTCATTTGACACCTTAAGGACCCTTGCCGTACATGTACGGCGATGGTGGACGTGACTTAAAGAGGACCTTTCATGGGTTGTAGCAAGTGAGATAAATATCTGTACATGCTGATGTTGCCAGCCTGCCTGTTTTTTTCAAAATAGCGCTCCTACGCCCTGTTATGGCCCCTTGCAAATATTACGCTCAATATGCTAATACTGAGCATCAGAGCAATGGGGAGGAGACGCTAACTTTCTCTGTGGGTATCTTATTCTTCCCTGGCTGTAACACTGTCCAATGGAAGCGCAAAGCGTCACAGCCAGGGAGAAAAAAATCTCCCTGGCTGTGACGCTCTGGACTATGATTGGACAGCGCTACAGCCAGGATAGAAGGAGACCCACAGAGAAAGCCTGCATCTCCTCCCCATTGCTCCAATGCTCAGTGTTAGCATAGTGAGCGCAAAATTTGTAGGGAGCCATAACGGCGCATAGGAGCTCTATTTTAAAAAAAACAGACAGGGTGGCAGCACAGCGGTCACTGACAGCCAAGCCCCTCCTGCATACGCCAGCATCGGTGAAGACACCGATGCCGGCGTATTAACCCCATGGATGCTGCGGTCAAAGCTGACTGTGGCATGCAAAGTGCTTACGGAGGGTACGCGTGCCCTCCGCATTTCCATCAGGTCCCTGTACTGCAGTGTCGGGGACCCGATGGCAGAGAAGGCAAGCCTGATATCTTTTATAGGCATTGGGGCTTGCCTTCTATGGTAGCCTTTGAGATCCATACCTTAGGCTGGGTCTCACAGGCAGGCTGTCAGCATAAAAGCTAACAGCCAATGCATTACAATACAGGTTGCATGCATAAAATTTTATTTTTTAAGTGATTTTCATGATAAAAAATAAAGTTTAAATTAAAAAAGCCCCTTTCCCCAAAAAAAACACATACAATTGTAAAATAATAATAATAATAAATCAATAAAAATAGACATATTGGGTAGTCCCTAACGACTGGCTCTATAAAAATGTCACATGAGTCACCCACTCACCTAAATGCTGTAGAAAAAAATAAAATAAAAACTGTACTAAAACAATAATTTTTTGCCACCCTTCATCACAAGAAGTGCAACACCAAGCAATAAAAAAGGTGCATGCCCCCCCAAAATAGTACCAATCAAACCGTCACCTCATCCCACAAACAATAAAATAATCAGGCAAAAAAAAAAGAATGACTTAAAATATGGAGACATTAAAACATGATTTTTTTGTTTCAAAAATGCTTTTATTGTATTAAAAGTGAAAAAAATAAACATATTAGGTATCACCGTGTCCGTAACAACCAGATCTATTAAAATATCACATGATCTAACCCCTCAGGTGAATACCATAAAAAAAAAATATATATATATATATATATATATATATATGTATATTTTTTTTGTCACCTAACATCACATAAAGTTAGATACCAAGCAATCAAAAAGTCATATGCACCCCAAAATATTGCCAATCAAACCGACATCTGATCCCACAAAAAATGAGACCCTACCTAAGACAATCGCTCAAAAATGAAATAAAAAAAAACTATGGCTCTCAGAATATGGAGACACTAAAACATGATTTTTTTTATTTGTTTCAAAAATGAATTTATTGTGTAAAACTTGAATAAATAAATAAAGTATACATAATAGGTATTAACCGTAACAACCTGCTATATAAAAATATCACATGATTTAACTACTCCGGTAAACACCGTCAAAGAAATAAAATAAAAACTGTGTAAAAAAATAAAAAACACCTTACATCACAAAAAATTTAATACCAAGCGATCAAAAAGTCATATGCACCCTAAAATAGTACCAATCAAACCGTCATCTCATACAACAAAAATGAGTCCCTACATAAGACAGTAGCCAAAAAAATAAAAATAAACTATGGCTTTCAGAATATGGAGACATTGAAAAAATATATTTTTTCAAAAATGGTTAAACCAAAACAAACAACCAAAAGAGTAGTCATATTTGGTATTGTTGCGTCCATAACAACCTGCTGTATAAAAATAGCACATGATTTAACCTGTAAGAACGATGTAAAAAACAAAAAATTCAAACAGTGCCAAAAGAGCAATTTTTTGTCACCTTGCCTCACAATAAGTGAAAAATAAAGCAACCAAAAAGCATGTGCACCCTAAAATAGTACCAAAAAATCTGCCACCTTATCTCATAGTTTCCAAAATGGGGTCGCTTTTCTGGAGTTTCTACTTTAGGGGTGCATCAGGGGGTCTTCAAATGTTCCCAGAAAACTCTGCCTTCCAAAAACCATATGATGTTTCTTTCCATTTGCGCCCTGCCGTGTGCCCATACAGCAGTTTATGACCAGATATGGGGTGTTTCTGTAAACTACCGAATCAGAGTAATAAATATTGAGTTTGTTATCGGAATTTTTTTTTATTAAAATGGAAAATCTGCCCAAAAAGTTAAATTCTGAAATATTCTTTTAATTCATGTGGAACACCTAAATGGTTAACAAAGTTTGTTAAATCAGATTTGAATACCTTGAGAGGTGTAGTTTTCAAAATGTGTTCACTTTTTTGGAGTTACTACTCTAGAAGTGCATCAGGGTCTTCAAATGTTACATGGCAAATTAAAATCATCCCAGTGAAATCTGCTTTTCAAAAGCCATATGACGTTCTTAAAATGGGGCCATTTTTGAGTGGTTTCTATTATGTAAGCCCCACAAAGTGACTTCAGACCTGAACTGGTCCTTAAAAATTGGGCTTTGGAAATTTTCTTAAAAATTTTAAGATTTGCTTTTAAACTTCTAAGCCTTCTAACATCCCCAAAAAAGAAAACGTAATTTACAAAATGATCCAAACATGAAGTAGACATAAGAGAAATGTAAAGTAATAACTATTTTAGGGGGTATCACTATCTGTTTTAAAAGTAGAGAAATTGACATTTTGAAAATTGAAACTGTTCCCCAAATTTTTTGCAAATTTGTTATTTTTATAAATAAAATGAAATATTTTGACTCAAATTTATCACTGTCATGAATTACAATTAGAGTTGAGCGAACACCTGGATGTTCGGGTTCGAGAAGTTCGGCCGAACATCCCGGAAATGTTCGGGTTCGGGATCCGAACCCGATCCGAACTTCGTCCCGAACCCGAACCCCATTGAAGTCAATGGGGACCCGAACTTTTCGGCACTAAAAAGGCTGTAAAACAGCCCAGGAAAGAGCTAGAGGGCTGCAAAAGGCAGCAACATGTAGGTAAATCCCCTGCAAACAAATGTGGATAGGGAAATGAATAAAAATAAAAATTAAATAAATAAAAATTAACCAAAATCAATTGGAGAGAGGTTCCATAGCAGAGAATCTGGCTTCCCGTCACCCACCACTGGAACAGTCCATTCTCAGATATTTAGGCCCCGGCACCCAGGCAGAGGAGAGAGGTCCCGTAACAGAGAATCTGTCTTCATGTCAGCAGAGAATTAGTCTGCATGTCATAGCAGAGAATGAGGCTTCACGTCAGCCACCACTGCAACAGTCCATTGGCATATATTTAGGCCCAGCACCCAGGCAGAGGAGAGAGGTCCCGTAACAGACAATCTGGCTTCATGTCAGCAGAGAATCAGTCTGCATGTCATAGCAGAGAATCAGGCTTCACGTCACCCACCACTGCAACAGTCCATTGTCATAAATTTAGGCCCAGCACTAGTGTTGAGCGGCATGTCCCATATTCGAATTCGCGAAATTTTGTGAATATTCGAAAGAATATTCGTAAAATATTCGCGATTATTCAAATTCGTTATTATTTCGCATATGCGATAATTCGAATTTTCGCATCGCATAATACATATGCTATGCAAAATTCACATGTGCGCTAATGAAATCGCCTTACGAAGATTCGCAACTCAATTCAATCACTAATGTATGAATGCAATGCCCTTTGCCTCTGTTCTGGGACAAGTGTAGATATTCGCATGTGCGCTAATAAAATCGCCTTACGAAGATTCGCACCTCAATCACTTTCTAGGGAATGTGAGACTTTTGGGAATCAATCGAGATACAGTGGGGGGTGATGACAGTAGTTGACAGAGTACAGATCAATGTAATCTGTAAGGTGGAAAGTAAAATAAAAAATACGAATTTTCGTTAATCAAATTTTACGAAGTTCTACGTATTCGCGAATATGGTGCTATACTATATGAATGCACAGGCCTTTGCCTCTCTGTTCTGGGGACAAGTGTAGATATTTGCATTTGCGTTAATAAAATCGCCTTACGAAGATTCGCAGCTCAATTCAATCACTAATGTATGAATGCAAAGCCCTTTGCCTCTGTTCTGGGACAAGTGTAGATATTCGCATGTGCGCTAATAAAATCGCCTTACGAAGATTCGCAACTCAATCACTTTCTAGGGAATGTGAGACTTTTGGGAATCAATCGAGATACAGTGGGGGGTGATGACAGTAGTTGACAGAGTACAGATCAATGTAATCTGTAAGGTGGAAAGTAAAATAAAAAATACGAATATTCGTAAATCGAATTTTACGAAGTTCTACGTATTCGCGAATATGGTGCTATACTATATGAATGCACAGGCCTTTGCCTCTCTGTTCTGGGACAAGTGTAGATATTCGCATGTGCGCTAATAAAATCGCCTTACGAAGATTCGCAACTCAATTCACTAATGTATGAATGCAAAGCCCTTTGCCTCTGTTCTGGGACGTGCCGATATTCGCATGTGCGCTAATAAAATCGCCTTACGAAGATTCGCAACTCAATTCACTAATGTATGAATGCAAAGCCCTGTGCCTCTGTTCTGGGACGTGCCGATATTCGCATGTGCGCTAATAAAATCGCCTTACGAAGATTCGCAACTCAATTCACTAATGTATGAATGCAAAGCCCTTTGCCTCTGTTCTGGGACGTGCCGATATTCGCATGTGCGCTAATAAAATCGCCTTACGAAGATTCGCGCCTCAATCACTTTCTAGGCAATGTGAGTAAGATCTGAGCTGTTGGACCTTTGGGAAACAATCAATTATATGTGTACTGTAATTTTGTGGGGGGGGGAAAAAACAAAAAACGAATATTCGTTTTTACGAATATATAGCACTATATTCGAAATATTCGCGAAATCGCGAAGTTGCGATATTCGCGAAAAAAATTTGCTTTTCGAATATTCGCGCTCAACACTACCCAGCACCCAGGCAGAGGAGAGAGGTCCCGTAACAGACAATCTGGCTTCATGTCAGCAGAGAATCAGTCTGCATGTCATAGCAGAGAATGAGGCTTCACGTCAGCCACCACTGCAACAGTCCATTGGCATATATTTAGGCCCAGCACCCAGGCAGAGGAGAGAGGTCCCGTAACAGACAATCTGGCTTCATGTCAGCAGAGAATCAGTCTTCATATCATAGCAGAGAATCAGGCTTCACGTCACCCACCACTGTAAGAGTCCATTTTCATAAATTTAGGCCCAGCACACAGGCAGAGGAGAGAGGTCCCGTAACAGAGGATCTGGCTTCATGTCAGCAGAGAATCAGTCTGCATGTCATAGCAGAGAATCAGGCTTCACATCACCCAACATTGGAACAGTCCATTGGCATATATTTAGGCCCCGGCACCCAGACAGAGGAGAGGTTCATTCAACTTTGGGTAGCCTCGCAATATAATGGTAAAATGAAAATAAAAATAGGATTGAATGAGGAAGTGCCCTGGAGTCCAATAATATATGGTTAAGGGGAGGTAGTTAATGTCTAATCTGGACAAGGGACGGACAGATCCTGTGGGATCCATGCCTGGTTCATTTTTATGAACGTCAGCTTGTCCACATTGGCTGTAGACAGGCGGCTGCGTTTGAGGCCTAGTATTTAGGCGCTGGGTGACCGGTATGGATTTAGTGACAGAATTAGACTTGGAAATGCACAGTAGCGTGTGTGTGAAGTTATTCTGAATGACCCTATGTGCACCTTGAATATTATATACCCTTTTAGGGATAGATTTCAAATAGCTCTGATATAGCAGAAACCACTAAATTATGAAATTGCTAAATTGGGAATTGTATTTCAACCCAGAACAAGAAATGTGCTTGAACGGACACTAAATAACTCGCCCAGCTACAGCACTAACGACAGATTTAGCTGGATATGAATTTGAGGCCTAGTATTTAGGCGCTGGGTGACAGGTATGGGTTTAGTAACAGAATTAGACTTGGAAATACACAGTAGCGGGTGTGTGTGAAGTTATTCTGAATGACCCAATGTGCACCTTGAATATTATATACCCTTTTAGGGATAGATTTCAAATAGCTCTGATATAGCAGAAACCACTAAATTATGAAATTGCTAAATTGGGAATTGTATTTCAACCCAGAACAAAAAATGTGCTTTGACGGACACTAAATAACTTTCCCAGCCACAACAGGACAGCGTTAACGAGAGATTTAGCAGGATATAAATTTGAGGCCTAGTATTTAGGCGCTGGGTGACCGGTATGGATTTAGTGACAGAATTAGACTTGGAAATGCACAGAAGCGTGTGTGTGTGAAGTTATTCTGAATGACCCAATGTGCACCTTGAATATTATATACCCTTTTAGGGATAGATTTCAAATAGCTCTGATATAGCAGAAACCACTAAATTATGAAATTGCTAAATTGGGAATTGTACTTCAACCCAGAACAAAAAATGTGCTTTGACGGACACTAAATATCTTGCCCAGCAACAACAGTACAGCGGTGGGTAACGAGAGATTTAGAGGGAATTAAATTTGAGGCCTAGTATTTAGGCGCTGGGTCACCGGTATGGATTTAGTGACAGAATTAGACTTGGAAATACACAGTAGCGGGTGTGTGTGAAGTTATTCTGAATGACCCTATGTGCACCTTCAATATTATATACCCTTTTAGGGATAGATTTCAAATAGCTCTGATATAGCAGAAACCACTAAATTATGAAATTGCTAAATTGGGAATTGTACTTCAACCCAGAACAAAAAATGTGCTTTGACGGACACTAAATATCTTGCCCAGCAACAACAGTACAGCGGTGGGTAACGAGAGATTTAGAGGGAATTAAATTTGAGGCCTAGTATTTAGGCGCTGGGTCACCGGTATGGATTTAGTGACAGAATTAGACTTGGAAATGCACAGAAGCGTGTGTGTGAAGTTATTCTGAATGACCCAATGTGCACCTTCAATATTATATACCCTTTTTGGGATAGATTTCAAATAGCTCTGATATAGCAGGAACCACTAAATTATGAAATTGCTAAATTGGGAATTGTACTTCAACCCAGAACAAAAAATGTGCTTTGACGGGCACTAAATAACTTTCCCAGCTACAACAGGACAACGGTAACGAGAGATTTAGAGGGATTTAAATTTGAGGCCTAGTATTTAGGCGCTGGGTGACAGGTATGGGTTTAGTGACAGAATTAGACTTGGAAATACACAGTAGCGGGTGTGTGTGAAGTTATTCTGAATGACCCTATGTGCACCTTCAATATTATATACCCTTTTAGGGATAGATTTCAAATAGCTCTGATATAGCAGAAACCACTAAATTATGAAATTGCTAAATTGGGAATTGTACTTCAACCCAGAACAAAAAATGTGCTTTGACGGACACTAAATATCTTGCCCAGCAACAACAGTACACCGGTGGGTAACGAGAGATTTAGAGGGAATTAAATTTGAGGCCTAGTATTTAGGCGCTGGGTGACAGGTATGGGTTTAGTGACAGAATTAGACTTGGAAATACACAGTAGCGGGTGTGTGTGAAGTTATTCTGAATGACCCTATGTGCACCTTCAATATTATATACCCTTTTTGGGATAGATTTCAAATAGCTCTGATATAGCAGAAACCACTAAATTATGAAATTGCTAAATTGGGAATTGTACTTCAACCCAGAACAAAAAATGTGCTTTGACGGACACTAAATATCTTGCCCAGCAACAACAGTACAGCGGTGGGTAACGAGAGATTTAGAGGGAATTAAATTTGAGGCCTAGTATTTAGGCGCTGGGTCACCGGTATGGATTTAGTGACAGAATTAGACTTGGAAATACACAGTAGCGGGTGTGTGTGAAGTTACTCTGAATGACCCTATGTGCACCTTCAATATTATATACCCTTTTTGGGATAGATTTCAAAGAGCTCTGATATAGCAGGAACCACTAAATTATGAAATTGCTAAATTGGGAATTGTATTTCAACCCAGAACAAGAAATGTGCTTGAACGGACACTAAATAACTCGCCCAGCTACAGCACTAGGGACAGATTTAGCTGGATATAAATTTGAGGCCTAGTATTTAGGCGCTGGGTGACCGGTATGGATTTAGTGACAGAATTAGACTGGGATATGGCCAAAAAATGAACAGACTATTGCTGGTTAAATGCACTTGGTGTGACAGCTTCACCCTGATGTAGGCTTTAGCCAAAAAACAACCACACCATTGAGGGTTAAATGCACTTGGTGACAGGCGCAGCTTGCCCCTGATTTTGTATATGGCCAAAAAATGAACAGACTATTGCTGGTTAAATGCACTTGGTGTGACAGCTTCACCCTGATGTAGGCTTTAGCCAAAAAACAACCACACCATTGAGGGTTAAATGCACTTGGTGACAGGCGCAGCTTGCCCCTGATTTTGTATATGGCCAAAAAATGAACAGACTATTGCTGGTTAAATGCACTTGGTGTGACAGCTTCACCCTGATGTAGGCTTTAGCCAAAAAACAACCACACCATTGAGGGTTAAATGCACTTGGTGACAGGCGCAGCTTGCCCCTGATTTTGTATATGGCCAAAAAATGAACAGACTATTGCTGGTTAAATGCACTTGGTGTGACAGCTTCACCCTGATGTAGGCTTTAGCCAAAAAACAACCACACCATTGAGGGTTAAATGCACTTGGTCGCAGCTTGTGCTGGCGCACCACAAGACACAAAATGGCCGCCGATCACCCCAGAAAAATGAGACTGACAAACGGTCTGTGCAGCCTAAAAACAGTGAGCAATTGAGGATCAGCAGCTCAATGATCCACAGCTGCAGATCGATCAGTTAATCAAGTCCTTTGGAGGAGTTAATCTGCCTAATCTCGCCCTACTGTCGCAGCCGCAACCTCTCCCTACGCTAATCAGAGCAGAGTGACGGGCGGCGCTATGTGACTCCAGCTTAAATAGAGGCTGGGTCACATGGTGCTCTGGCCAATCACAGCCATGCCAATAGTAGGCATGGCTGTGATGGCCTCTTGGGGCAAGTAGTATGACGCTTGTTGATTGGCTGCTTTGCAGCCTTTCAAAAAGCGCCAAGAAAGCGTCACAAAAGCGCCAAGAAAGCGACGAACACCGAACCCGAACCCGGACTTTTACGAAAATGTCCGGGTTCGGGTCCGTGTCACGGACACCCCAAAATTCGGTACGAACCCGAACTATACAGTTCGAGTTCGCTCATCCCTAATTACAATATGTGACAAGAAAACATTCCCAGAATGGCTTGGATAAGTAAAAGTTATCAGCACATAAAGTGACACATGTCAGATTTGCAAAAAATTTCCTGGTCCTTAAGATGAAAAATGGCAGGGTCCTAAAGGGGTTAATAGAACCGAATGTTGCAGGTATTGTGCTCATTATGCATGCTTTGACGTATGTCCACTTTATAGCCATCTAAAATCTCAATATAGATATATAGATATTTTCAGCTTGACATGAGGAAAAGTACTAGTAAAATATATAACTATTGTGTCTGGCAATTTTGATCTTTCATGAGCTATAGGAAATTACATTTCAAGAAACTGGAGGAAGTCTTGAAGCTAATTAACAACTGATTTCACAGAAAGCTGAGCCATTTCTTTAAAGCAGAACATTCACAATCAGATATAATGCAATGCATTTTTCTTGTTGTCCTTCACCGCATTTTGAGAATACACAGAACACGAGTTTATAAAAAAGTACACATATTAATATTTTATTTATTCAATGTTCAATGTATTTTCAAAACAACCTATAATAGCTATATGTAATAAATATACAATTGTGTCCAAATATAATGATCCCCTTGTTTATGCTAATCTATATTTTCGTCATTAAAGCATTATAGTTCAAAGAAATATATCTATAGAGCATACGGAGAGGCAGAAAAATGATTTGATTCATAGCATGTGGCAATATTTCTGAAGTGTTTGAATTAATTACTTATAAATGACTTTAAGTTTTTAAAATCCATGTAGATATCATGAAACCATTTCTAATCCATGTTGAGGTAATTACATCTGATTGACTTACCTGGTTAAGTAATAGCACTACATATAATTAACTTTGAGAGGTTTTGAAGGTTATAATTATTAATGCAAATGTAGAATCGTATTATTCTGAAATGGAATACATTTTTGTGTCATAATAGGCTATGAAAAATGATGGTGTCTATGAACCCTAGTGACACAAGACAAACATTTTTTATTTCATTAAAGTAAGTCAATATATGAAGTTATTAAAGATTTTGAAAGATTATATAATATTGTCATGTAAATGGTGATGAGATGAACACATGGAGTTAATATTCCAATGATGGTCCAAATCTACAAAAAAAATAAAAAATATCAAGCTTTCTTCTTATCTCTTGGACCCCAATAGGTGTTGAGAGGAGATGATTGAGGATGTATGTGGTCATCTCTAAATTTGTAGGTTTCATTAAGCTTTTAGTTAAATAATATACTAAGTGGTTGCATCTTGTTAATGTTGTCTTTGTGAGTCACCATTTATAAATAGGAACATGCACTTAGGATATTGGATTAGTTGTCAGGGATAAGTGTATTAGGGCACTAGTAACAAATTCAAAAGTAACAAGAAATTTCACACTTACACAAAAAATACAAATTTTGTTGTGTCTGAGTCTATATCTGAAGCTAAACTACATACAAAACTTATTTTAACATCTTAGTAAACAGCCTGTACCACTTGGAACCAAACCCGGGTTCGGGAAATGTTTTTTTACAGTAGTAATCAATCTATGAAGTTATTGTCTCTCGAGACTTCGCAAAATATTAACTTTGTCTCATCTGAGCCAATACATCCTAAAACTGTATAGAGCGCTCGCTCCATATAGTATTGAAATTACATTTTATGTGAATCGACTTTGGGTGTTTAATCCAAAGTCGATTCGCTCATCCCTATTTATGACTTTGGTTCACTTTGTGGCTTTGCACACAATACATTTTACTAGCTTAAAATGATTTATGTGGTGTCCTCAATGTTATTATATTTATTTAATATGGTTGCATTTTCAACTTAAAAATATAATAAAGCCCATAAGAGAAGCGGTAGAAAATATAAACATTCATTAATCACACCAAGAATGAACTACATTCTGGAAATACAGGTTGGGAAAATTAATTGTAGCATATTATAATTAAAGATTATGCATTATTTTTCTCACGGATACAGATAAATAAGAAATTAGGAATTATATAATGATGGAAGAAGTGTCATTCAAGAATCAATATAATCAAACTTTGAATTTTTTTTCCACAAGAGATAGAAAAGGCATTTATCTGATGACATTGAGAATT
This sequence comes from Bufo gargarizans, assembly GCF_014858855.1. Taxonomy (NCBI): domain Eukaryota; kingdom Metazoa; phylum Chordata; class Amphibia; order Anura; family Bufonidae; genus Bufo; species Bufo gargarizans. The sequence continues at coordinate 535,080,638 of NC_058082.1, read as the reverse complement.
ATCTTCATGTTTATAAAGAACATGAATGATGTTCAAATGAATCAGGGAAATGTTTCAAATATGTGGGGTCAAGAAGGATTAATTCCATCCCGTGAGACAAAAGTGGTTGTAGTTAGCCTAAGGGATATATGTTGCCTTCATCTAGATCAGCATCTACTATAGGTTTGATCTCAGGGTATTTTCACACTAGCGCTTTTGTTTTCCGGTATTGAGTTGAGTTCTGTCCTAGGGGCTCTATACCAGAAAAAAACTGATTATTTTTTTCCTAATGCATTCTGAATGGAGAGCTTTCCGTTCAGTATGCATCAGGATACATCAGTTCAGTCCCTCTTACGTTTTTTGGCTGGAGAAAATACTGCAGCATGCTGCAGTTTTCACTACAGCCAAAAATCCTGAACACTTGCCAGAATGCCGGATACAGCATTAAGTTCCATTGAAATGCATTATTGCCGGCCCCAAGTGGTCTGGCAAAATAGATCCATTCTTTCCCTCCACGCATGAGCAGACCATTAAATCTGTGAAAAAAAAAAAAAAAACATCCTGAAAGACGAATCCGGTATTGCAATGCATTTGTGAGATGGATCCCCTTCCAGATCCGTCTCACAAATGCATCCGTTTGTGTCCAGATTGCCATGACGGAACTGCCTGCCGGAATCCCCTTCCTCAAGTGTGAAAGTACCCTTAAAGTATTATTGACTAGTTTCAGCATTATATAAGTATGATAAACACCAGAGGAACTAAGATTGAACTGTGATTAAAAAATTCTTCCTGGACAATGATACATTAAATGTCTGTACTCTTTTGCTCTGATTGTGCTCCAAGGTACTAATGTCCATTATTTATACAGTTATGTTCAAAATTGTACTCTGTAATACATCCTGATTTCTGGAATCACAATTACCACTTCCACTAGCATTTCATGTTTTTGTTTTCATGATTTTGGTGGTGTATATCCTTATTCTGGTAAACCAGTCCATGTTTTATAGGAAAGGCTCCGGTGAAGTAGGCGATCGGTTACATAGTTAGCAGAAGTTTGTTAAAGTTAAATAGTGCTGGTCATGCATTTTCTCAATAACATTTTATAATATGCAGTAGATACATCTCTATTTCAGAAATGGCTCTGCTCAACCTTAGATTTCAAATTTTTCTTGGGAAAGCTATCATAGGGAGAATTTTATGTGCTGTGCAGAAGGAAAAATAAGAGCGCCCCCGCTGGTAAATAGATACATGATACGTTTGGAAATTCACATAATGAAACCTAAATCATTTACAACTATGACTGGATGATGCATATTTGTAATATATGGTATACTATATAAGGTTCTAAAGAATAAACTATGGATGGGAATATTATCTTCAAGGGAAGACACAAAGGTGTGCTAATTTCCCTCTTATATACTGATTTATAAATTATTATTTTATCTGTTTTATTCCTTCTTTTTCCCTTTTCTTTTTTACTTTCACTACATAGCCATACAGGGATTTTCCCATCTGCAGCTTTTTCTCTTCCAGCTCTCTCCTATAGCCTGTACTTGTTCTGTGGTTGGGAAGCTTGCCTTTGACAGTTTGGCTAGCAGAAACCTGCATGCTCCACCTGCTGCTTTACATGGTAGTGTGGCAGCAAGTGGAAAAACAAGAATAGTGTAGTAGGCTGTATATCAGGACAACCAAGGTTGGTAAGCGTGGCTGTCATAATCCCTCAGTTACATTGTTCTGTGTCTTGCCCCTGGAGAGGTGCCTCCAAGAGATACTGATAGTGAACTAAACATTTTCATCTCTATATTTACATATAGTACATATAAAGACAACAGTAGTTTATAGACAGTTCACTGCAAGCAACATGATCTTTGATCAGTAGCGGATGGATATATAAGTAGAGGCAGATCTATAACTCTCTCTATGGAACAGCTTCAGGGCTACTGTGCATACCCTGAAGCATTCCATAGCTATAGATGTAGCTTAGCAGTGGTGGTTGGGCAAAAAGTGCTGATGTGCCCTGGGCATACATGGAAAATGGCTGCGGAAATGCAGCCACCACTGCTTTATCGCAGTAGTGGCTGTAACCATAGACTATTAAGTGTAAACACAACAAAGAACAAAGTCCAGATATCTGAAAAAGGATTGAAAATGGAAAATTGAATGGATTGAATAAATTATTACTTATGCTATTTGGGATTTAATGTTGATATCCTTCCGTTAAAGAAAGAAAAACCTACAATGATCACTGAAATAACTAGAAACTGACAAAAGTTTAATGAATAAAAAATTGCTGAAAATTAACTAATGAAAATCAGATCTTACTTTTGAATTGTAATTCATCAGAATAATTTATAAAACAAACTAATGAAACTGACATTGACAAAAATGATAGTATCCTTAACTTAATATTTTGTTGCAAAACTTTTTGAGGAAATCACCGCAATGAAGTGATTTCTGTAACTCTCAATGAGACTTCTGCACCTGTCCACAGGTCTTTTGGCCAATTCTTTATGAGCAAACTGCTCTAGCTGTCTCATGTTTGAAAGGTGGCTTCTCCAGAATGCAAGTTTCAGCTCCTTCCACAGATGTTCAATAGGATTTAAATCAGGGCTCACAGAAGATAACATTGGAATAGTCCAATGTTTTGCTCTTAGCCATTCTTAGATGTTTTTTAGCTGTGTATTTTGGGTCATTATCCTGTTGGAGGACCCATGGCCTGCTACTTAGACCAAGCTTTCTGAGACTTGTCAACATATCCCTCCAGAATTCCTTGACAGTCTTGCATTTTCAGGCACCCTTTGCCAAATGCAGCAAAACAGCCCCGAAACATAACTGAGCCTCCTCCTTGTTTCACAGTAGGTACAATTTTCTTTTCTTTGTATGCTTCATTTTTGCATCTGTGAACATGTAGCTGATGTGATGTGCCAAAAAGCTCCAGTTTTGTCTCATCTGTCCAAAGGAAATTCTCCCAAATGATTTGTGGCTTGTCAACATGCATTTTGGAAAAATCACTATCTAACCTAAAATTGTTGTAGGTTAGATAGTGATATAGTGTAGCTGTCCATACATACATACATACATACATACATACTATATACATAGTGCTGTATGTATGTATGCTACATACATACATAGTGCTGTGATATTGCATGTTCACAGCAATACTTAGTGCACCAATCACTAATAAGTAGTCAGACCTGTTAAAATGTGAAGTTGCATGTATTGCACCAAAATATTCACATCATTTGTGCCGATTTTGCAATCGCAAATATATTGGAGCACTCCATCTGCATATAAAACTATTGTAATGTTCTGCCGTGACAACCATTTTCTCTAGTCTCAGGAAACTTCTAGCAGCTTGAAAAATGTTTTTGCGGTGTATAGGATCTTTATGGATCCAAGTTATATTATTTTATTGTATGTAATAAAAGTTACATTTTAGATTCTTGCCTTCAGTAATATTCCTGTAGCTATAGTGATCCACACCTGTATTTTGCGTGCATTGTACGAATATTACATTGCCAATTTTTCGCTATCAAGAAAATAACCTCGAATTTGCGAATATATGATGAATGTTCTACCAAATATTTGTGAAATATTGGAAATTCTGATATTGCTCCTGCCGCTCATCACTAGCTACGACCACTCTGCAATCCGCCAGCTGTGGCCATGCTTGCATAGTATAAAAAATGTGCACTCCAGCGGTCCCAGTCATCAGAGAGGCCTGAACTTTTTCCTATATTATGCAAGCATGGCCTATGCTGCTGGAATACAAGATGGCTGTAACCATGGAAATGAGCAGTGTTTAAAATGTTGGAAAAATGAATCAAACCATCAAAGGAGGCAATATTAACAATCACAGTATATTAGTAAGTAGTTTATCTACATGATAAATGCAATTTGCTTAAGTGAGACAACCCCTTTAAGTCCTCCACCTTGGAGTTCACCTCTGATCTCTTTGGAAGTTGTTCTGGGCTCTTCGGTTACCATTATTATTATTTTTCTTCATTTTCCTCTTGCAGCCATGTCCAGGGAGGTTGGCTACAGTCACATGGACCTAAAACTTCTGAAAAACATGTGCAACTGTAGTAACAGGAACATCAAGCTGTTTGGAGATGGTCTAATAGCCTTTACCTTTAACATGTTTGTCTATAATTTTCTTTCTAATCTTCTGAGGCAACTCTCCCCTTAGCTTACTTTGGTCGATTTTCAGCGTGGTACCCACCATGATGCGAAAAGCACAGTGACTACTTTTCTCCATTTAATAAGGCAATGAAATGTCTGTCTCTTAATACAGAACAAGGACAGTGAGGCCCTGAAGTTATCCACCCCGCTATCCATACTAACTTGAAATAAAAGTGGCTCTTTATTTGTATTAGTCTACGCGTTTCAGGGGCGGACTGCCCCCTTCATCAGGACAATATGTCTGCCTGACATTTTGTCCTGATGAAGGAGGCAGTCCGCCCCTGAAACGCGTAGACTAATACAAATAAAGATCCACTTTCATTTCATCTACCTGAGTCCTGTCTTCTGCAGCAGCGCCGCTTTTATATAAGGTTCATTTTTTTCAATCGATCCATTAACATCCATACATGAACACAATATCTGATTTACATAACATAGTGTAAAAAATAAAATAAAAAATCATACTTACCTGATGCATTTGCTTATGACGGGCTGGCTGCCGCCCAAGATGACGAGATGGAAGCCAGTCGCAAACAAATGGAACAAGTAAATATGATTTTTTTTTTTCTCTTTTTGCACTATTTCAGGTTAAATCAATTTGCTACTACGAAGCACAAGGCAATTTGACTTCGGCGAATCAATTTATCCTTAAACTCGGATCAACACTACACACCACCAATGCTGGATTGCAGGGTGGTCATAACTCCTGTATGCGAGGAGTGTATCCTGCAAAAAATAAAAAATGAATCAAGACAGCAGAGGAGGCAATAAAGACAATACAATACATTAGTAGGTGCCTTCTAAGTGCTTACATGATAAATACTATTTGATGAAGTGAGACAACCCCTTTAATTTGTATTTATTTTTTTGTGCAAATTTCAACATACGAAAAAAAATAGCAATTATTCTATTCTTTTAGTGGTTGGGTCTTTTGGTGGTTGGGTCTTATAAGCTTGCAAGACCAAACACTACATGGGTAAAAAAAAAAAAAAAAAAAGCTTATTTTTTGTAATACTCAAGTTGGAGCAATAAGCAGAAGTGGAGATTAGTGAATTGATTCTATGGAATCAAAATCTGACCTAAATTTTTCAAACAATGCAGGTTCTATTAAACCTGAAATTAAAATTAATTTGATTTGAGAGAATTTTTTCTGAGGAGAGAGAGCGAGACAAAGAGACAGGACAGCTTTTCATAGTGATTAAAGCACTTTTGATTCCCGGATAATCAATTTAGACAAATTTACTTGTCACTACACAGAAGAATTGATTATGGATGTAGTTATTATTTGAAAGTACTGTATTGTGGGGGTATGGCGACCATCCACTTTTGCATATCTACATCCCACAGGATTGCTAAATGTCTCATCATATCAGTAAAATTAAATCTCATTGTACAAAAACAGTAAAGTCTCCACCTTAAGTAAGTAGTACATTCATTGCAAAAGAGAACTGAGTGTAATACAATTATACAAGAAAATAAGTAAGACCAGATGGATGAGTTGAATGTTATTGCCTTGTGCATCTGAATGCAGGTCCCTACACTGCGCTCTTGTATGCAAGCCTTAATTTTGTTATATCAAGTTTGCCCATGTTTAAGTATAAACAGAGCAATGGTATTATTGACCTATTGTAACTAATATTTTGATTGGATGCTATTAAGATATGTGGAACATAATGGATTTTGCCTTCCATTTCAAATTCATAGTGTATAATAAGATCTGAATTATATAGGATTTTCAAATAAATTCATGCAACCATAATCCATAAGCCTATTAAACCAATGGCATAGAAACTTTGTAGATTCAATAACCTTTTCTCATACTTCTACTGAGTATAATGGCATTGAATAGCTGCTCACAAGATGAATCAGTTATCAGTGGAATTTGTGCATGCTCTATAATCATAAATGCTAATCAAGACATGATGCCTAATGTGTTTGCCTTTTCTTTTGCCAAGTAAGTGTTCTGCCAGATCTAAAAAAAAAAAAAGTCCTATTATAAATCCTTTATGTAGCTTCACTTGCCGTCTGTTAAAAACATTTTCCTAAATGATATTTGGAAAAAATGTAAGATTTTTGATATTGTTATACGTTACTGCTACTAATAAATGTTACAAAATTATAATGTAGTTTTGCTTGGTTTCACATAAACTGCATAAATATGGTTAACCCCTTTTGGGTCATGGCGATTTTCATTTTCTCCATTTTCGTTTTTTACTCCTTGTCTTATCGAAGTCAAAACTTTGTACTTTTCTATTCACATAGAAAACAGAATATTTTTTTTTTTTAACTGTGCCATTGTTTTATGGGTTTCATGTTTATGATTTTCCCTATGCAATAAAACTGACCTGTTACCTTGATTCTGTGGGTCAGTATGTGTAACATGATACCAAAGGTTTATAGTTTTTCTTGTATTTTAATACTTCTATAAACAGGGATCATTTTTTTGCAGGGCAATCTTCAGTTGTTATTGATGCCATTTTGGAGTGCGACTTTTTGATCACTTTTTATTCATTTTTTTGAGGAAGTGAAGCAATTGGCAATTGATCTTTTTTCCTATTCACTGTATGGGAAATATATATAGGGACATGGTGGTGAAAATTATGTTTTTTACCTTTTATTTTTATTATGGGGAATAGTGGGTGATTTGATATTTTCAGATAAATGGCTCCCCAATCTTTTGGCTACCAAATCATAAGCCAATTCTGATGCGACCATACAGGCCTTGCAGCTGCTACACAGACAGGATCCGTTGTGCGTCTCAATTCTCCTTCTGACACATCAGAAGAAAGGTCAAATAATGGTGATTTCAAGAAGGCCAAACAAGGACAATAGCGAGCCCGTCATAGAGTGGGGAGGGTGGTAGCAGCATGAGGAGACCACCAAGAGGCACAATGACAGGGTCTGGAGGTGGCAGCAGCATCAGAAGGCCACAGAGTGGCACAATAACAAAGTGTGGAGGTGACAGCAGCAGTATGATTAGGCCACAGAGTGGCACGTTGACATAGTGTGGACATGGCTGCATCAGGAGGCCACAAAGTGGCAAGGTGTCATAGTGTGGAGATGGCAGCAACAGCAGCATGATACCACAGAGTGACAAGGTGACATAGTATGGATATGGCAGCATCAGGAGGCCACAAAGTAGCAAGTGACATAGTGTGGAGATGGAAAAACAATAACAACAGAAGCATGATACCACAGAGTGGCAATGTGACATAGTGTGGACTTGGCAGCATCAGAAGGTCACAAAGTGGCATGGTGACAAAGTGTGGAGATGGCAGCATTAGTAGGCCACAGAGTGGCATGGTGACATAGTGTGGACATGACAGCAACAGCAGCAGCAGCAGCAGCATGATACCACAGAGTGGCACGGGAACATAGTGTGGAGATGGATGATCTGTTCTGATGCATCAGGCATTGTAGGTAGAAATCCTGGCTGATCCATGCCTGATTCATCTTGACAAAAATAAGACTCTACCCATTTTTTGGGTGGACAGGCGAGTTCTTATGGGGGTAACTATGGCCCCTGCTGCACTAAACACCCACTCTGATGCTACACTACTGGCCGGGCAGGACAGCTTTTCCAGGGCAAACTCGGACAGTTGTGGCCACAAATCCAGTTTGGCTGCCCAGTAGTCCAGCAAATCTTCTATGACGGCTGGCAGGGTGCTGTCAAAGTATGCCACCACCTGCTGGTTCAGGTCCTGCTCCAAGGCTACCTGCTGCTGGTGAGTAGTTTCTTCACTATGCGGGTGAAGAAAGCTGCTCATCAGTGACTCTAGACTCAGGCTGCTGGTGCTGCTGTCACTTGCGACCAAGTCGAAGAGCCAGTCAACCAATCAAGAACCGCTGGGTTACTGGTCAAGACACGACCGCTAGCTGGCATGTGGACCTGAGGCCTTGGGAATAAACCCCTGCTGCCATGCCCCCTTACTCTGCTGTGACCTGTGCCTGCACCAGAATCATTTACGCCTCTGACACTCCCCTGTGCAGGGCCTGGCACTTCTCTGTCTGACATACTGTTAGCTGAACTAATTAAATTTAAAGCAAATTAAAACACCCCTAAAAGCACCAAATATATATATATATAATTTTTTTTTTATGAGATAGGCAACTAAAGGATTTAGGATAACACCAAATGTAAACTGCGTCTATTTTTCCCATATTGTAGTGAAATATGACAATAAACGCTTTCAGAGCAAATAACACCAAATGTGAACTGCGTCTATTTTTCTCGTATTGTAGTGAAATACAGATGTAGCAGGGTTAGCACTCAAGCTCTTAACTCAAATTTCTTAAGCAATTGAAGGTTTAGATAACACTTCTCATAAATCATGAGTGTTAATTCTACTACATCCATATGACAAGAAATGCTTTTAGGGCAAATAACACCAAATATGAACTAAGTCTATTTTTCTCTAGAAATATGGCAATAAACACTTTTAGCGCAAATAACAGCAAGTGTGAACTGTGTCTATTTTTCTTGTATTGTAGTGAAATATGACAATAAATGCTTTTAGCGCAAATAACAACAAATATGACCTGCGTCTATTTTTCTTGTACTGTAGTGAAATGTGCCACTAAATGATATCAGCGCAGTTAACAGCAAAAGTGACCTGTGTATATATTTTTTTCCACAGATAAAAGACACTAAAGGGTTTTTAACATAGCACTTGCACCCCAATAACTAATTGCTGGAATGACAGAGCTCTATTATGAGACTATCTAGATCCCCAAGTAATTTTTCCCTGCACTTGTAAATAGATTGTTTTCACAATGAGGATTTTCCTAGGATACTCCTTAGCATCTGCACACTGTGAAATGACTCCTCTCACTGTCCTTTCCCTGCACTAGTAAATTACTTCTTTCCTTTTTTTTTTTTTTTAACAATTCGTTTTACTTTCACTCTCCCTAGCGCTTGCATACACGTCTGTCCCTGAACAAAGTACAATGGTGAATGGCAGACTCTAAGATGGCCGCTGTATTTATAGGGCTGTAACATCACCAGGCTGGCTGGCTGCTGATTGGCTGCATGCATGGCATTATGGTTCATCCTGCCTTCCCAGAGTTCCTTTCCCCATGTGCTCACACATGTAGCTGCCATTTTAGCCGCCATTGTAGCCGGCTAGCCGCCTTGTTAGGGGAAATTGAGATTTGTTACCACGAAGCGCAAGGAAATTCACATTCGTTCAGAATGAAATTTTTCCTGAAATTCAGAACAAATTCAATTTTGTCAGCTTCGATTTGCTCATCTCTAGCAAAAAAATGGAAATAAGGGCTGTTGATAAAGGGGAAAAAAAACATGAAGGTTGAAGTAGCGATGTCATTGAATTGAACCACCAATCAATCAATGTGGTGGCAATACACAAATACAGTACTGTAAAAAAAATCTCAAATCTGGTTTTAAAATGCTGTCCAATAGACAGCTCAGTCTAACAACACAGGATCAGAAGAGGGCAATACTATTACTGTGCATAAGGAATGGTACTCAAGATTCCCATCAGTCTTTAACATTTAAAATGTCCACTGATTCCACTAATATATCCATACACCATGAGAATGCTGGGACTTTTCTGATAAAATATTTCCACCCTACCACAATATTTCGGGGGACTATGCCACTTGCTAATTGATAATGTTCTTATAATTTTGATAGTAAACCTGACAACTGTATAGCCACCATTAACAATCAATAGACAGTCAATTTGAAAAGCATATATCAATTTGAAAAGCATATATCAATTACATATTGTTGTTATGCCTATGGTATTTAATGCTATCAAAGTTCAGCTTTTCATCTCAGTTATTTTAATTAGTTATTTTTATAGTCTTTTTTGCCATTATTTTGGCCTCTAAGAAAACACCCTATAATATTTTTGTGATTTTTTTTTTGCAAGCAGTTTTTGGAATGGTAATAATAATAATAATAATAATAATAATAATACATTATTATTATTATTCAAATGTCTATGGGATAACATTTGAAAAAATGCCCCACCCAAAGTGCAGTGACCCAAAGTCCACTGTTCGGCCTCCTGCACGCGAACGTGTGCGCCCTGTGGCCGTGCTGCAGTCCGCAAATTGCGGGCCGCAAATCACGAACACTGACCGTGAGTTTGTTGTCTGTTTGCTATCATATGTAACTTTTGGTTTTAAAGAAAATGTTAAGGCCTAGACCAGCAGTAGTGTCAGGCTCAACCCTAGGACTTGGTTTCTTGGTTTTGGTGTGTGAAGCAGAGTCAGAAATTGAGGCCTAGGAAGAAGCAAGCTTAATTAATGATAGAGCATATGGTGCATGGCATTAACTATATCACTTCAAGGGGAAGCAATTGACACTGTTAATAAGATTTGTGCCTACTTCTACAAACATGTATATCTGCGAACTGCAGAGTTATCAGTAAAGAATTGATTAATTGTTACCGTACAATGGACTCTGCTTTATTGTTTCACCATTCGTGTTCCGGCACCTCACCACAATCCTGACATCAAGGGATCCCCACATATCATTGGACAGGTGACCCTATCACCAGGGTATCAGTGCCTCAGTGTACCCCCAGTATCCTGTGCATAGCCCCGGAAAGCAGTAAAACAGGATTACTGCTACATTCCGGACTCCCATTCTCCTCTTTAGCATCCTCCAGTGCTGGGCTCCATTGCATGACAATGCTGCAATTAAAAAACAAAAAACTCCAAGGATTCAAAAAATGCTAGGCATCAAAACTCAGCTACAAAAAAAAAAAAGTTTGTAAGGTGTTTTATAACTTTGTATTGACCAGCATGCAACATTGCTCCGAATAAAAGCATAAAAATTGAAAAAGAAAGCATATTTTTTTCTCATGAGTAGTATAATCAATCTTTCACAACAGTAGATATCTAAGTTGAGATACGAATCATTTGTTTCCAAAGTGTTACATTAGTACTGCTGTGTGAGAAGGAATAAAACATTTGATTCTATTACATGAGTTTTACTTAGAATTCCCATTGGGGAGTATCCATTATGCTAGCAATAGTGCTAATTGGTGTACTTGATACGGAAACACCCTATTGAGTTCAAAGGCTTCTGTGCAAATCATCTCATAATATTCGGATGTCGCTTAATAAAGAGTATCCTTTGATATTTTTGAGATGCAGTTTCAGTTTAATAAAATTCTGTATTATATAGACATCTCTTGACTATTGACAGTATTGCCTGTACCAAAATGCTAAAGTACATATTTAGTCCAGCTTAAAAAATGTAAAAGGCAAGAAAGTAATTTAAATTCACAGTTCCAAAACCCCTCCTCTCCATCGCTAATGCTCCTATCTCCCCAGCTGTTACCTGCATGACATCATGTGACTCTTGCAGCCAATCACTCGCCTGTTCAGTATTCATTTTCTTCATGTCTGCAGTAATGAAAGCATAATGTTATGGCCGCAGCAGCTGCAAAGATTGCAGCAGTGAAGCTGGAGTGGAAGGGATTTAGAATGGTGAGTATACCTTTTTTAATTTTTATTTTATTTTAGTCTGATGAGGGATGTTTTTTTTTATAATTTGTATACTTTGTTAGGTCTTTCACAATGTATTCTTTTGGCAAACCTCTTCAAGTAAATATAGATTAGCTAGGCATTATAAAAGTATAGATATAAAATACCCACTTTAAGGCCTCTTTCACATAGGCGAGTTTTCAGCGCAGGTGCAATGCGTGAGGTGAACACATTGCACCCGCACTGAAGCCGTACCTATTCATTTCTATAGGGCTGTGCAAAATCGCAGCATGCGCTATATTGCAGGGAAAATCGCAAGCATCCGTAAGCAAGTACAGATGCGGTGCGATTTTCACGCATGGTTGCTAGGATGAAAGTCTATTCACTGTATTATTTTCTCTTATAACATGGTTATAAGGGAAAATAGTAGTATTCTTTAATAAAGAATGCTTAGTAGAAGGTCAATTGAGGGTTAAAAAAAAAATCTAAAAAATAACTTACCTCCTCTAATTAATCGCGTAGATGCCGGTCTCTTGTTCTTTCCTCAGGACCTGTTAAAGGACCTGTTGTGGCGTCACTGAGCTCATCACATGGTACATCACCATGGTGATGGATCATGTGATGTATCATATGATGAGCACAGTGATGTCACCACAGGTCCTTTGACAGGTCCTGAAGAAAGAACAGGTGACCGGCAGCTACACGATCAATTGGAGGAGGTGAGTTAAAGAATGCTACTATTTTGCCTTATAATCATGTTATAAGGGAAAATAATAAAATTTACAGAATACTGAATCCAAACCCAAACTTCTGTGAAGAAGTCCGGGTTCGGGTCTGGGTACCAAGCTTGCCGACTTTTCTCACGCGCGTGCAAAACGCATTAAAACGCTTTGCAATTGCGGGGAAAAATTGTGCATGTTCTCGCTACGCACCTGCATCTTTTCCTGCAATGCACCCGCAACGCCCATGTGAACCCAGAGTAATTGTTGATGCTGATCCCACAAGCAATCAGTGATCGAAAAGGTTTCCTGCACCAAAGCTTTTGATTGTGGTATGACCTTTATGCTACAAATGTTGGTATGGAGAAGAAAAGCCTATGATACCATGACAATGGTGGATTTTAAATCACTATCCATACAGGGAGTGCAGAATTATTAGGCAAGTTGTATTTTTGAGGATTAATTTTATTATTGAACAACAACCATGTTCTCAATGAACCCAAAAAACTCATTAATATCAAAGCTGAATATTTTTGGAAGTAGTTTTTAGTTTGTTTTTAGTTTTAGCTATTTTAGGGGGATATCTGTGTGTGCAGGTGACTATTACTGTACATAATTATTAGGCAACTTAACAAAAAACAAATATATACCCATTTCAATTATTTATTTTTACCAGTGAAACCAATATAACATCTCAACATTCACAAATATACATTTCTGACATTCAAAAACAAAACAAAAACAAATCAGTGACCAATATAGCCACCTTTCTTTGCAAGGACACTCAAAAGCCTGTCATCCATGGATTCTGTCAGTGTTTTGATCTGTTCACCATCAACATTGCGTGCAGCAGCAACCACAGCCTCCCAGACACTGTTCAGAGAGGTGTACTGTTTTCCCTCCTTGTAAATCTCACATTTGATGATGGACCACAGGTTCTCAATGGGGTTTAGATCAGGTGAACAAGGAGGCCATATCATTAGATTTTCTTCTTTTATACCCTTTCTTGCCAGCCACGTTGTGGAGTACTTGGACGCGTGTGATTGAGCATTGTCCTGCATGAAAATCATGTTTTTCTTACCTTGCAGACTTCTTCCTGTACCACTGCTTGAAGAAGGTGTCTTCCAGAAACTGGCAGTAGGACTGGGAGTTGAGCTTGACTCCATCCTCAACCCAAAAAGGCCCCACAAGCTCATCTTTGATGATACCAGCCCAAACCAGTACTCCACCTCCACCTTGCTGGCGTCTGAGTCGGACTGGAGCTCTTTGCCCTTTACCAATCCAGCCATCTGGCCCATCAAGACTCACTCTCATTTCATCAGTCCATAAAACCTTAGAAAAATCAGTCTTGAGATATTTCTTGGCCCAGTCTTGACGTTTCAGCTTGTGTGTCTTGTTCAGTGGTGGTCGTCTTTCAGCCTTTCTTACCTTGGCCATGTCTCTGAGTATTGCACACCTTGTGCTTTTGGGCACTCCAGTGATGTTGCAGCTCTGAAATATGGCCAAACTGGTGGCAAGTGGCATCTTGGCAGCTGCACGCTTGACTTTTCTCAGTTCATGGGCAGTTATTTTGCGCCTTGGTTTTTCCACACGCTTCTTGCGACCCTGTTGACTATTTTGAATGAAACGCTTGATTGTTTGATGATCACGCTTCAGAAGCTTTGCAATTTTAAGAGTGCTGCATCCCTCTGCAAGATATCTCCCTATTTTTGACTTTTCTGAGCCTGTCAAGTCCTTCTTTTGACCCATTTTGCCAAAGGAAAGGAAGTTGCCTAATAATTATGCACACCTGATATAGGGTGTTGATGTCATTAGACCACACCCCTTCTCATTACAGAGATGCACATCACCTAATATGCTTAATTGGTAGTAGGCTTTCGAGCCTATACAGCTTGGAGTAAGACAACATGCATAAAGAGGATGATGTGGTCAAAATACTCATTTGCCTAATAATTCTGCACGTAGTGTATGTTAAATGTATTTTTGTATTTGTGAATAAATCCAAGTAATTTTCATTTTTTGTTTGAGTAAGCTACTGTAGAATAATTTTCATAACAGATGTTGCATACAGCTTAAGATGAATCCTATTTATTCTTACAGCTGGATGTTGCATTGGAGAATAATATCTGGGGTAATATAGGTCACAAGCAAGTATATAATTTTTTGATGATTGGGCAACAAGTTAATACATATTAGCTAATTGATAAAAAAAATAAAGCCCAAAGTATTGTTAAATAACACTAATAAGTTGCATATTTGTTAGGATATAAAGACAGAAGCAAATTGATCATTAATTTTATAAAAAAAAATTATATTCAATAGTCATAAAAATGAATAAGTGAATAACTATGTTTTCAAATATCTCCAACAATAGAAATAGTTCCATTCAAGTCAATGGGTCTGCAAAAAATACGGAATGCATATGGAATACATCCGTATGTCATCCGTTTTTTGTGGATTTATGCCCGATTTGCCCATGTGTATACTGTTAAAACACCTTACTGTACATTACATTAATGATAAAAAAAGCCTGTATATCGCAGGCCTCAATCAATATTTGTTGGAACCCGTATATTAATACCCTCTATCAGCATTTTGTGGAAACAGGTATATAGAACCCAATAATGAGTATTTGCTGGAAGCCAGTATATCAAACCCCTTAATCAATATTTGGTGGAAGCCGGTGTATCACAGGCTTCAATCAATATTTGGTGAAAGCCGGTATATCAATCCCCTCTATCAGTATTTTTTTGAAACAGGTATATAGAACCCAATAATGAGCATTTGCTGGAAGCCGGTATATCAAACCTCTTAATCAATATTTGGTGGAAACTGGTGTATCGGAGGCCTCAATCAATATTTGGTGGAAACCGGTATATCAATCCCCTCTATCAGTATTTTGACGAAACAGGTATATAAAACCCAATATTGAGTATTTGCTGGAAGCCAGTAAATCAAACCCCTTAATCAATATTTGTTGGAAGCTGGTATATCGCAGGTCTCAATCTATATTTGGTGGTAGTCGGTATATCTATACCCTGTATCAGTATTTTGTGGAAACAGGAATATAGAACCCAATAATGAGTATTTGCTGGAAGCTGGTAAATTAAACCCCTTAATCAATATTTGGTGGAACCTGGTGTATCACAGTCCTCAATCAATATTTTGTAGAAGTCGGTGTATCTCACCCCACTATCAGTATTTTGTGGAAGCAGGTATATTGCACCCCTTAATCAGTTTTATTGGGGGCAACAGGTATATCACACCAGTTGCAATTAGTTATTCAAATAGCGTTTGCCCTTCTTTATAGCTGCAGTATCTCAGCAGAACCGCACACAACTGCTGCACAATACAAATGTGCTATAACATATTTTCTATGTTAGAAGGTATATTATAAGTATATCACACCCCTCTATAAGCTTTTTGGGGGGCAACAGGTATATCACACCTGTTGCAATTACTTATTCCAATAGTGTTGGTCCCTCTATCTAGTTGCGGTATCTCAGCAGCACCGCACACAACTGCTGCACAATACAAATGCACTATAATATACTTTCTATGTTAGAAGGTATATTATAGGTACATCACAGCCCTCAATCAGATTTTTTTTGGAGGGGCAACAGGTATATGACACCAGTTGCAATTACTTATTCCAATAGCGTTTGTCCCTCTATCTAGCTGCAGTATCGCAGCAGAACCGCACACAACTGCTGCACAATACAAATGCACTATAATATACTTTCTATGTTAGAAAGTATATTATAAGTATATCACACCCCTCAGTATATCACACCTATCGATAGCACACCTATACCAGCCCTTAAAAGGACTTTTGTGGCCCTATTAGCTAGTGTTTGGTGTCACTAACAGTCTGTCCCTGCTCCACACAGCAACCTCTCCCTATACCGGCAAAAAACTGAATGTAAAATGGCTGCCAGATCAGGTTTATTTATAGGTTAGTAGGTGTGTCCATGTGCTGAAACGTCTTAATTGGCTGTCCTGTCCCACCTGATGGATGTGTCATGGGTTAAAGTTCGGTGCTATGCAAAAAAATATGGCGGGTGCGAATATCGCCATATGTTTGCATGTTTGGCAAAACTTGTGTGAGCAAAGTTCGCCACAAAACGACCATCGTGCAAACCGCAAAGGCTATCTTTACTTTTAAATTCAAAGAGAGAAAAATTTAATGAAAAGGACAACATCAGATAATTATCATGTTGCTGTTTCTGGCTGTTGCAGTTTAGACTACTCATAGCGATGGAGTGTGCTGACAAAATCATCTAGAGTGACAGCAAACCAACTATTAGCCTGTCAGACAAGGAATCAAGTTATATAATGTATGCATTAAATAGGGCAGCAAACACTATGCACTAGGATTCATTTATAGTAGTATAGTGTAGTATGAAAGTTGTTCTGATAAAATAATTGGTATTCAACAAGGGCACATTGTAAGTAGGAAGCATGCAAAATCAGCTATAAACCCATAACAGTGCATGACAGGCATTGTTATATGGAGAATTGATTTACAAGCACAATTACAGTACTAAACAGGACAGGAAATTATATATATATTTTTTTTTTTAGTAGGGTAAAATAAACATACTGATACAAAACTAAATATATGGCACGAAGAAACAAATTACTTGGTGTTTATATTAGTAATAGTCACTGTAATTCAGTAAAAAAAAAAAAAAATGCTTAATGACTACCTATGTGTTATGGACCCTTATTGTACAGACCCATATTGTCACAACTTTGGGGGTTATTTATCAAACTGGTGTAAAGTAAAACTGGCTTAGTTGCCCAATCCAATTCCACCTTTCATTTTGGACAGCTTCTTTGGAAAATTAAAGAAGGGATCTAATTGGTTGGGCAACTAAGCTAGTTCAAACCAGCTAAATAACCTCCTATGGGCTTCTAAGGGGCCATATGCCACCTCTGTGTCATTTCTTCTTATACATTCATAAGGAATCCAAAAGAAGAAATAATAATAAGAAAATCATATGAAAAGAGTCATGGATGTATTCTCCTCTTAAAGTGCTGTATCTGAGAGAAAACATTAAACCTCAAAAAACATTCATTACCATATTATATTCACTTCCTTAGATGAGTGAATTTCTCAAAATTGGATTTGGGTTCTAATTAACTGATTTTAGTTAATTTTCTCTCTCTCTCTCACCTTATCTTTCTTTCTTAGGGCTTGTTCACACAACCGTGTGCTACCCGTAGTGTGGACCGCAAATTACAGTCCACAATGCACGGGAGCTGGCCTTGGGGTTGCCGCATATGGATCGTGACCCCATTCATTTGAATGGGGTCTGCTATCCGTCCGTTCAGCAAAAATATAGAGCAAGTTCTATCTTTTAGCCGTGCGGAAGCACTCCATAGTCTCACAATAAATTAAACATGTAGAGAAGGAGAATTATAATGAAGTAAAGAAAATACCTCACAAATGGAGCATTTTTTATTAAAATAACATTTATTGGAGCCTGACACAACCCCATTTATCACTTCTTGCTTACAAAGATGGGTGTTTTAAAACAAACTGCTTTTGTGAAAGATATAAAAATTGGCGTGCAAGCATCTCCTGCTTGTTGTACTCAATTTTTCTCTGGAGGTCATATGTTTGGCACATTGTAGTTAATGGCTGACCATGTAGCATGACAAAGCTGAGCAGAGCCATCAGAAGGACCTTGTTTATTTCCTAGAATTGATACCACTTCATTTTAACAATCATAGAACTTATGTTGTGGGGAAAATGTTTTAAGGACTCTTAAGGGACTATATACAGGAGTATGTGACTGTAAATAATATTATAAGTGATAACCAGTATGGGTTTACCAAGGACAGAAGTTGTCACACTAACCTGATTTGTTTTTATGAGGAGGTGAGTAGTAGCCTGGACAGAGGGGTGCCTGTGGAAGTAGTGTTTAGGGATTTTGCAAAGGCTTTTGATACTGTCCCTCAATAGATAAAGTAAGGTCTATAGGCTTTGAAAGTATAGTTTGTAATTGGATTGAAAACTGGCTGAAGGACTGTGCCCAGATATTTGTGGTCAATGATTCTTATTCAGAATGGTCCCAGGTTATAAGTGGTGTACCCCAAGGTTCAGTGCTGGGCCCCTTATTATTTAATTTATTTATTAATGATATTGAGGAGGGGATTAATAGCACCATATCTATTTTTGCAGATCACACTAAGCTGTGTAGAACTGTACAGTCTATGGATGATGTCCACAAACTACAAGCTGACTTGAACACTGAGTGATTGGGCATCAACTTGGCAAATGAGGTTCAATGTGGACAAATATTATGTTATGCATCTTGGTAGTAATAATCTCTGTGCTTCTTATGTCCTAGGTGATGTAGCACTGGGAGAGTCACTTATAGAGAAGGATGTGGGTGTCCTTGTTGATAGTAGATTAAATTATAGTATACATTGTCAATCAGCTGCTTCTAAGGCCAACAGGATATTGTCATGCATTAAATGAGGCATGGACTCGCGGGGAAGGGATGTAATATTACCACTTTATAAAGCGTTGGTGTGGCCTCATCTGGAACATGCAGGTCAGTTCTGGGCACCAGTACATAGAAATGACACACTGCAGATGTAAAAAGTACAGAGGAGAGCGAATAAACTGATAAGGGGAATGGATGGTCTTAGTTAAGAAGAAAGATTAAAATAATTGAATTTATTTAGTCTTGAGAAGAGATGTCTAAGCGGGGAAATGATTAAGCTATATAAATATACAAATGGAATTGGGTTCTAAGCAGGCACTGCCTCCGATTGGAGAGGAAAAAGTTCAGTTTCCGGAAGCATCAAAGCTTCTTTACTGTAAGACCTGTGAAGCTGTGGAATAGACTTCCTCAGGACGTGGTCACAGCAGGAACAGTAGACAGTTTCAAAAAGAGTTTAGATGAATTCTTACAAGTAAAAAAATATTAATACTTATGAAAACCTGTAGAAATCTGAGTCTCAATCCATTTTGGGATTCACATCCCCACCTAACCTTTGGTTGAACTTGATGGACATATGTCTTTTTTCAACCATATTAACTATGTAACTATGTAACACATAATACTCTCCCTCAAATTTCAAGCCTTTAAAGGTAACCTGAAAAGCCACCTCCTCAGGAAATTCTACCACCTGCAATAAGCATGCTGCCACCATACTGCCAAATGAGCAGTGTTTACCCTCATCTACTATGTTTTTCCCTCTTCCCTTCTATATTGTAATTTCTTGCTGGCAGGGTCATCTTCCCCTCTGTATCAATTAATGGTTTGTTTGTGTAACCCCCTCTTGATGTATAGTGTCATGAAATGAATGGTGCTTTAAAATAAATAAGAGTAAAAGTCCATTCTGGGACATCCTTATTTAATTCTTCTGATCTCATAAATATATTTTCTGCTAGAAAACTGGGTCATCCTTTACATGACGTTTGGAAACCTGTGGAGTCATTTATAAAACTGGTGCAATGTAGAACTGTCTTAGTTGCCCATAGCAACCAATCAGATTCCACCTGTCCATTTCAAAAGGAGTTGTCAAACATGAAAGGCAGAATCTGATTGGTTTCTACTTTGCACCACTTTCATAAATGACCCACTAGTGTCCATACCGAGCAGGGCACAATTGAATCTGGTTATTACAAATATCACAATACTGTATATGTACTACTTTCTCTTGCAATAAAACTGTAGTGAGGAGCCATGTGCTTTGCAGTGTTTACTGTATGAGAATTATTTTATATAAAATTAAAACAACTTTCTATGATGATTTAAATCTAACAGAAATCATTTACATCTAATCCTATCAAGATTCTATAAAATTTAATTTATCCACCTTAATCTGTTGTTAAAAATTGTAAATAGCATTTTTTTAAATATTAGAAGTCGCTGTCTATGCTTGTAGATTAAATGTTGATTTAATATAATGTGTAATTTTATAGAATCCTAAAAAAGTGTGATCATTTTTGCCAATTCTTAGGTCATAGGCATTAGGGGTATTAATAAAATGAATCCACACATAGTTACACTTGCAAATGAAGGAATTGTTACACCCTTCCCCCATACTTGACACACAGAGGCACACACTGAAGCTTTTGTTTTAGGCTGCTGTATTCTGATCAGCCCGTTGCACAATTACAGCAGAACCTTTAACTGCAAGGCTTGTAGATTTTTCAGACAGAATCATACAGTTACTGGTGCAATAGAACACATTTCAGTGAATAAGGTATGATTAAGAGATTATATCATTTTGTCTTTGACTTGTGATCAGCCTTGTTTTTGAATGATTGCTATCTTTTTCTCATAATCATCTTGGCTACAGATTTACGTTGCATTTTCTTTAAGCATAAAATTAGTGAAATTAAAAATTTTTGCTCTACAAGTGTTAGGTTTGGCATCTAAGTAAATATTTCATGTCTTTCAACAGATTTGTTTTGGAAATGAGAGCTTACTTGGGAAATGTGTCTTTTACTTTGTATACTGGTTGATATTTTTTCTGTATATCTTTGTATTTCACTTTAAGAGAGTAAATTCCTTTCATTTTTATTTTTACTTTGAGTACATTTTTCTGCACTAAATATGTATATTCACTATGCTTTAATTTTTCACAAGGCAATTTATGAAGTGATGCACCTTAATAATATATGTGGTGTGAGTGTAATGTGGTTTATACCTTTGTGCTTAAAAGTACACCAGGGATTGAAATAGTCACACATAGTAAATGATCTTTAATTCAAGTCTAATCTCACTGTGAAAAGTGGCGAGGATCACAGAATGTCGCAAATTTAATGCCTGAGAAAATGTTGCAAACTTGCAACTTTTTTAAACAACAAAACTGCCATATCTGATTTGATAAATGTCCCACAATATGTTTAAAATAATATTTAGATATTTGTTATATTTTAAGAATACTATTTGTATATTTATAATTGTCACTATGTTGTTATCATTATTAGCAATTTATTTTGAACATATATCTTTTATCTTTTTTTGCCATAAATGAAAAACTCGTAGATATATACTGATTTTCAATCTCCTCTTCGTATCCATCTATTTATGTTAAAAAATAAACAATGAAAGTAACAAATATTCAGCTTTCAATTTGTGAGCCTGACAGATTTTTCAAGCAGTTCATGTTTTTCTCACTGGTTTATTTGTCAGGAAGTTCTTTCTTTCATTCCTTATTTCTATCTTGTGCTTAGTGCTGTGTGAATGAATCACAGAAGCAGATGTATGACTCACCATCCAGGGAGGCAGAACTATTTGTGCCCGCATTAATCTGTAATCTGCATTTTTCCATTTAGAAGAGCGGCTATTAAACACCCATGCTAGAATTTTTTGTATTATGTCTTATGATTAATACAGATTGAGGCATCATGATCATTGTTAATGCACCAAATCATTCTCCAAGAAAAATGCTAATTAGTTTTTTCACTTAATCTGACATGCATATATGGTGGTTTCAAGTGTTCCAGATATATTGTTGCTGTGGAATAGTCTATGAAATAGTCTGCATACAGTATATTTCTATACAGTCGAGTCAATAGTTATTATTATGACCACCAGCTAATATCCAGAGAAACCACAACTAGATGGGCTTGGATTGACTCAATAAGGTCCTGGCAGAATGTCACAGGTATCTGAAGATATGCTGACTACAGTACATGCCATAGCTGCTGAAGGATATGTGGAGATAGATCCACAGAGTGAACATAACGATCAAGGTGGTCCCACAGATGGTCAATTGGGTTCAAGAATTAGGTCACCAGAATAGTACTTGGAAGTCTTGTTCATACTCTTCAAACCAATGTTGGACATTTCTATCCATGTGACATATCACATTTTTTTTCTGGAAGATCATATCATCCCCAGGAGAGACAATCAGCATGTATGGGTGTACATTATCTGCAAGGATGGATTCATAACCATATTAGTTGAGAGTGCCTTCCACATGGATGAATGGGCCTAGAGAAAGCTACAACAGCATTTCCCAGACCATAGTGCTGTCACCATCATCTTGTTTTCTCCCAGCAATGGCTGTAAGGTGTTTGTTCTTGGATGTTTCTTGCCTAACACACCAATTTCCATATGCTCAATGAAACAGAATAAGAAACTCATTGGTAAAGGCAACCCTTTGCCAATCAGTGGAGGTCCAATTCTGATTCTGCTGTGAAAATTGAAGCCTTTTCTGCTGAAGCAACATTGTTACCAGAGGTGCAGTGACCATATATCTACTTTAAAGCCCCTTATATAGTAGGGTTCGCTGAAATGTTGTTTAGACGCATGTGTGGTAGCCCCCTGGTTCATTTTGATGATGATCTATTGCACTGTAGGATGTCGGCTTATTATCACGCATCTTTGAAGCCAAAGTTCACCTCTAATGAAACATGGTGCTCTATAGTTTCCACATCACTTATTCGCAGTGATGCTATATGTCCACTCATGATACACTTTCAATACAGCAGCACACAGACAGTTCACAAACTTCAGTTTCAGAAGTGCTGCCACCCTGGAATACTGGGTGACTTTCTTCATGTGCCAACCTTCAATGTTTCTATGTGCTGCCAATCTGAAAAGTAGGAAGTCATCATAATAATCTGACTTGACTGTATATATATATATATATATATATATATATATATATATGTAGATTTGGATTTGTCCTGCGAGCCCTGATTTGTTCATGAATGTGACACACAGGAAAAACTTGGACTGAACAAATCAGGAGAAATACAATTATGCATTCACCCCTACTTGTAGTAATGGTGCATGTCCAAGACTCACATAGTCTTGTGTTACTGATGACTAGTGTTAAGTGCAAATATTTGAATTATGAATATTTATCGCAAATATCGCAACTTTGAGAATTTGCAAATATTTAGAATTTAGTGCTATATATTTGTTTTTCGATGATCGTGTAATAAACAAATATTGCACAATCAATACAGGCATGGTTAAAAAATGAATATATAGCACTTTATTGAATATAGTGCTATATATTCATTTTTTTTTATATTCGTCATTTTTTCCCCAATTATATCCATATTACGCAATCATTGTATTGTCGATTTTTCTAGTAAAAAAAAGACGAATATTCTAAAAAACAAATAGCACTATATTCTATAGTGCTATATATTCCTTTTTGACCCACGCCTGTATTGATCGGATAATATTTGCATATTACACGATCATTACATTACCAATTTTTTTTAGTAAAAAAAAGATGAATATTCTAAAAAACTAATATATAGCACTATATTCGATATAGTGCTATATATTTAGTTTTTTCGAAAATGTTTTCTTTTTTTTTCATCTAAAGTCATGATTCCTCCCTGCTTAAAGGGAACCTGTCACCAGTTTTATGGTGTCCTAACTAAGGGCAGCATAAATAAGTGACTGATTTGCTTAGCAAAATGCTGGGTCACTTTCTTTAATTGACCCAGTCAATCTGCCAACATCTTGTATTGAAAAGCTCCAGCTGATAATGATGAGTCCTGAATATTCATGAGCTCCTAACTCTCCCCACCCACCTGCTGCTGAATGACAGTTTGTTTCCATAGGAATCAGCAGCAGGTTGGCAGGGGAGTGGCTATAGCTCTGAATTAAATATACACTGGACTGAATGACATCACACTGGACTCGAATCAGCTCATTAGCATGCGGCATCTATGTGTGTATATTATGAGGTAACCATCTGTCACACCAGTAAGTGAATACATCTAAGGGACTTTTTAGTAGTTAATGATTGTATATAATTTGTTAGATTATAATCAAATATCCACATGACAGGTTTCCTTTAAGTTGCTTGACAAGCAACTTAGGCAGGAAGCAATCTTAACTTCAGATGGAAAAAAATGACAAATAGTCTAAAAAACGAATATTCAATATAGTACTATATATTCCTTTTTGAACCACGCCTGTATTGATCGCGTAATATTTGCATATTACACAATCATTACATTGCCGATTTTTCAAGTAAAAAAAAAGTTGAATATAACGAATATTCAAATTCGCAAATGTTTGACGAATATTCTACAAAATATTTGCGAAATATCGTAAATTCTAATACTACTGATGACCACTAATGACTGATGACCATCTTCATGCAGCCTCAATGTAGCCCATGCATTATAATTAGAGATGAGCAAATCTTTCAAAAAGTCGATTCGCCTATTTGCCACAATTTTCGGGAAATATATGTTTCGATCCTAATATATTCACGGTGAAATATGTTAAAAAACTGCAATTTCCTGGCTATTTCAAGTATAAACTCAGCTTTAAAGGTCTATGCTAGCGCCAAGAAGAAGCACACTCCTTCTATACTGTCGCTAGCTTATTCCACATAGATGTCTACGCAACCTGTTCTATTAAATGCAAATACAAGTAGAGCCCCCCGGACAGAGTGTCAGCAGTAAGTTGATATTCAACAACTTACAGAGCTCCCAAATGACCTTGGACATAAAATGAGTCCCCTGGTCAGTCAGAACCACTTTGGGTATCCCCACTCAGGAAAAAATCTCCATTAGCTCTTTTGCTATGAGTATGTCGCAGTGGCACTGCCTATGGGTACCCAGTGGCCTAGTCCAGGACGACCAAGATGTGTTGGTGCCCCCTAGCGGACTTTTATACTGGGCCTATAACATCCATAACAATTCTCTCAAATGTTATCTCGCAAATTGGGAGGGGCACTAGGGGACTACGGTGCTGGGGGCTAGTGGTTTGGCAGGTCGGGCAAGACTTACAAAAGTCATCCACCTCTCTAAAGGCACTGGGCCAGTAAAACCATTGTAGTATCTGGTCCTGTGTCTTCTGCAGTCCCGGATGACCCCCAAGAACATGTTGGTGGGCTATCTCTAACACAATTTTTTGATAGGCTCCGGGCACCACCAACTGTTCAACAGGTTCACCTCGCAGCTGGTTTACCCAATATAGCATATTCTGGTGGACCACAAAACGGGGAAACATCGACTCGGCCATAGGTTATTGGGTTACACCATCAAGTATTACCACATTCTCCTGGGCCTGGGATATGGTTGGGTCCCAGCGTTGGGCTGTACCGAAATTCTCCCCGAAGACGTTGATGTCTGCCAACTCAGGACCCGGTGGCAACTCCTCCACGTCTCCCACCTTATGCGGGTTGTTTACCCCTCTTCCACTGAAGTGGCGGTCACCCCTACTGCTGGCCTCTCGGCCTAAGGTTCCCAGGGTTCTGGCTGGCCACCTGAACAAGGCCAATCTCCAGGGCTTATTCCTGTTTCAGGGGTATCCTAAACTCTCATAACCGGCCATAGGGCAGGGAAACCTGGAAATTCTCTCCCTATTATGAGTTCATAGTGGAAATTTGTGGCGACTGCCACTTCGTGGGTCAATCTGCTATCCACCCTGGTTAGAGACATCAGCACAGTGGGGTAGTCTTTTAAGTCTCAATGAATGCACATCACCCCAACTTTCCGGCCAGTATATTCAGCGGACCACACCAGGGTAGCCCTTTCCAGGGTCACCAAGCTCCAGCAGCGCTTCTGCTTGAGTGTTTTCCACTTCCACCTGGCACACGTGGCCTAGAGCCTCCGGGGTACCTGTAGCACACAGTTTCCTAGCATATAGTGATTGTCAGTAACCACAATTAGTGTCCATGGGCTCAACCTGATGAGGACACTCAGCCCTGGTGTGGCCAGGTTCCTGACACCGCCAGCAGATTAACTGGGTCCGGCCCATGGGTGGAACCTCCCAGGGGGTTTTTATTGGCCCATACCTGTGACCCTGGGGTGGGGAATTCTGGAGTTTGCCTGCCCTCCTCCCAAAAGAACCCCCCTTGAGATTCTTGGTGGCCTCATAGCATTCCACCAGGTCCACCATTTCCAGGGCATTTCCAGGAGATTCCTGGCCGATCCAGTGCTGGAGAGGGGATGGCAGTGTCCTCCAGAATATATCAGCCAATAGTCTGACCAACATAGCTGTGGGACTCAGCACATCAGGCTGTAGCCACTTTTGCAAAAGGTGGACTAAGTCATAATACTGGGATCTCGCACGCTCAGCCGGCTCAACCCCCACTGATATACCCGCTGGGCCCGGACTAACACCATCACCCCCAGTCTTGACACATACATACCCTCGGTGACAAATACCTTCCATCCATGATGATTCCAGGTACCTTCTTACACCACCAACGTGAACTGAGAATATATTTTTCTTTTTGAGCTGAAATAGGCCACTAAACGCTTCTCAACACATATAACTACCGAAGTTAACTGAGAATATATTTTTCTTTTTGTACTGAAATAGGCGACTAAATGCTTTTAACACATATAACCGCTGACTTGAAGTGAGAATATATTTTTCCTTTTTGTACTGAAATAGGCCACTAAACGCTTTCGACACTTATAACCACTGAAGTGAACTGAAAATATATTTTTCTTTCTGTACTGAAATAGGCCTGTAAACACTTTCACCACAAATAACTGCAACAGTGAAGTACATCTATTTTTTTTCTTTCTGTACTGAAATTGGCCACTAAACGCTTTTGCCAGAAATAAATGCACCAGTGCAGTGTGTATATATTTTTCTTTCTGTACTAAAATAGGCAGCTAAAGTCTTTCACCACAAATAAATGTAACAGTGAAGTGCACATTTTTTTTTCCTTTTGGTAATGAAATAGGACACTGAACGCATTCACCACATATAACTGCAGAAGTGAAAGATGTATAGAGTTTTCCTTTTGTACTGAAATAGGCCACTAAAGTCTTTCACCACAAATAAATGTAACAGTGAAATGCGTATATATTTTTGTTGCTTTTTGTACTGAAATAGGACACTGAACGTTTTCACCACATATAACTGCAGAAGTTAAATGCATAAATATTTTTCTTTTACCACAGATATAAGCCACTAAAGGCTTTTGAACATAGCACTTGCACCTCAATAACAAGAACAAATAGCTGGAATGCCAGAGCTGTATAATGGCTAAGCGACTTCAGACATCTCTCCCTGCACTAAAATGCTGTAAAATGATTTCTCCCTATTCTTTCCCTGCACTTATATGGTAAATCGTTTTTTCATTTTTTTTTTTACAATTAGGTTTTTGCTATTGCTGTCCCTATGGCCACCGTATTTATAGGACTGTGACATCACAGGGCTGGCTGCTGATTGACTGCATGCATGACATTATGGGTCAGCCCGCCTTTCCAGAGTTCCTTGCCCAATGTCCTCACACGTGTAACCGCCATTATAGCTACCATTTTAGGAAAAATTGTGATTAGTTTCCACAAAGAGCGAGGAAATTTGCAATCATTGCAAATCAAATTTTTCCTGAAATTGGGATCGAATTCCACTTTATCTGATTCGATTTGCTCATCTCTAACTATAATACTTACACAGTGACCTGGAACTAATTCTCCTTTGTAAAGAAATTTCAAAAGTTCAGATTTGTCCAAAGCAAAATATAAATTAGAGACACACTTCTTTTTGTCCCTGATTCAAACTTTTCAAAAAATCTGATTTTGGTGTGAATCAATTGTAGCAGAATCAAATATACTAATATTGTACAAAAAATTGCATATAGCACTCTAAGGTTTCCAAGGACTCATATTTTTTTTGTATCTCAAAAACCAGAAAAAATGGCAGAGAGATTCAAATTAGTTTTCCTTCCCAAAAATGTACTTTAAAATTACAAGACTGTCCAATAGTTACACATTTGGTCCTGTTTTCCCTAGCTTAAGTGGCAACAGTCATACAATTATATTTCTCCTACTCCTGTACAATTGACCCCTGTATATGTACTTTACAGGTAGAATAGCTCCATGGTGCAGTGATTGTACCAGCATAGCAATGGTGTCCACACAATTATTGTGATTGTGATCAACTTTAAAGGAAATGTGTCATCAAATGTTATCTGCCAGTTAAAGCCAGATAGTAACAAATCTCCTTTTTTTCTAATCTGTTTTTAATTTCTGGTTGCAGATATTTTTTTTCTGTTTACTGAACATGATTATGGGGGTGGCCATCTTTCCTGAGCTGTTCTTAACAGCATTTACAAAGCATTAAAATGACAGCCCCATGGGCCATAGACAAAATGGACAGGAAGTGATCCTATTGACTTTCATGGGATAGTCTTCTAGGCATGCTCTGTAACCTGTGCAGAGGTCATTGTACAAGGAACGAATTGATAACCTCTGACAATCACCTATTGTGAATGGTGGATCCTGTCTTTTATGTACAGAGATGATATCATAATAGGCAGGATTAGAATAAGTTAACTGCAGTAAAGTAATCTGTACAAACCAAGAAGTGGCTGCAATTGTCAGACATAGAGGCCAGTGTAAAAAATGCAGGACTTTTGGTTTTAGTTTAAATATAAAAAGTGACATGGAAAATTAAAAATGTCATAAAAAATGATTGAAAAATATGTTAAAGATAGTTTTAAACAGATGCTCATTTTCTGATGACACATTGCTTTTAACATTCTCCCACTAACAACTGGTATGAAATAATCCTCCACTTCTGGTGATGTAACCTCTTAAACACTAAAATCAATACCGATTACAGTCTCTGTGGGTGTCAGCAAAGACGCCTCATTTTTAACATCTCTTCAAATCTCCACAATCATGATGATCAGCCTTTATCTTTTACTATTAATAGCCCAGGGCCTAAATAAAGCTCTGCAGGGCTTTAAGTGATATTGCCTATTAAGGTATATGAATGTTTTTGCTGAGTCTGTATTTGCAAGATACATAAGCAGTACAGTTTTTCAGACTTTCTGAGTAAAGAAGTAAATACATTTAAAGAAACTTACAATTGATTCAGAGTTAGTTAAAATGAATTTTGCTTTCTTATTTTTCCCTCACAACAGTACAGTCATTGTAATAATAGCTGTGCTAATACTTGCTTTACGCACATTCACTGCTGGGACTAATTGAAGCTAGATGGAAAATAATGTGCTGTGACTTATTTATTTCCCTGCAAAGGTGTAAACAAAATGGGCTAAATGTACTGGAATATCAAGAGTAATTATACATGGTTAACGAGAAAAAAATCAGCATAGTTCAATTATAAAAGGCGACTACATTTTTGCAAGGTAAAAATAATCAAAGGGGTTAATACAACGCACTTACTAATGTATAGTTATTATCCATATTGCCTCCTTTGCTGGCTTGAATCATTTATCCATTATATTATACACTGCTCATTTCCATTAGCTACGACCACCCTGCAATTCATCAGCAGTGGCCGTGCCTACACCCTATAGGAAAAGACACAAGCCTATCTTGTGGCTGGTACCATGGGAGTGTGCACAGGCCGGTGCTTTGTCCTATAGTGTGCAACTACTGACTTATGGCTAGATCTATCTATCTATCTATTAGTGTTGAGCGAGCATGCTCGGCCGAACTGCTGTTCGGCTTGAGCATCGCTATGCTCGGCACATCGGAAGTGCTCGGCCGAATACTGCGGGTGCTCGAGTACAATTAAATACAATTAAAGTCAATGGGAGACCCGAGCATCAAGCTAGGCACCCCCTGCTCTGAAGAAGAGAGGGTGTCTAGTTCACAAAAAAAGGTTAGAAATTGATGGAAACCCCATCAAAATGGTTTGGAACCAGCATTAAGAGGATGGCTGGATGAGTCTTGGACTCCTATTATGTACGACATACAATACACAACCACACTAAAGCTATATTCCAAAATCCAGGTATATGCAAGCCATCAATCTATCCATGAGACAGATGACAAGTTGAGACAGCATACCTTACAATGGTAGCCTTGTGCACTATGAGACATTCCAAACAAGACTATTGCTCTTGTCATAAAACCAATAGATGGTGCTGTTCATCTTGTTGGGGCGCTCATAAGTGAGGCACACTGCTTAACAGAATCCACACACCATGTAGCACTCAGCCTATAATAGCCTGTGCTAACACTGAGATGTATATCAAATCACTTCTATCATTCACACATCTTCTAGCACTTTATCTGCGGTAATAAAAGCTTGCTAGGGTGTATCTGAGGACTATTGCCCTGCTTGTAATGACTCATGAACAGCGCCATCTATTGGTTTCATAGTCTTATGACAAGCAGTGTAAATCACAAATTTTCCATGCAAATGGTTTTTCAGTGGAAAAACAAGGCAGATTCTGCTCATTTGCATGTCTTTCCCATATGTCCATGTTTATGCAAATGAGTTTTTACATGACAAAACTGTATAGAAAGGTTATTGAATATTATGTTAGGACAATGAGAAAATGTATTGTCACCCTAATGATATTGATCTAGGTGTGCAGGTCCACGAAGCCATCCAACAGATCGGAGGCTTACTGGCTCTCAGTCAGATGAGAGCTGGTTTGGAATGTCTCATAGTGCACAAGACTGCAATTGTAGGGTATGCTGACTAAGCATGTTATCTGTCTCATGGATAGATTGATGGCTTGCACATACCTGGCTTTTGGCATATAGCCTTTGTGTGGTTGTTTATTGCATGTCGTAGATAATAGGAGTCCAAGACGCATCCAGCTAGCCTCTTAATGCTGTTTCCAAAACATTTTGATGGGGTTTCCATCAATTTTTAACCTTTTTTGTGAACCAGACACCCTCTTCTCTTCTGAGCAGGGGGTGCCTGGGGTTGACTTCCATTGTGCTTGGGTGCTCGGTAGAACACATTAGCATACCAATGTGTTTGGTAGAGCACCCGAGCACATGAGCACTTTGGTGCTTGATCAACACTATCTATCTATCTTGTTTTGTTTTATAACTTTTAACTAAATTGTGATTTTTAAATGACATCATATGAATATTAATGTCAGAATATTGCTAAAAATTTTGGCAAAATCGTGGTATGGAAATGTGTAGTGAGATGCCATTCTACTGTGTATAACTCTTCTACTATTAAAGCAAACAGAATACAATTTCAGCAAATCTATTAACTATAATATCTATCTACAGTATTTATCTGTCTACTATTTCTTTCTTTCTTATAGATCAGTGATCTCAAATTTATTTAGACATATGAGCTGCACATAATAAAAGTTCCAATTGACAGAAATACAGTACAACAGTGTCACACACACTGATCCTAAGCTTCACCTCAGCCTCACCTTCATTACACCACTATATCAGCCCACAATTTTATACAAACCCCAGCTTGCACCACAAAATTCTACAGACCTCAGATCAGACCTCCAATTTATGCAATACAGTTGAATAGTGCAGGGGGGCTCAGGAACCAATGGTTCCTGGCCCCACTGTTCTCTATCATAGGCCATAGGACTGAAGTCTGTGAGGCAGGGCAAGTGGTCTCAAAGTGAGGACGTCATCACAACCGGTGTTGCGACAAAGTCATCACTCTGAGAAGCAAGGAAGAAGAAGCCTACTGTGCAGACTGAAGCAAGAAGCAGGAGCAAATATCAGCACATTTGATGGTTAGTGGCTTGATCTTTACCGGATCACATTATAGTCAATTAAGCCAGCAGGCATTGTGATAACAATCGGCTGTGCTGGATCCAGAGAGCTCCAGTAGGCTGTTCTTTGCCAAAACAGTCTGCCAAAGTTAATATTGCCAGTGTAAAACTAGCCTAAAGCTCCATTCGTACGTCAGTGTTCTATGGACGTGTGCTGTACGTGTTCCACACGGACAACACACGTACCCATTCATTTGAATGTGTGTGTTCACACATCCGTGTTTTACCACGGTCCGTGTGTCCTTGTTTTTAGCATGGATGTATGCTTTATTTTGTCCATGTTTACGGCTCCATCATGCCTATTATAGTCTATGGTTTTGTGAAAACCACAGATGCAACATGAATACCATCCGTTTTTCACCCGTGTTTCATGGATCTTTAGGAAGAGATGCTTTGAAAATTATTTTCAAGCTATTCAGTTTCAGTAAAACGCGGATGACACATGGACAGCAAAAAACGTACGCAACACTGACCACCTTTCACGGATTTAAGCACGGACGCGTGAATAAAGCTTAGCTCAAGATTCATTTGCTATGTAATACATTTGTAATCTGGGGTTGTATAGTGGTATTTATAGATAAGTTATAACTAGTGTTGGGCGCGAATATTCAAATAGCGAATATTAATCGTGAATATAGCACCCAATGACATGTGTTTGGCTCAGTATTTGTCAGGGAGAGCTGTAGAGCAGAAGGGAGAGATAGTGTAGGGATTGAAATAGCAATATTTTAGTTTTTATACTTGTTATAGACCCAAAAGTCCTTTTAAGGACTATTGTGTGTGGCAGCATTATATATTTTTAGGGCAACCTGCACTAAATTGCTAAAACTTGTTAGAGACCCAAAAGTCCTTTTAAGGACTATAGTTGTATCTGGCAGCAATATATATTTTTAGCGCAACCTGAGCTAAATAGCTTTCAATTGTTTGGCCGCCGCAGACAGCGACATTCTTTGCAAAACATCTCCTGTCTAACAAGTGTGCAGCCTAAAAATATCTGTGACATCCAGTATACGTTTTCCGTAGATAGTGTCCGCCGTGGACAGTTACATTACCTGCACTACATCTCCTGTATACCATTTGCATATCTGAAATATCAGTGACATTCAGTCTAATATTTTTGCTGCTGGTGGCAGCGACATTATCTGCATCTCCTGTATAACATTTGCCCATCCTAAATATCAGTGACATTAATTCAGTGTAATTTTTTATTAGCCACTGGTGACAGCGACATTATTTGTGCTACACCTCCTATATAACGTTTGTGCATCCTAAATATCAGATATTCATTCTGTGTAATTTTTTATGGTAGTGACAGTGACATTACTTGTGCTACAGCTCCTGTTTAACTTGTGCACATCCTAATTATCAGTGATATTCATTCAGTGTAATTTTTTATTAGGCAGTGGTGACAGCGACATTACTTGCACTATACCTCCTGTTTAACATATGCGCATCCTAAGTATCAGTAACATTCATTCAGTGTTTTTTTTTTTTTTTTCATTAGACGGTGGTGACAGCTACATTACTTGTGCTATACCTTCTGTTTAACTTGTGCGCATCCTAAAAATATCTGTGACATTCTGTGTACTTTATTTTTGCATACACTTACACAACCTGCACTACTGTACATGTGACATACTTGCAAGCATATATTCCATTTAATATGCACAAGGCGAGCAGTAAGGGACAGGGAAGTGCTGCTGATGGTGCACACAGAGGCTGTGGCTCTGGGCACAGTGAAACTGTGTCTGCTGCCAGAGAACAAGAAACACACTCATCCATGATACCTAGCTTCATGTCCTAGTCTGCAGGGCGGTGCAGGACACCACTCTCGAAGTCAGACCAGTGCGACCAGCTGGTCGGTTGGATTGCAGCAGATAATGCTTCCAGTCGGTTAAGCACCACCCTGTCTTTCACAAAGTCCAGTCTCAGTAGCCAAGAGTCAGTAGCCAAGAATCCTCACCCTGACACTCCTTCCACCATGGAGTGTTGTGGAAAACAAGTAATCCCACACTCGGATATTCCAAGGAGTTTTTTTCATCACCATTCCTTAATTTGGGCTTCTCGCCAAGCCCACTTGAAGAGGGATATGAGGAGATCTTGTGCTCTGATTCCCATACTCTAGAGCATCCACAGTCAGAAGATGATGACGGTGGAGAACGACAATTAGTGTTTCACGAGGTGGATGATGATTATGAGACACAGTTGCCAATAAGTCAACCGCAATTAGTGTCTCAAGAGGTTCATGATGAGGATGAGACACAGTTGTCAATAACTGAGGTTGTTGTTAGGTCAACAAGTCAGGAGGATGACCAGAGTGAGGAAGTGGAAGAGCAGGTGCTGAACAATGAAATCAGTGACCCAACCTGAGACGGTGGGAAGCCAATCAAGGACAGAGAGGGGGATAGATCCGCAGCAACGCAACAGGCTGGAAGAGGCAGTGGGGTGGCAAAAGGGAGAAGGTGGGCCACACCAAACAGGCCCCCAACTGTTCCTCGAAGCACCCCCTTGCGGCAATCTCCCTTGCCATGGGGTGGGTGTTCCGCAGTCTGGTGCTTTTTTGAGGAAAGTGCAGACAATAAAAGAATTGTCATTTGCAACCTGTGCCGTACCAAAATGAGCAGGGGTGTGAACACTAGCAACCTCACCACCACCAGCATGATCTGCCACCTGGCATCAAAGCACCCTAATAGGTGGGCCGAACGTCTAGGTCCACGACCAGTGTCTGCAGGTCACACCACTGCCTCCTCTTCTCCTGTGTTAAGTGCTGACCAATCCCCTGTCCAATACGCAGGCCCAGATGCCTCACACCCTGCACCTGGACCTTTGCAAGCACCATTAGCTAGCACATCCACTTCTGTGTCCCAGCGCAGTGTACAGATCTCTATATTCCATTTGAACGAAAGTGAAAATACCCAGCCACCCAAACACAGACCATAGCACTAAATGTGCAGCTTTCCAAATTGCTGGCCCTGGAAATGTTGCCATTTAGTCTTGTGGATACTGAGGCTTTCCACAGCCTGATGTCGGCGGCTGTCCTGTGGTACTCTGTTGACAGCCGCCAATATTTTTCACGGTGTGCAATCCCAGCCTTACACCAGCATGTGTCCCATAATATCACCCGTGCCCTGACAAACACAGTTATTAGGAAGGTCCACTTAACGAGTGAGACATACGGACAAGTGCTTTTGGCTGGGGATGCTACATTTCCCTGATGGCACACTGGGTGAACAATGTGAAGGCCGGGAGCGAGTCAGACCCTGGGATGGCACAGGTATTACCGACGCTAAGGATTGCGGGCCCTATGTCAATCAGGGTTTCCACCAGCACCTACATTAGTGGCTGCAACCCCCACTTCTCTTCCGACGCCTCCACCTCCACTTCCAACTCGAAATTATCCACGTGCAGCACCAGTCAGTCATCAGTCGGTAGCTTGAAGCAGTGTGGCACTGCAGTGGGGAAGCGGCAACAGGCCGAGCTGAAGCTGATATGCTTAACGGACAATCACCACACCACCGCAGAGCTGTGGCAGGGGATAAGAGACCAGACTGATCTGTGGCTCTCGACACTCAACCTACAACCAGGCATGGTTGTGTCTGATAATGGCTGTAACTTGATGGTGGTTTTGGAGCTCGGCAAGCTCACACACATACCATGCCTAGCCCACGTGTTCAACCTAGTGGTTCTGCGGTTTCTCAAAACCTACCCCAATTTGCCTGAGCTACTTGTGTAGGTGCGTCGTGTGTGTGCCCATTTACGCAAGTCATCGACAGCTTCCACCGGTCTGGCAACGCTGCAGAAGCGCTTGCAATTGCCAGCTCACCGACTGTTGTGCGACATGAGCACATGCTGGAACTCCAGATTCAACATGTTGGCCAGGCATTGTGAGCAGCAGAGGGAAGTAGTGGAATATCAGCTGCAACATGGTCGTCGTCTTTACAGTCAGCTTCTGCTCTTCACAAGCGTCGAGTGGGCATTTATGTCTGACCTCTGTGAGATTTTACGCAACTTTGAGGAATTAACACAGATGGTGAGCGGCGATAACGCTATTATCAGTGTAACCATCCCACTTCTGTGTCTACTCAAACCCTCACTGCTCACAATTAAGGCAGAAGCTTTGCATGTGGAAAAGGTGGGAGGAGACGGTTGCCTCTGCTACAGAGGGTAGTACCCATAGAAGTTTTATTCCATCTGTTCAGAGTGGATGGGTAGAAGAGGAAGAGGATGAGGAGATTGAGAGTCATCCTCCTGATGAGGACAGCAAAGTCTTGTCTGTTGGGACTCTGGCACACAAGGCTGACTTTATGTTATGCTGCCTTTCCCGTGACCCTCGCATTGTACACATTTTGGCCAACACTGATTACTGGTTGTTCACCCTTCTCAACCCCCCCCCCCCCCCCCGCTACAAAGAGAACGTCTCATCTCTCATTCCTGTAGTGGACAGGACGATAAAAATGGTGCAATACTAGAAGGTCCTTGTGGAAAGATTGCTCCAAAAATTTTCAGCGGACAACTCTGGCTGTAGAGTACGTTTTTTACTTGGCCAATCGAGGAGGGGAGACGAGGGGAACACACAGCTGTTCCAACAGAGGCAGGGCAACACTCTCCAAGGCCTGGGACAGTTTTATGACACCCTGCCAGCACCTTCAACCTGATGTGTGGCCTAGTGTCACAAGGAGGGAAAAAGTTTGGAAGATGGTAAAGGAGTACGTAGCAGACTGTGTATATCATCCTCAATGATCCCTCTGTGCCTTAAAACTACTGGGTGTCCAAGCTGGACATATGGCACGAACTGGCGCTCTACGCCTTGGAGGTGCCGGCCTGCCCTGCCTCCAGCGTTTTGTCAGTATTTAGGGCTGTTGGTGACATAATTACTGAGAAGCGCATCTGCCTGTCAACTGAAAATGCTGACGGGTTGAGTCTTATAAAAATGAACAAGACCTGGATTTCCCCTGACTTCTCCACTCCACCAGAAGAAAGTGGATGAACATAAAGGCACTCTAAATGTGTCTTTTATTGTGTATTAAATACACTGTATTCCCATGCACCCCTTCCACCACTAAAAAGGGTATATGGTTCCATCTCCCTTTTCTCGTCCTCCTCCTCCATCATATCAACATGCTTATTAGGCTGCCCTCGCGCCTAATGTTTTAGAGGCTCACCTCAGCAGTGGGTCCTCAGCCATATTGTTTTAGAGGGTCACCAGCAGGCCCTCAACCATAATGTTTTAGAGGGTCAGCCCAGCAGCAGACCCCCACCCCTACATTTTTAGATGGTCAGCTCGACAGCAAGCCCTTACCCGTAATGTGTTAGATGGTCAGCTCAGCAGCAGACCCTCACCACTAATGTTTTAATTGGTCAGATCAGCAGCAGGCCCTTGCTCCTAATATTTGAGGGTCACCAGTAGGCAATCAATCATAATTTTCCAAGGGTGTGTATGATGCCCTCTTTTATGTGTAATAAAGGGTGTATTGGAGTGTCGGTTCCTTGTAATTTTTGGCAGCCATTTCCCTTAGTGCATAGTCTTTATGAGTGTAGGCGTCCCACTACCTGAACAATTGTACCACTATGTGAATGAAGCCCTCCTTTATGTGATATACAGGTTGTATCGGATTGCCTCTTCCTTGTAATTTTTGGCAGCACTTGCACTTTATATACATTCAAATATATAGGAAATAATGTTTCCTAACAATTTTTCCTCTAAAATCAATTTTATCTTCGGTTGTGTGCGTTTTATTGTCAGTCTGTAAAAGTGGCATACTACTCGGACAACATCATGCCCAGCAGCGACCTGGGAGTCCAAGATGCATCTAGACATCCTGCCCATGCTGTTCCCGAACAATTTCAGTGGTGTTTCCACCAATTTCTGACCTTTTCCTATGAACCAGACAGCCTCCATTCTTCAGAACAGGGGGTGCCTGGTTTAATGCTCGGGTTGACTTCCATTGTGCCCAGATTGCTCGGTAGAGCACCCAAGCATCCCGAGGTGCTCGACCAACACTAATGATGAATATTCTACAAAATATTTGCAAAATATCACAAATTCAAATATTGCCCCTGTCGCTCATCACTAGTTATAACTTAAACCACATAAATGCAAAACAATATCTTTACATTTCTTTTGCCCCTCACAAATGGTGTACATTTTCAGATGCTGGCTTCAAACTGTGCCTATGGTTGCATAATAATACAATTAAGGCATTATTCAAAATTAAACATCTTGAGCGTGCCAGTGAATGCTGGTTTTCAAAAAGGAGCAGTTCATAGAGTCCCAAATGTGGTGCATTAATTTTATATGTAGCAGATGGTGTTTGTTAAAAGTAAAATCTATTGTTTCCTAACTGTTTTTGTCATAGTTTTAAGTTAAAGTGGCAGAAATCATTTAAGGAAAGTAATAATATTTCTATAAGCAAATATTTTAGAATAATGTTATTAATAATAGTGCAGATAATACATAACTTTATATAAGAATATGGTTATATTTGATGTACACTCACAAATATGTGTCAATGCACACAGAGTCATAGTAAGAAATGAAAAAAAGGGCACCTAAAGGAAACACATCAAAGAATGAAAATAGTTTTGTAAGGACACTTTATAAAAAGATAATAGGGTTGCACACATGAAAAAGAAGAAACCCCCAGGAAATGCTACATTATACTGGATTGAATGTATGAATTAGTATTCAAAAAAGGATCACAAATCAATCAAAATGATTACCAGCAAAGAGAATAAATAAAAGTGGTAAATAAAGCAAAACAAGTATTGACTGGCTTCTTCAGGGGTCTAAGGGAGAAAAAACACTGGTAGCAGAAGCTCTGCCAGAGTTGAGGGCACAGTTCACACCTCATTCTTTTTCTGGTGTAAAGAATTTGGCTGCCAAAAGCCTTAGCCTTTCAAGAGGGCATCCTACCTAGACAATGTTGTCCCTGACTACTGGGTGATACTGAGGATGCTTCAACCGAATATACTGTACACCTTATATAGGCTTATATTAGAGTTATGTCTAACTTGCACAACTCAGATAGGTGACTTCAATTTCAATTGCTGCACCACCCTTCTCCTATTATTATCAGGTCTCACCCATTGTGGATATATTTCCACACACACAAAGGTTGTGTAGGCACGCAACTGTTAATATTACAATCCTTTAATCTCTTGATTTATTTTAAAAGGTGGTTCGTTTCACTTTTAATAATCTTCAGTGCAGTATTAAATCGCTTTCATATGTTCATATTTGAGATAGGATTAGCACCACTTATTAAAAGACTTTCTACTACTTCTGAATTATTCTTTGGCTATTCCCACATGTGTCATCTGAAAAGCTTTCTCAATTATAATTTTAGATGAAATGCAAATAAGTTGAAAATGTTTCTCAATGTTTCAATGGGCACAAAATGTTAAAGGCTAAGATAAATGACTATTTATTACTTTCATTATTTAATTTGTAACTTTTTTCCATTTGGAATTACTGCATCTGTACAATACCCAAAGGTATTGCAGTTGTATTCACTAAACAACTCCATTGAATGTAATTCAAGAGACAATGCATCCTTCTCCACTGAGGCCTCTTGCACAAGTTACCGTTTAGGTTCCGTTT
This sequence comes from Bufo gargarizans, assembly GCF_014858855.1. Taxonomy (NCBI): domain Eukaryota; kingdom Metazoa; phylum Chordata; class Amphibia; order Anura; family Bufonidae; genus Bufo; species Bufo gargarizans. The sequence goes on along the minus strand of NC_058082.1, from coordinate 535,041,248 downwards.
TTTGCGTTCCGTATACAGAACTTATACAGAACCATTCATTTCAATGGATCCACACAAAAAAAAACGGAAGCTACTCCGTATGCCTTCCGTTTCCGTATTTCCATTTTTCCGTTCCGTTCAAAGATAGAACATGTCCTATTATTGTCCACATAACGGACAAGCATAGTACTGTTCTATCAGGGGCCAGCTGTTCCGTTCCGCAAAACACGGAATGCACACGGACGTCATCTGTATTTTTTGCAAATTTGTTTTTTGCAGACTGCAAAATATTGAAAAAGCCATACGGTCTTGTGCAAGAGGCCTCACTTTTTAGAGGCAGGGTGTGTGCTTGTGAAAAAACTAACTATGATATTATAATGTATCTATGTTATCTGGTTGAAGAAGTTAAAGGCAGTATCCCATAATTAATGTAAAAGACAAAAGTCAGAATCCACATAGTGCATACCAGTCTCTTTCTAACAAAGCTAGGACCAGCCCTATACCTCTAATGGATCCATCCATAGCGCTCTCCTTATTCATTGCTGCAATTGCTCTGCTAGATTTATTTTAAGCTGGTAATTCAAGAGGCATGTCTTTTCTAAGGCTGGTTTCACACGAGTGAGTTCAACTGCCACAAGCACTGTTTTCTGCTACAAGCTATGACAATTAGACCTCTTGCATACAAACATATTTTCATTTCGTGTCCGTTCCATTTTTGCAGACCGCATACGGAACCATTAATTTCAATAGGTATGCAAAAATAAAAAAAGAATATCTGCAAAGAATAAATCAAGGCAACTGGACGTACTGTCGATTTCTTGAAAACGTTTCACTCGTTCTTCCAACAAGCTTTCTCAATTCTGAGTGACTGTACAATTCTGGGAATAAATATGTAACTGAATCAACATCTGGTAATTATACCGAGCATGGGGTCAGAGGTCATTATACCCAGCATTGGGTCAAAGGTGTTGATTCATTATCCTAATTGGAGTCAGTAGGTGATAAAGACTTCCCAGAAAAAGGTGTCAAGACAGCATTGTATGTGGCAGACAATAGATGTCTAACCCCCCCGCCTCTATTCAAGCTTGGCTTCTCCATTTTTACGTAGATGGACTCTTTCACGCCTCGTTTGTACCAATCGGCCTCCTTATCCAAAACACGTACTTGACTGTCTTCAAAGGTGTGACCTGTTCCTTTTAGATGTAAGTACACGGCTGAATCTTGACCAGAGGTTTTGGCTCTTCTATGCTGAGCCATACGCTGATGTAGTTGTTTGTTTCACCAATATACAGTTCTGAGCATTCCTCATTGCACTGGACTGCATACACAATGTTGTCCATCTTGTGTTTAGGTGTTGGGTCTTTGGGGTGAACCAGTTGTTGCCTCAGTGTGTTGCTGGGTTTAAAGCAGACAGGAATGTGATGTTTATTAAAAATCCTTTTGAGTTTCTCAGACACCCCAGCTACATATGGGATAACCATATTCTTGCGTCTGTCATGCTTCTCGCCCTCACTGGTAGTCCTGGTGCTCTTTCTTCTCCTTCTTTCTGTTTTGACAAAGGCCCAAACTGGATACCCACAATTTTTTAGTGCCCCTCTGAGGTGTTTGAGTTCCTTCGCCTTGGCCTCTGTGCTGGTGGGGATTTTCTCTGCCCGGTGGTGTAGAGTCTGGATGACTCCCAGTTTGTGGTCTAGAGGATGGTGGGAATCAAATAGCAGGTACTGGTCTGTGTGTTGGTTTTCGATAGACCTCTATTCCCAGCTTCCTTCCCTCTTCCACTGTTATAAGACAGTCCAGAAACGCCAGTTTGTTGTTCTGCATATATTCCCGCGTGAAATTGATGTTATGATCCACTGAGTTGATGTGGTCGATGAAAGCCTGTAACTCTTGTTTATGAATTTTAACCCAAGTGTCATCCACATATCTGAACCAATGACTCAGTGAAATTCCCTTGAAAGTGGTCAGGGCTTTCCTTTCTACTTCCTCCATTATACAGGTTCGCTACAATAGGCGATACTGGCGATCCAATAGCACAGCCATGTTTTTGCTTGTAGAACTTGTCCTTATACTTGAAGTAGGTGGTACTCAGACAAAGGTCCAGTAAGTTCTGTTCTGCAGCCTAAGGGGTTGTCTAGTAGCAACTGTTTCCTGACTGTTTCAATTGCCTCTGTAGTGGGTATGCAGGTGAAGAGGGATGTAACATCATAGGAGACCATTGTTTCTTCTGTGCCCAATACCAAGTTCTGGATTTTGGTGGTGAAATCCTGAGAGTTCTGTATGTGATATTGTGTGTTTCCAACCAAGGGCGCTAGGATTCTGGCTAAGTATTTCGCCACATTGTAGGTCACAGAGTTGATGCTACTGACAATTGGCCTGAGAGGGGTCCCGTCCTTATGTATCTTAGGAAGCCCATAAATACATGGAGGGGCTTCCCCAGGGTAGAGGCGATGATGCATGGCCCGATCAATGATTTTGTCCTTTTCTAGATGTTGTAGTAGTTCTATAACCTTCTTCTCGTAGCCACTGGTTGGGTCTCGTCTTAGGGCCTCATATGTGTTGTTATCATCCAGGAGTGTGGTCACCTTGACATCGTAGTCAGATGTATTAAGTACAACCGTGCATCTTCCTTTATCCGCAGGCAGGATAGTGATGTTTGTGTCTTTTTTCAGGGATGTAACAGCCTTCCTTTCTTCTCTAGACAAGTTTGAAGGAGGTGGTTTGGCACTGGCCAGAGCTGCCAACACTTTAAGGCGAAGTTGTTCAGCCTCACCCTGGGGTAATTTGTTGCTGTGGATTGAGGCTTCAGTGGCTGAAATAATATCAACTATTGGTATGGTTCTTGGTGTGATGGCGAAATTCAACCCTTTCGCAAGGACATCCATCTCAGGCTGGGTGAGAACCTTCACAGACAAAAAAAACAGAAGGTACTCCCTGTTCATTCCGTTTCCGTATTTCCATTCCGCACAAAAATAGAACATGTCCTATTACTGTCCGCATTACTGACAAGTATAGAACTGTTCTATTAGTGGCTAGCTGTTCCGTTCCGCTATATACGGAATGCACACGGATGTCATCCATATTTTTTGCGGATCTGTTTTTTGCGGACCACAAAATACATATGGTCGTGTGCAAGAGGCCTTAGAGGGAGAGAACTGCAGTAGAAAGAACAGGCCCCTTAGGCTGGTTTCACATGAGAAAGTTCAATTGCGTTGAACTCGCAGCATATGTCTCTGAGATATTCCTCAATGACCTACGTAGCACTGATAGGATCACATAGCATTATATTGATTTAGGATGCTAGATAACACTTGGAGTTCTGGAATGTATTGTATAACACTGACAGCATTATGTCAGTGTCATACAATACTGTACATTCTAGAAGTGACAGCATTATGTAAGTGTTATCCAATATATCAGAAATCTAAGGGTTACCTAGCATCATAAATCAATATAATGCTATGCAATCAGTGCTACGTACGTCAGGATGGGAACTCACGCAGACACACACTGTGAGTTCAACTTATTGAACTTGCTCATGTGAAACTAGTCTAAGGGGCCTGTCCTTTCTACTGCAGCTCTCTTCCTCTAACTGCCACAGACTAACAGAAAATAGCACTTGAATGATGGAACTGAGCATGTGTGGCCCCCTCAGCGAAGCAGACAGAGGAATAAGGAAAAAGAAATTAAACAGCAGGTAGTCCATACTGATATGCTTTATTGAATAACTCAGTGACTATCCAAAATGTTTTTATTATATGCAATTACTAAAGTATTCAGATCCATGTGCTGGATTTAATAGAAGACCAAAAAATGAATCATATATAGCAAATCAACGAACTATCAGTTCTCCTTTGGAAGCAAAATGGGAATGGAAAGGAAATAATGCATGAACCAGTTTGTTCTAAAAATATCAGAAATATTTTCTTTTTCAGCCCTAAGTGGTGACCAGTCCGAATCAAAATTCACAATAAAATATTAAATATCTACATACGTGTAATATTTTTCTGTTCTAAGAAAACATATAAACATTTTGAAAAGCCATCAACTGTTTCTGCTGTGATTAGATGTGCCAAATATCTTTTGAGGGTATTTTACATGGAGCAGCCTTTTGCAACATTTCCTAATCATAGTACTCCTTAGACATCTCTTCACAAAACGGAATAAATGTAATCTGTTTAATATTTCTTCATAACTAAGACTGCAATGTCATACTAAGGGCCACGCCTGGGGTATCCCTTGCCCATTAGAAGGTTTCTACGAAATATGTCCCTCTTATAGAGCAAATAAACGTGACGTCAGCTGCGGTTAAGCAGCGGAAGCACAAGGCTCCCTTTGTACATGGTAATGTGGGTACCCAGAGGTAGGATTGCCAGAGTGGTGCTGGATGACCTACAGTCTCTGCAGATGTTATGTACACATGTCACGGTGTTCCTACCTGGATACTTATGGATCCCAGACGTGATGTGGTCCGAAGCAGAGCAAAAGGGGTCGTTGAACTTGGATGCTGGATGAGTAGACTAAATGGAGTCCAGACTTTGTAGTAACATTGAACAGTTGCTTTTACTTAGCATAAATTGGTAATCCAAACAGGTTCCAAACAATATTTTTGTCATTAGCAGGTATAGGCTTAACTTTGGCAAATACTTCTCTGCAACAATCTCAGCTCTGCTATGTGGTTGCTCTTTCAGCTCTGCTATGCTTGGCTGGATAAATAGGAAACACTTCCTCTTCTGCTGGAACTTAAGTTAGCTGTAGTCTGTCTCTTACTCATAATCCTAGGAACTTCTTGTCCTCGCTTGGGCTTGGGCTCAGCTTCTAAGGAGGCAATGAAAGCCCAGTAGAGGACAAACAACCATGTAGACTTCAGAGGCAGGACCTCTGGGCCTTGCAGAGCAGGCAGTGCTCTGCTAGCCAGCACACAACCTCTCCCTAATTAAGGTAGACTAGACACAACCTGTCCCCACGGAGGGGAAGGCTAAACTACTACTAACTTCTCCCTAACACTGAACTCCTCCCTCTAGCTGCACAGGGCTGGAAGGAAGCAGAAGGTTCCTCTCCAGAGAAACTAATACTGCTAATGTTGCCATCTGCTGGTAGACCAGATTATCACACTTGAACATAACAGTTTCTGGAATAAATATGCACATTATAAGAAATACATCAGATGTTATACATTAGCACATAGGAGATGGTAGCAAGGTGCCAAAAGAAGTGGTAATGGCACTCAGGGCCATCATAAGACCCTCAGTTTATTCACCAATCTTTGTACTTTCTCCAACTTCAGAACATCTTTTGTATGAATTGGTGCCCAGAACTGAGCTGCATATTCCAGATAAGCAATAGCAATATATCCTCCCTATCCCATAAATCCTATTTTTTTAGGTGGATTTAGATGGGCTCACTGATAAAGTGTTTCTTTCCGACAGTCGGCTGCTCATTCAGTGAGGGAGGCCGCACATTTACTTGCAATGATCTCATTCACTGCATGAACATGAGGGATTTCTATAGTTATCCCTCGTCCTTAAACAGAAGCATGAGCAGATCGCAGTTTAGACCACACAATCTGCCTATCAGAAGTCATGATTGGTGGTGTCCGCATGAATGACATGATCAACCGATGAACAAGCGTTTCGCTAGTTCATCAGGTGATAGTGGTACATTTAGACAAACAGATTATCGGGAATGAACATCCTCAGGAACAGTAGTTCACGATAATCTGGATGACTATTGATGCGTCCAAATCCACTTTTACACAACATAATTCTGCTGACCTTAGAGGCAGCTGATTGACATTGCATATTGTTAAGATCTACAAATACACCTATATCCTTCTCTAGTAGTCACTCTGTGATGGTTATTCCCTCTAGGACAAATTATGCACATAGATTATTAGTACCCAGATGCATAACTTTACATTTATCAATATTGAATCTTATTTGCTAAGTGGATACTGAAATAGAATGTCCGAGTCTGAACATCTTCCAAAGACTGCCCTATACTACATACAGTAGCTTGGTGTTATCTACAAAAACAGAAACAGTGTTATTTTTCCCATCCTCTATATCATTTATAAATTGCAAGCACTGAACCTTGGGGTACCGAGGACCATTCAGAGTAAGAATCATTAGCCAAAACTCTCTGGATATAATCCTTGAGACAGTTTTACAAAAAATACTTTCTAAACCAATAAACAATTTAGCCATTAGGTATCTATCAAGGACAGTGTTGAATGCTTTTCAAAAACATTATATACATAGCCACTCCTGTGTTCTTCCACAGTTCTTTTCAATATTTTATTCTTAAAGGCAAAGAAAGGAAATGATACATTGAGTGATTTCAACCGAGTTTAAAGAATGTTTGCATTTGGAATAACTGAAAAGATCTACTTTCAATAACCAGCTAAGTAATTTCAACTGCTCATCTCTTTTCTTTGGTTACACAGAGTAGAATTTGGTACAAAAGCCACTAGAGATGTAATGAACACCAATAAAGGATACACTCTGGGAGGAGATTCCAGCGCAGCTACCATAGTAACCATAGTACCATAGTAACAGACCAGTGATATCCACCTTGTAAAAAAAATTACATATATATTTCATCAGTTGACAGCTTTAAAGTAGTGTTTTAACTGAATAATATATATTTTAGGTCCTGGCATCAGAATTTTTTTTTGTGTCAAAAACTCATGTATAGTTCTAATGGAATTGTGAATTAATATAAAAAGTTTAAAATAAGATTTTTAAAAGCTAATAAAAACAAAAATTCACTGTGAAGGCAAAATTATTATTTATTAAAAAAATGACAGAAATCATAAACAGTTTTTATTTTTTATCATATTTTGCACATAGGGCTAATATATAAAAATTTTCATATGCATTTAGTAAAAAAAAATGGAGTAGCCTATGCTTAGACAAGACTTTTTAAAAAAAAATTCCCTCAACAGATGAATGTTGGAATGCTGGGCAAAAAAAGTGTTACCACTTGTTCGTGTTTAAAAAAATAGTACTCTTAAGAGCTCTTTTTTATGCAGACTGAAATTTTATATACAGTCATGTGAAAAAATTAGGACACCCTTTGAAAGCATGTGGTTTTTTGTAACATTTTTAATAAAAGGTTATTTCATCTCCGTTTCAACAATACAGAGAGATTAAAGTAATCCAACTAAACAAAGAAAACTGAAGAAAAGTCTTTTCAAGATCTTCTGTAAATGTCATTCTACAAAAATGCCTATTCTAACTGAGGAAAAAGATAGGACACCCTTGCCCCTAGTAGCGAGTGTTACCTCCTTTGGCTGAAATAACTGCAGTGAGACGGTTCTTGTAGCCATCTACCAGTCTTCGACATCGGTCTGAGGAAATTTTACCCCACTCCTCAATGCAGAACTTTTTCAGCTGTGAGATGTTTGAGGGGTTTCTTGCACGTACAGCCCTTTTCAAGTCACCCCACAGCATCTCAATGGGATTCAAATCTGGACTTTGACTTGGCCATTCCAGGACTCTCCATTTCTTCTTTTTCAGCCAATCTTTGGTTGATTTACTAGTATGTTTTGGGTCATTGTCATGTTGCATGGTCCAGTTCCGCTTCAGCTTTAATTTTCTAACTGATGGTCTCACATGTTCTTCAAGCACCTTCTGATACACAGTAGAATTCATCGTGGATTCTATGATGGTGAGCTGACCAGGTCCTGCTGCAGCAAAGCAGCCCCAAACCATGACACTTCCACCTCCATGCTTCACAGTTGGTATGAGGTTCTTTTCTTGGAATGCTGTGTTTGGTTTACGCCAAACATGTCCTCTGCTGTTGTGTCCAAATAATTCAATTTTGGACTCATCTGTCCAAAGAACATTATTCCAGAAGTCCTGGTCTTTGTCAACTTTATCTCTGGCAAATGTCAGTCTGGCCTCGATGTTTCTCTTGGAAAGCAAAGGTTTCCTCCTTGCACACCTCCCATGCAAGTTAAACTTGTACAGTCTCTTTCTGATTGTAGAGGCATGTACTTCTACATCAACAGTAGCCAGAGCCTGCTGTAGTTCTCGAGATGACACTTTAGGGTTTTTGGAGACCTCTTTTAGCATCTTGCGGTCTGCTCTTGGGGTGAACTTGCTGGGGCGACCAGTCCTGGGCATGTTGGCAGTTGTTTTGAAAGCCCTCCACTTGTAGACTATCTTCCGGACAGTGGAATGGCTGATTTCAAAATCTTTTGAGATCTTTTTAAATCCCTTCCCAGACTCATAGGCTGCTACAATCTTTTTTCTGAAGTCCTCTGACAGCTCTTTTGCTCTCACCATGGTGCTCACTCTCACTTCAACAGTCAGGAGCACACCAAACTAAATGTCTGAGGTTTAAATAGGGCAAGCCTCATTCAACATGCAGAGTAACGATCTACTAATTATGTGCACCTGGTGTGATATACCTGTGTGAGATCTGAGCCAATTTAAGAGGGAATACATGTGAGGGTGTCCTATCTTTTTCCTCAGTTAGAATAGGCATTTTTGTAGAATGACATTTACAGAAGATCTTGAAAAGACTTTTCTTCAGTTTTCTTTGTTTAGTTGGATTACTTTAATCTCTCTGTATTGTTGAAACGGAGATGAAATAACCTTTTATTAAAAATGTTACAAAAAACCACATGCTTTCAAAGGGTGTCCTAATTTTTTCACATGACTGTATGTAAATTGAAAACTTTTTCTAATAGAAAGGATTTAACATATTTTTCACAATATAAGACGCACTGGCCCATAAGACGCACCTAGGTTTTAGAGGAGGACAATGAGAAAAAAATATTTTTGATTAAACTGCAGATCACACCTCAGCTAACAATGTTAATAAGACCACAACAAGACCTCAGATCAGACCCACAATCAGACCCCAATGTGAGTGACCCCCAATCAGACCTCATATTAGCCTCCAGCAGCACCCAACTGCCTCTCATATTAGTCCCCAGCAGCCCCCATTGCCTTATATCAGCCCTCAGTATACCCCATTGCCTCTCATATTGGTTCCCAGCAGCCCCCCATTGCCTCATATCAACCCTCTCCCGCCCATTGCCTCTCATATTGCCCCCAAGCATACCCCATTGCCTCATATGAGCCCTCTGTAGCCCCTCATTGCCTCTCATATTGCCCCCAAGCAGCCCCATTGCCACATATGAGCCCTATATAGCCCCATTGCCTCTTATATTGCCCCCAAGCAGCCCCCGTTGCCACATATGAGCCTTTTGTAGACCCCATTGCCTCTCATATTGCCCCCAGCACCTCATGTTTAATAAAATAAACCACTTACCTCACCTGCTCCTGGACGCCGCCGCTCCTCACCGCCCGCACTCCGTATTCCTCCTGCTGTCGAGTGTGCTGTGAACCGGCGCGCACAGCGTGACGTCACAGAGCACCCTCGCGCTGTGCGCAGCCACTGCACAGCTGACAGCCGAGGACCAGGAAGCGCTGAGTACAGAGCCTTCACCGCTTCCTAGTCCTCCAGTACTAATGAGTGCTTCCTTAATGAAAGCGCTCATTAGTATTCACCCCATAAGGTGCAAGGGCATTTTTCCCCCACTATTGGGGGATGAATTTTTATTAGGATTCATCGGAAGAAATACAGACATTAAGGTTGCTTAACATTGACGTAATATTTTAAGTGTTTGGGTAAATTAAGAACACGATAGATAGATAGATAGATAGATAGGTAGATAGATAGATAGGTAGATAGAAAGAGTGAGAAACCGGAAGAGGAAGATCCTCTGGAAGGTGCCAAGAAGTCAGAGCCTGGTAAGAGTGGGTCTGGAGATGGTGGTGCCAGGGTACTGGCCAAGGCAGAGAAGGTGAAAAAGGTATCGGCTGAACCAATTGTGGGGGATTAGCTCTTTTCCAGGGGTTGCAAACACACGCTTCTTCACAGACACCAGGATTTAGGAGCCAAACTGTGCTTTATTGTGGCACACGGCATAAAGAAAAACACACAAAGCCAAAATAAAATACCTTGCCCGTCAGGGCCCTATCTAAACACATAGGTTTCCCTGACTCACCTAAAGCGTAACACCGTTCACACGCGTGATGAGATGCGGCTTTCCCAGCCCAACCTCCAGCAGCCTCCAGGCTGCTCCCACAACAATGTCTCCTTGGGGATAGTGGTCTCTGAGCCCTCCTGGCTCAGACCACACAGAGCCACTCCAGCCTTCTGTGTGCAAGTCCCCACCCCCTCTCACTCTGAGGATTCCTTTATCCCCAGGTGATTACTGCACCTGGTCTTTCTTCAGACCTGGTGATTCTGGGGGAAGACACAGCAAATCCTGCCATATATCTCCCCTAACAACCATGAGGCATGTCACTGCCTCACAATAGATAGATAGATAGATAGATAGATAATCCCAGGAAATCCACGGCACTTCCTTCAGTAAAAGCGTATAATTTATTCACCAGAAATACGTTTCGGTTCACACACTGGAACCTTTTTCAAGCAGTGCTTCAATGACTGCTTGAAAAAGGTTCCAGTGTGTGAACCGAAACATTGTATTTCTGGTAAATAAATTATACGCTTTTACTGAAAAAAGTGCCATGGATTTGGGATTATTATTTTTGGAAGCCTGGATTGCTTCATCAGCCGCTGGCACCTGCTATCACAGAATACTGCTGTGCTGTTCACATTTGTTGAATATTTTGCTAGACAAATAGATAGATATAGATAGATAGATAGATAGATAGATATATAGATAGATAGATCCTCGTGTATGTAACATTATTTCCTGACAATGGCACCTGTCAGAGGATGGGATGGATATGGCAGCAAATGAATAGTAAGATCCTAAAGTTGATGTTTTGAAAGCAAGAAAAATGGGTAAGCATGCAGATCTGAATGATTTTGACAAGGGATAAGTTGTGATGACTAAGTAACTCAGAGAATCTATAAAACAGCAGGTCTTGTAACGTGTTCCAGCTATGCAGGGGTTACTACATAACAATAGTGGTCCATGGAATCACATCCAAATAATAGGTTACATGGTCTTCTTGGGTACACTAGGTTCCATTGATGGAAGTGGGGGCAAAGGCTATTAGCAGTGATATTTTTCATCAGAATATTGATTTCTGTCACAAAGTAAAAAATAAATATATATATCAGGAACGGTTTGAGGAACATACCAAAAGTTCAAGGTGTTGAGTACAAGTGGAGGTCCCATTTTGTAGCTTATAACACTTAAAGGACCTCTTGATAATGCCTTATGCCACTGGCATACTTTCAAGAAGACAATTTGAGGAATTTAGATCTGTCGATAATACATTATATGTGACAGATGGGTTTAATGTTATGATTATAAATTAATGGGCTGATGGAAAAGAATAGTGTTTGGGGTTACAGCTTGGTATATCTTTGATAAAGCACTTTTTTTCTTCCAAACTGGCTATGCATATATACAGTACAGTACGTTATCATATTTTTATATTAAATCTGCATTATATAGCAACCTTCAATTGAAACCGGGGATTAGTACAGTTCTTGTTGGAGGTTTGGTAGCAGGTACACAGCATGCTCTGCTAGTTGCATTATGAGTACAGATGAGCAACTTTTCCAAAAATTCAATTTGGCAAGTTTGCCAATAAATTTGATTAGTTACAAATCAAATATACCCAGGCCACTCTGCCTTAGGATTTGGCCACACAGAGCTGACGTGGTACGGTGAAGAGCCACATGACCAATTAGTCCACAGCTGCCTTTCATTTAATGATTATCGCACTGTATAGTCCTTCTTCATTGTTTATGGCTGCAAGGAACCTTTAACCCCTTCAGGACCCCGCCATTTTTCACCTTAAGGAACAGGGAATTTTTTGCAAATCTGACATGTGTCACTTTATGTGGTGATAACTTTAAAATGCTTTTACTTAACCAAGCCATTCTGAGACTGTTTTCTCGTCATATATTGTACTTCATAACAGTGGTAAATGTGAGTCAAAATTTTATTTTTAGAAAAAAATGTACAGAAAATTTAGAAAAATTATAAAATTTAAAAATTTAAATTTCTCTGCTTTTAAAATAAATAGTGATACCTCCTAAAATAGTTATTAGTTTACATTTCCCATATGTCTACTTCATGTTTGGATCATTTTGCAAATGACATTTTTTTTTTTTGGGACGTTAGAAGACTTAAAAGTTTAGAAGCAAATCTTAAAATTTGTAAGAAAATTTCCAAAACCCAATTTTTAAGGACCAGTTCAGGCCTGAAGTCACGTTGTGGGGCTTACATAATAGAAACCACCCATAAATGGCCCCATTTTAGAAACTACACCCTCAAGGTATTCAAAGCTGATTTGACAAACTTTGTTAACCCTTTAGGTGTTCCACAACAATTAAAAGAAAATGTAGATACAATTTCAGATTTTCACTTTTTGACAGATTTTCCATTTTAAATCAATTTTTTCCAGTAACAAAGCAAGGGTTAACAGTCAAACAAAACTCAATATTTATTACCCTGTTTTTGTAGTTTACAGAAACACACCATATGTAGTAATAAACTGCTGTATGGGCACATGGCAGGGCACAGAAGGAAAGTAACACCATATGTTTTTTGGAAGGCAGATTTCAATTGGATAATTTTAAGTTGCCATGTCACATTTGTAGACCCGCTGATGCACCCCTAGAGTAGAAACTCCAAAATAAGACCCCATTTTGGATACTATGATATAATGTGGCAGTTTTGTTGGTACTATTTTAGGGTACATATTATTTTTGGTTGCTCTATATTACAATTTTTGTAAGGCAAGGTAATAAAAAATAGCTGTTTTGACATCATTTATATTTTTTGTTATTTACAATGTTCATCTGACAGGTTAGATCATGTAGTATTTTTATAGAGCAGGTTATTACGGATGCAACAATACCAAATATGACAACTTTTTTTTTTTTTGTCTCAGTTTTACATAGTAAAGCATTTTTATAAAAAATCTTTTTTTAGTGTCTCCATATTCTGAAAGCCATAGTTTTTTTGAGCGACTGTCTTTTTTTTTGTATGAGATTATGGTTTGATTGGTACTATTTTAGGGTGCATATGACTTTTTGATCGCTTGGTATTACACTTTTTGTGATGTACAGTCATGTGAAAAAATTAGGACACCCTTTGAAAGCATGTGGTTTTTTGTAACATTTTTAATAAAAGGTTATTTCATCTCCGTTTCAACAATACAGAGAGATTAAAGTAATCCAACTAAACAAAGAAAACTGAAGAAAAGTCTTTTCAAGATCTTCTGTAAATGTCATGCTACAAAAATGCCTCTTCTAACTGAGGAAAAAGATAGGACACCCTTGCCCCTAATAGCGAGTGTTACCTCCTTTGGCTGAAATAACTGCAGTGAGACGGTTCTTGTAGCCATCTACCAGTCTTCGACATCGGTCTGAGGAAATTTTACCCCACTCCTCAATGCAGAACTTTTTCAGCTGTGAGATGTTTGAGGGGTTTCTTGCACGTACAGCCCTTTTCAAGTCACCCCACAGCATCTCAATGGGATTCAAATCTGGACTTTGACTTGGCCATTCCAGGACTCTCCATTTCTTCTTTTTCAGCCAATCTTTGGTTGATTTACTAGTATGTTTTGGGTCATTGTCATGTTGCATGGTCCAGTTCCGCTTCAGCTTTAATTTTCTAACTGATGGTCTCACATGTTCTTCAAGCACCTTCTGATACACAGTAGAATTCATCGTGGATTCTATGATGGTGAGCTGACCAGGTCCTGCTGCAGCAAAGCAGCCCCAAACCATGACACTTCCACCTCCATGCTTCACAGTTGGTATGAGGTTCTTTTCTTGGAATGCTGTGTTTGGTTTACGCCAAACATGTCCTCTGCTGTTGTGTCCAAATAATTCAATTTTGGACTCATCTGTCCAAAGAACATTATTCCAGAAGTCCTGGTCTTTGTCAACTTTATCTCTGGCAAATGTCAGTCTGGCCTCGATGTTTCTCTTGGAAAGCAAAGGTTTCCTCCTTGCACACCTCCCATGCAAGTTAAACTTGTACAGTCTCTTTCTGATTGTAGAGGCATGTACTTCTACATCAACAGTAGCCAGAGCCTGCTGTAGTTCTCGAGATGACACTTTAGGGTTTTTGGAGACCTCTTTTAGCATCTTGCGGTCTGCTCTTGGGGTGAACTTGCTGGGGCGACCAGTCCTGGGCATGTTGGCAGTTGTTTTGAAAGCCCTCCACTTGTAGACTATCTTCCGGACAGTGGAATGGCTGATTTCAAAATCTTTTGAGATCTTTTTAAATCCCTTCCCAGACTCATAGGCTGCTACAATCTTTTTTCTGAAGTCCTCTGACAGCTCTTTTGCTCTCACCATGGTGCTCACTCTCACTTCAACAGTCAGGAGCACACCAAACTAAATGTCTGAGGTTTAAATAGGGCAAGCCTCATTCAACATGCAGAGTAACGATCTACTAATTATGTGCACCTGGTGTGATATACCTGTGTAAGATCTGAGCCAATTTAAGAGGGAATACATGTGAGGGTGTCCTATCTTTTTCCTCAGTTAGAATAGGCATTTTTGTAGAATGACATTTACAGAAGATCTTGAAAAGACTTTTCTTCAGTTTTCTTTGTTTAGTTGGATTACTTTAATCTCTCTGTATTGTTGAAACGGAGATGAAATAACCTTTTATTAAAAATGTTACAAAAAACCACATGCTTTCAAAGGGTGTCCTAATTTTTTCACATGACTGTAGGAAGATAAAAAAATGCTTTTTTGACACAGTTTAATTTTTTTATGGTGTTCACCTGAGGGGTTAGGTCATGTGATATTTTTTATACAGCAAGTTCATACGGTGATATCTAGTATGTATACTTTTTAATTTATTTAAGTTTCACACAATAATATCAATTATTAAACAAAAAAAAATAATGTTTTAGCGTCTCCATATTCTGAGAGCCCTAGATTTTTGTTTTTTTTGGGCAATTGTCTTAATTAGGGTCTCATTTTTTGAGGGATGAGAAGTTAGTTTGAGTGGTATAATTTTGGGGTGTGTATGACTTTTTGATCGCTTGGTGTCACACTTTATGTTATGTAAGGTGACAAAAAATGGCTTTTTTTACACTGTTTTTATTTTTTTATTTTTTGCGGTGTTCATCTAAGGGGTTAGTTCATGTGATATTTTATACAGCAGGTTTTTACGGATGCGTCAATAAATAATATGTATACTTTTTTTATTTACTTAAGTTTTACACAATAACAGCATTTTTTAAACAAAAAAAATAATAATCATGTTTTAGTGTCTCCATAGTCTGGGAGCCATATTTTTATTAATTTTGTTCCCCGATTGCCCGATTGATTTATGTAGGGGCTCATTTATTGCAGGATGAGGTGACGGTTTGATTGGTACTATTTAGGGGGGCATACACCTTTTTGATTGCTTGGTGTTGCACTTTTTTGTGATGTAAGGTGACAGAAAAATTATTGTTTTAGCACAGTTTTTATTTAACCCTATATGTTTGTTTTTCTTTTTTTTTCTTTTTTTTTCTTTTATTTTGGAAAATGTATAATCTTATTTTTTTTTTTTTACTTGAAACTTTATTTTTTTTAATTATGAAAAACACTTTTATTTTTGTCCCACTCTGGGATTTCAATTTCTGGGCTCTGATTCCCTCTGCAATGCATTACAATACAACCTACAGGGAGTGCAGAATTATTAGGCAAATGAGTATTTTGACCACATCATCCTCTTTATGCATGTTGTCTTACTCCAAGCTGTATAGGCTTGAAAGCCTACTACCAATTAAGCATATTAGGTGATGTGCATCTCTGTAATGAGAAGGGGTGTGGTCTAATGACATCAACACCCTATATCAGGTGTGCATAATTATTAGGCAACTTCCTTTCCTTTGGCAAAATGGGTCAAAAGAAGGACTTGACAGGCTCAGAAAAGTCAAAAATAGTGAGATATCTTGCAGAGGGATACAGCACTTTTAAAATTGCAAAGCTTCTGAAGCGTGATCATCGAACAATCAAGCGTTTCATTCAAAATAGTCAACAGGGTCGCAAGAAGCGTGTGGAAAAACCAAGGCGCAAAATAACTGCCCATGAACTGAGAAAAGTCAAGCGTGCAGCTGCCAAGATGCCACTTGCCACCAGTTTGGCCATATTTCAGAGCTGCAACATCACTGGAGTGCCCAAAAGCACAAGGTGTGCAATACTCAGAGACATGGCCAAGGTAATAAAGGCTGAAAGACGACCACCACTGAACAAGACACACAAGCTGAAATGTCAAGACTGGGCCAAGAAATATGTCAAGACTGATTTTTCTAAGGTTTTATGGACTGATGAAATGAGAGTGAGTCTTGATGGGCCAGATGGATGGGCCCATGGCTGGATTGGTAAAGGGCAGAGAGCTCCAGTCTGACTCAGACGCCAGCAAGGTGGAGGTGGAGTACTGGTTTGGGCTGGTATCATCAAAGATGAGCTTGTGGGGCCTTTTCGGGTTGAGGATGGAGTCAAGCTCAACTCCCAGTCCTACTGCCAGTTTATGGAAGACACCTTCTTCAAGCAGTGGTACAGGAAGAAGTTTGCATCCTTCAAGAAAAACATGATTTTCATGCAGGACAATGCTCCATCACACGCGTCCAAGTACTCCACAGCGTGGCTGGCAAGAAAGGGTATAAAAGAAGAAAATCTAATGACATGGCCTCCTTGTTCACCTGATCTGAACCCCATTGAGAACCTGTGGTCCATCATCAAATGTGAGATTTACAAGGAGGGAAAACAGTACACCTCTCTGAACAGTGTCTGGGAGGCTGTGGTTGCTGCTGCACGCAATGTTGATGGTGAACAGATCAAAACACTGACAGAATCCATGGATGGCAGGCTTTTGAGTGTCCTTGCAAAGAAAGGTGGCTATATTGGTCACTGATTTGTTTTTGTTTTGTTTTTGAATGTCAGAAATGTATATTTGTGAATGTTGAGATGTTATATTGGTTTCACTGGTATAAATAAATAATTGAAATGGGTATATATTTGTTTTTTGTTAAGTTGCCTAATAATTATGCACAGTAATAGTCACCTGCACACACAGATATCCTCCTAAAATAGCTAAAACTAAAAACAAACTAAAAACTACTTCCAAAAATATTCAGCTTTGATATTAATGAGTTTTTTGGGTTCATTGAGAACATGGTTGTTGTTCAATAATAAAATTAGTCCTCAAAAATACAACTTGCCTAATAATTCTGCACTCCCTGTATATTGTAATGCATTGGCTGTCAGCTTGTCATGGACGTTCTTGCGACAGGTGGCAGGAGATCGGTGAGACTGGTAACACATGGTTTGATCTGACAGGGTTTCCCTGTGGATCAGTAGGCGTTTGTGTTGTTTCTGGTATGGCCACACCCCTTGCCTGAGATGTTGCTAATGTGTTCATTTAACCTTCTTTATTTATAGTTGCTTCTCCCACTATGCTGTGAGGTTTATAGTTTTAGCTTCAGTTTCAGTGTTGGATTGCTAGTGTGTGGATCTCGGCGGAATTCCAGGTAATTCCATAGCTCCTTTGAAGTTAAGTATTTTATTTACCTTCTTGCATTTTGTTTGGATTCTGTTTGTTGCATTTTCCCTGTTGTTTGCATTAGGAGACTCCAGTTCGATCTTCCTACCTCTGGGGTCTGTTCATACTGGTAGTCAGTCAGGATCTTGGCTAGGGTTTTACTAGGAGGTGTCCTTCTTCCCTCCCTAGTTCTCAGGCCTGATTCCCTGTTTTCCCCTTTCTTCTTATGCTTGGTGTGGTGAATCCCACCCACACGGAAGCGTGACACAGCTTTTATGCTGACAGCCTGCTTGTGAGACACAGCCTAAGGGCTGGACAACACAGGCTTCTATAGAAGGCAAACTCCAATGCATATGGAAGACATCGGGCTTGCCTTCTCTGCCATCGGATCCCTGCCACTGCAACGAGGGGACCCGATGGGGAAGCAAAGGGCATCAGTACCTTCCGCAAACTCTCTGCATGCTGCGGTCAGCTTTGACCGCGGCATACAAGGGGTTAACATGTCGGCATTAATGTTTTTACCGATGCCAGCCCATGTATCAGAGGCCCGGCTGTCAGTGACTGATGGGTCCGTGCCGCTGATCAGGCAAGTGCAGCTCCTGCACCCGCCAGATCAGCCCTGCCATGCATGTACGGCGCTGTTCCTTAAGTCAGGTCCACCAGTGCCGTACATCTACAGTGTGGGTCCTTAAGGGGTTAAACAGGGGCTGTAACTGGTTTGAGGTTTGGCTGGTTAGGTTGGGACGACAATATGCACATTATTGCTGTTCTGGCCTGCAAACTACTGCAGCTTTTTTTTTATATTAAGCACAGAATATAAATCAGCTCTGGTATACCCACTTCTCCAAGCCCAGCACACTCCTGCCATTCAGGTGGGAGCCCTTCTTCTGTCATCTTCTTTTCATTCTTTTCCACATCATCTAATATCAATGAGAATATGTTATCAGGAATTTCCAGATTCTCCTCTCTGTGCATCTTGCTGACTTGCTAGGACATTAAGACGTTGAAGGATTCTTTGGAAGAAGTAAAGGCAATTTAACATGAAATGATAGGGTTACCTTAAAATATAACTTTTAATAATCAATCATAAAATGATAGGCCCATAAAAGGTTACCAAGTTAAAAAAAAAAATTCATGTATCAATAATCACGCCCCACACTATGGTAAAGATATAAGCAAGTGTAGGAAATACACAGATGCCAGGAGGGTAAGTTAGAAGAAAAGGGATAAAGTTTCAGAGGGAGACAGATGCTGGGTCTCTTCCCCTAGTTCTCCCTATATACTAACTCAAATTGGAACCCTCACTGTATGTCACTCGGTGTCCCTTAATTGCAGTAACGGTGACTGCCCAGCTTCGTCAAGGGATACACACCATGGGTCCACACATAGAGAACTTAAACAAACTAGTCCCAACCAAACTTATCCCAACGCGTTTCAATGGCACACAGCCAAATCATCAGGAGACAAATATATCAATAAATAATGGTGCTGGTCAGGCAGTTCAGAAATACAAATTGTTCTGTGATTCCATGAAGCAAACCAACAAAAAGGATAGTGATATTAGATTGCAATAAGCAAATACTTAGCCCTCAATGCTTCGATATCCAAGGCCTAGATACTAAATCCTGGGCTTCACTGTATAAAATTTTCTGCACTGGTTTATTGCTTTTTGATCAAATATGGTGTAGGGATGTAGGGAGATTTGAGTGAGCCCATCTCAGCATCTCCCACTCCCCTACCACTCTGCCCCCTTGCGCTGTCTTGCCATTCTCCTCTTCACTTAATTGTGTGGGGGGAGATACGGGCAGCGCAGACACACCTTCTATCTAGGTTCACATCACGTGGCCGTCGTCCGTGACGTGGGGAACATGTGACTAACCATGTCACTACCCGCGTCACGGGTCATGTGACCTGAGGGGCGGACCTACACACATCCCACGCTGATTTAAAGAATGCCAGCGCGAGCACTCATCGCTGCCACTGCCCCACGCAGGATAGGAGCGTAGTGGGGCCATGGATATTGAAGCATGGAGGGCTAAGCATTTGCTTATTGCAATCTAATATCGCTATCCTTTTTGTTGGTTTGCTTCATGGAACCAGGGAGCGATTTGTATTTCTGAACTGCCTGACCAGCAACATTATTTATTGATATATCTGTCCCCTGATGATTTGGCTGGGTGCCATTGAAACGCGTTGAGATAAGTTTGGTTGGGACTAGTTTGTTTAAGTTCTCTATGTGTGGACCCATGGTGTGTATCCCTTGCCTTCCCTTGACGAAGCTGGGCAGTCACCGTTACTGCAATTAAGGGACACCAAGGGACATACTGTGAGGGTTCCAATTTGAGTTAGAATATAGGAAGAACTAGGGGAAGAGACCCAGCATGTGTCTCCCTTTGAAACTTTATCCCTTTTCTTCTAACTTACCCTCCTGGCATCTGTGCATTTCCTACACTTGATTATATCTTTACAATTCTGTGGTGCGTGATTATTGATGCATGCTAATTTTTTTTCTTTTTACTTGGCAACCATTTATGGGCCTATAATTTTATGATTGACTATTAAAAGTTATATTTTAAGGTTCATATTTTAAGGTTCATATCATTTCATGTTAAATTTTAATTAATATTTTTGGGTGCCAATCCAATACTTAATTGACTGGTATTACTCTGGTTATGTGAAGAACTTCCTAAGAAGTAAAGGCAGCAAAAGATAAGGGCGGTCATCATTAGGACATGCCCCCCCCCCCCCCAAGGGGTGCAGACTGATTGGTGTTGGGCTTCCATCTTATTGGTATTGAATTACATTTGCAGCAGATATAGGAATAAATATGTGTAGAAATAAATAAAACTGATGCAGAATAAGTCTACCTGCAGTCTCCCTCTCCAATATTCTTCTCCTAATCATTTTCAGCTACACTGCCCTAAAGCATGAGCGCTTGCAACGTCACTCCCTATGCTGAGTTCACAAGAAAATGCCAGAGTTTTATAGGACTGCAACATTAAAGTGGATGGCTATTTGCGGATTGGCTGGCTGCAAGGCATTATGGGTGATCTCATGTTCCCGGGCTTCTTACTTTTACTTTGTACACATGCAGTCTTCCTTTTAGGGAAAACTGATTTGTTACTCCGAAGTGCAAGAAAATTTGGGTTTGCTACGAATCAAAGTTTTCCAAAACTTCAGACCAAATTCTGCTTCAAATGCTTTGCTTTGCTCAACACTAATTATGATGCTTATCACTAACGTGCCAAAAGTGTGTCCTACCTACCATCTTTGACATGTGCTAATATACTGCTTACTCCAACCAGCAGTTTGTGTATTATATCTGAAACGTGCTTGCTGATCAACCATGTATGTTCTAGATCATTAACTGCTGGCTGTCTATTTGTAAAATTTATTTTTTCTACAGTAATGGGGGCCAATGAGAGATTATTGTTAATTGAACATATTGTATAATGATAACTGAACATATAATTTCAAACTAATGACCAATGGATTTATTATATAATGTATATGTTTACATTTATTCCATTCTAATGTAGTGTACTTTACCTTTTATTAGGGATTTAAAATAAATGTTATTTGTGTTGTAAACTGTGAATGAATATTACAATGTACAGTATGTAGCTAGAGTCCAATTTACCATAACATGAAAAGACAAAAGTAAAAAAAAAACCTTGACTATTTTCTTTCATAAGTATATTGGCATTGATGAGAAATGATCATAATGATGACAAAGCTCCATTATTTTATTTAAATAAAAAAATGAAAACATTTTATACAAAAGGAGGAACATAAAAAAATGCTAAAGAAAAAAAATACTGTTGTGAAAGGAACTAGAGACAATGAGATAAGATTTACTCACACATAAGTGAAACAGAAATGTTAGATTAATCAAATCTAAAGCTGCAGTACGTCTAAGAAGAATAAAGAGGATAATAGAGGAAGCAAAGGAACGAAAGAAAACAAGGTCATTCCAAATGGCAGGGATTATGCAAAACAGAAATCCTAATTAGAGAAAAGTAAATTTAAAATGTAAAGAAAGAAACTTAAAATAACACAACCCCATGGGAATCCTAACGGGGCACCTTCCTTTCATAAGCACTGAAACTAATTCATTTTTCTTCAACATGAATTTAATTTTAGGGTACGGTTACATAGGGTGGAATTTAAGTTTCAGCATCCACATCGAAATAATCATATGTTACATGCAGATTTGTTGCAGATTTTCACATTAATTTGCCCTGCTTTGAAAAAGATTAAATCTGCAATGAAAGTATGTACCATAAACGGACATGCTTCAGGTTAAAATATGTTGCAGATTTTTTCTGTGAGATGTGGATGAGATTTCTTTTATTCTCATCCACATTACTGGGACTGTAAAATGCTGTCGATTTGCAACATACATATCGGCTGCAGCAAACCTGAAGTGTTTACACCATGTGTGAACATATCCTAAGGTCTAACATGTCATTACAAGGAATTTCAATTACTGAAATCCATATTGTATATTTATAAAAATGTCCAAGGCTATTTAAAAAGACAATATATTATGATAGCCTCAAAACAGATACAAAGTAGTTTTTTTTTAGATTATTGTAAAATCTATCTTTATGTTTATGTCCATTTTGTGCTTAAAGGGAGTCTGTCACCTCCAAAGTTACAGTAGTTTTAAATTAAGCACACCACCATTAAGGTTAGGTGCCCCAAAACCCATAATTTCCTTGTGAAAGTCTTTTCTCTCATGAGAAATAAATATTTTTATCATGATCCTAATAAGGCTTTCAGTGCACCATGGGCAGGGTTATTTCATTTGATTTGCGTGGCCTCCCTTACTTCATTGCTAGCATTGCTTTCAAATCTCATGGACTGTCAATCAAACAAGAGGGGGAGGTGCTAAGTGTTGTTATGGCAGATTGACCGTGCAACAGTGCCCTGGCCCATTATGCACTAAAAACCTTATTTACAGAAAAAATTAAAATAAGTATGTCTCAGAATTAGATACTTTTCGCAAGAAAGGTATGGTTATGCTTTATTTCAAGGGATTATCACACAAAGGACTTTTTTCACCTATCTAAATGATAGATGATAAATGTCTAATCACAGGTTCCTACTGCAGGTCCAGGCCCCGTTTCACAAAGGTCTTAAATCAGATTAAAAAAAAACTCAGATACAGAACAATAGATCCGTGAAAAACAGACTGCAGAGCAACAACAGTCGTGTGCATAAGCCCGAGGCTTGTTCACGCAACCGTTGCCCCTCCGTGCCCGTGCTATGGACTGCAAATTGTGGTCCGCAATGCACGGGCACTGGCCGTAGGGCTGCCACATGCAGATCGCGACCCTATTCACTTGAATGGGGTCCGTGATCCGTCCGTTTCACAAAAAGATCTAGAGCAAGTTCTATCTTTTTGCAGTGCAGAGGCATGGAACGGAACCCACAGAAGCACTCCATAGTACTTCCATAGGGTTCCATGGTTCTGTTCTGTTCCACACCGCATCTCCGGATTTGTGGACCCATTCAAGTGAATGGGTCCGCATCTGTGTATTGCGGAACAGCAGTATGTGGGTCGCAATAAGGCAACGGAGGGGCAACAGTCGTGTGAACAAGCCATAAACCTAATATTAGACTGGCTAATTGTTGGACAGTTCATTGTTAACTAGTCTTCAAAGGAGCGCTCATTAGCGATGATCTGCTGCTGATTACCCGATGAACGAGCAAACACTTGTTCATCAGGCAATCTATTTTTTAAGGCTACTTTCACACTTGCGTTGTTGCATTCCGGTATTGAGATCCGGTATTGTTCCCTTTTAGTCCTCATGCATTCAGAATGGAAATAGATCCATTCAGGATGCATCAGGATGTCTTCCGTTACGGCAGCATTACATTTTGTGACTGGCCACAAAACTGCTGCAAGCTGCAGTTTTGTGTCCGGTCACAAAAACGGAAAAAAAATATCTGGCACTAAAAAACAATGTAAGTCAATGGTGACAGATTGTTTTAGAAGCCTAAAAAGTGGATCTGTCACCAGAACAGATGCATCCTGATGTGTAAAATAAAAGCAGATCCATTTAATTCTGGTTTTGAGATCCTATGCTGGATCTCAATACCGTAATTAACAACACAAGTGTGAAAGTAGCCTAAGCATGCTTAAAAATCATTGTTTGCCAGCGGCAGATTGTGCTGTCTAATCATGTTCTCCCTACAATTGCTTGCCTGATCTGACTGTCTAATACAGGTATCATGGACAGTGTTCTTCTTTAACTTTATCAGTCAGTAAGCAAATATCCGTTTTGCTGAAGAACAGTAGAAAAGCTTATTTGGCAGTCTGATCAAGTCAATTCTATAAGCATGAATCTGTATTGGGGCTCATGCACACGAACATATTTTCTTTCCGTGTCCGTTCCGCTCTTTTTGCGGACCATATGCGTAACCATTCATAAAAAAAAATATAAAAATGAAACAATATGGTTGCATAAGTGTTAAACCCTTAAACTAATACTTTGTTGAAGAACCTTTAGATTTTATTACAGCAGTCTTTTTGTGTATGAGTCTATCAGCATGGCACATTTTGACTTGTCAAGATTTGCCCACTCTTCTTTGCTAAAACACTAAAAATCTGCCAGATTGCAATGGCATCTCCTGTGCACAGCCCTCTTCAGATCACCCCACAGATTTTCAATCGGATTCAGGTCTGGCTTCTGGCTGGGCCATTCCAAAACTTTAATCCCCTTCTGGTGAAGTCATTCCTTTGTCGATTTGGATGTATGCTTTGGGTCGTTGTCATGCTGAAAGATGAAGTTAATCTTCATGTTCAGCTTTCTAGCAGAAGCCTGAAGGTTTTGTGCCAATATTGACTGGTATTTGGAACTGTTCATAATTCCCTCTAGCTTAACTAAGGCTCCAGTTCCAATGCCTTGAATATTCTCTTGTACCATTCTCCTGACTGATACCTTTTAACAATGAGATCCCTCTAATGCTTTGGAAGCTCTCTGTGGACCATGGCTTTTCCTGTGGGATGTGACTAAGAAAATTTCAGGAAAGACCAACTAGAGCAGCTGAACTTTATTTGGGGTTAATCAGAGGCACTTTAAATGATAGGAGGTGTATGCTGACTCCAATTTAACATGATTTTGAATGTGATT
Organism: Bufo gargarizans; assembly: GCF_014858855.1. Taxonomy (NCBI): domain Eukaryota; kingdom Metazoa; phylum Chordata; class Amphibia; order Anura; family Bufonidae; genus Bufo; species Bufo gargarizans. The sequence continues at coordinate 535,016,624 of NC_058082.1, read as the reverse complement.
GCTTAGTTCTGAACACAGCTACACTTATGCAACCACATTATTATTTATTTATTTTTTCTTCCCTCCACCTAAAAGATTTCAGTTTGATTTTCAATTGAGTTGTACAGTTTATAGGTCACATTAAAGGTGGAAAAAGTTCTGAAATCATTTATCTTTGTCTTAATTTTTACATCACAAAAACCTGACATTTTTAAGGGAGGTGTTTAGACCTTTTATATCCACTATATAATATGCCTATAAGTACATTGGACTATAGTCCAATTACAAAAAAAAAAAAAAAAAACACAAGCAATACTGGGTGAGTTATGTCTTTTTGGTATTTAGGATTTAAATCATAACCCTTAAATATAATTATAAATATTGTTCAAAGAGATAAGTGAATCTCCTCATATTCAAATTGTCAGATTTCATTTGGTGTGAATAAAATGTATCCAAATTGAAAGCACCCCAATTGCACTGAAAAGTTATGTATGACACTGTATGATCTCCTAGGACTGTAGACAAACCCTTTCAAGCTCTTTTGTGCCACTACCTCATTAGTAATGCTAAATTAACAGCAACATATATGGCTATGGGTAAATGGATGGCAACAACACACTTTCTGTTTAAAAAATACACTGCACCATCTGATTTGTTAGGTTGTTTAAAATTTTAAAATGGTACAAAAATTATCCTTTTTTATGGGCAGATGTCTGACGGTGTTGTGCACACAATGCAGTGTCAGAAAATGCATTTTAACAAGACACATCCACTGATATAATAGTTATAATCCCTCGTGATTGCTGAAGATAACTGCAGGACATTATGGGTAAGCCTGTCTGGACAGGGTCATGCAATCCTCCTTCTTCATCTTATCATGGTCCCTGTACTCTGAAATGTAAAATGGTGGATGCCATTTTGATTAATTCATGCTGGATAATTCCCCAAAATTTCTAATTCCTTGAAAACGAAAAGTTTTGGGAAATTCAAAACAAATTTAATTAGTTTAGAATCGCTCGAGTCAATTTACTCATGTCCGTTGTTAATTTTTAAAAATCTGCCATTAAATAATCCAGAAATATTGAAAATGTGGCATATATTTCCAGTGTAGAACTGCAATATGGTGTGGAATTTTGTAAGGCCAGAAGCCTGTGCAAAAACTAACAAAGAAAAGTAGAGATCTGCTGTGAGTGTGAATATTCTTTTGAAACTTTTTGAAATAATTGTTCCCACAGTAAAAAACTGATCAGAGTGTTTAATGCTAGGACCTCCAGGGATGAGCTTTAGGCTACATGTACACGACCGGATGTGTTTTGCGGTCCGCAAATTACGAATCCGCCCCAAAAAATGGATTACATCCATATGCCATCCATTTTTGTTTGCGGATCCATTGTAACAAGGCCTAAAACGGACAAGGATAGGACATGTTCAATTTTTTTGCAGGGTTACGGAACGGACAGCTGAGCTGTCCGCATTGATATGAATAGGTCCACATCCTGTCCCCCCCAAAAATGGAACGGACACAGAAACAAACAATGTTCGTGTGTATGTAGCCTTATCCTGTGTAGTATTCATTGTCCCTGCAGAGCTACCATAGGCAAGGCAAGCATTACACAGGTTTCATTGAAATCTATAGACTTTTTATGTAATCCTGACTACTATAGCCGAGACTTAAAAAATGGTACCTGCTTGCAAGCAGAGTGGGCCCCATAGCCGCTGGGTGCCTACTGTTTTAAACAGCAGGGGACTAATGTCTACGTCCGACAGTAATGCCGATCGTGGACATTTAACCCTTTAGATGCGGTAGTCAAATGTGACCACAGCATCTGAAAAAGCAAAAACCTGGAAGTGCACACCCAATCCTGTGCGTAAGCTTCTATCCTCCTAAATGAACAGAGGCTGTTGCACTTTAGTTACGTATTGAAGTGCATGAGAGAAGCAATCTGATGATTTATTGTTATAGTTTCCAACGCAACTATAAAAAAGTGTTAAAAAAACAAATACATGTTTAAAAATATATATAAAAATTTTAATCACCCCCTTTCCCCAGAATATAAATAAAATATATAAACATAAAAAATACATATAATCAGGATCACCATATGTGAAAATACCCGTACTATTAAAATATTAAAATATTTATCCCATATGGGAAATAGTGAAATGAAAAACCCCAAAAGTCAACAACTAAATAAAAAGTCATCAAAAAGTCCTATACACCCCAAAATGGTATCAATGAAAAGTACAGATCGCCCTACAAAAAAATTAGTCCTTGCACAGCTCCATAACTGCAATAAAGGTATAGGGGAGATAAAACAAACCCAAAAACATTTTTGAATTTTTTTTTCAGCATTAAAACACAAGAAAAACTATACAAATGTTCCATTTCAATAATTATACTGAACTGGAAAATTAAAGTAACAGGTCAGTTTTACCACATAGGGAACACCGCAAAAACAAAACCCATAAAAATGTTGTGGAATTGTGTTTTCTTGTGTTTTCAAATTTGACCCCATTTGTAATTTCTTTTCCAGCTCCCCACTACTTCATATGCTATATTAAATGATGGAATTATAAAGTACAACTTGCCCCACAGAAAACAGGCCCTCATACGCCTATGTGAACAGAAAACTAAAAAAAAAAAAAAAAAAAAATGTGAAAAACGTAAAAGCAGAAACAAAAAACAATACAAACTCTGGGCTGAAAGGGTTAATATGTTATGTCTTCCAGAGACAATCTTTTAGCTGCGTTCTGCTCTTGCTATTAGAGGAAATCCCTGAATGGATGACCTAAGCTTTACTAATATTTCTAATAGAGTATTGGAAATTAGAACTTTTTATCTAATGTCCATTTCATTTGAGTCTTGGAAATAGCAAGGGTGCAAGAAATTTATGATATGGTACTTATGGTACTAATGCATGCGCGGTAGTGTAAAGATATTGTCAAACTCAAGCTTGCAGGGTAAACAGACAGCTTCCTATTTGTAAAAGACTAATGTAAAATGACTGCATTTGGTTGCTGAACCTACGGTTGCAATTAAAGTTCAGGTTTTCAACTCACTAGTTGCATACTGTGAGACCTATTCAACAGAAATGTTCTCATCAACAGAGAATGCAGAAAAATCTTGTTATGCAAGACCCTGGGTAAAAGAAAGTCACTTAACCTCCATGTTCGCTTTCACTATGTCTTTATTCTAGCTGTGCTTTACTCATGTTTCACCCCTCACTGTGCTGGCATATTAAAAATTGCTGCTTTGTTCTTACTATAACTGTAACACATTTTGTTTCTGTCTTTATGCATCTCAGGAATTCTTTTTACACTGAAAGTCTGAATTCTGCTTTCTCTCTATTTATTGCACATTTTGTAAAAAAAAAATCTGATTATTATGCAGTACATTTGTATTTCATGTTTCAGTATTTTAGAATGCTTATGAAGTTTGTTAAATAAAGAATAAAAGTGTTTCAATTTAGTAGTACTAAGTAGTCGCTGACTATAGTACAACGGGAAAACTCATACACATGTAAGAGTTATGACTGAAGCATTGTTTAAAAATTAACATTTATGGCCACATTTATTAAGACCGGTGCAGGCCTCTCTATAACTTTTGCATCTCCTGCACCAGTTCTAAATGTAAGACAGCTTCCTTGCTGTCTTACATTTAAACCATTTTAGACATCTACAAAAGGCATAGAAAACTATGAATTAGACGAGCCTGCCATCCTGTCCCCTTCAACGCCCAAGCGATGCCCACAATTTTAGAACTGGCGTGAGTGGGACAAAGTCGCAGATAGCGGCGCAAATAACTGTTGTGCCACCATAGGTGCCTAAAATATGCCTAATGTAGGCATATTTCAGCTTAGTAAATGACCCCCTTAGTGTATTAAATGGAAGCACATTAAATGTATTTATGTTAGTACTTATGTTTTATTAGGTTCATATATTTTTATTAAAGGATAACTGCCATAGTTTCACTCAAAATTCAATTTTCATATATGTTGATGCTGCTGTGGTGACAATCAATAATCACTAATTATCGTGTTCACATACCACTTGTTTAATAAGATTCCATCCATACAAAGCTCTCCTCACAAGACTTTTTTTCTGACTATCTTCTCAAGGTGGCCGCCAATGCCTTAACCCTGAGGCTAAAACCTCCCTCCCTAACTGCCCAGAATTAATTTGGCTCATCTCGGGAACGTGCAGCCTCACCCCAACCAATGGGCTTTTTACAGACTTAAACACGCCCTCTTCCTCCTCAGTAATGCGCAAGCAGCGTTCGGGACTGCCCACTACTATGTGCTATGTCTTCTGTATATATAGAAGATAGGAGATGGAGGATGCCTAGCAACGCTGTTTTAGCCACACCACTGAAATGCCTGGGGTAGGAAAGAACATACTGCAATTACTAGGTAACTCAATACCTATACAAAAGTATTAACTAGGGAACTAAGGTAAACTTAGTCAAACCATTCTAATTACATAAAAAAAAGAATATGACAGTTACCCTTAAATTTTACTTGCTGTTCCTCCATTGACTCTCTTCACTCTATCAAAATGTCAATTTTTTTTTTTGTAGCATAAAGGAAGTTTAATAGTTTCTTTTTTGTAAAAAAATCTATATTTGCATTTTACATTCCATTACTGAAAGGTTTCAGATTTACAATAAGACCAGAGTTTTACAGTAAATGTTAAGATCAGAGGCTGATTGATCTGCGACTTGAATTATTATTATTTTTTTTTAAATGTTTTTTATTGTTATACAAAACGCATATAAAATATACAATATCAAACCGTCCAACGGGTGTTATTACAGTAATTATTCATGAATTAACATTTTAGCCAAACTACCCTCCCCCCACCCAATTAAGGAGAGGGAGACGGAGAAAGAACCACCTATGGATACTGTGCACTCCTCTAGAAAATGAGAGAAAAGTAGTAGTGGAGGGGCACTCAGATATTAGGGAGCCCTGGACAGCGGCTCCCTGATACCTCAACACTATGTCACCTAGCCACTCTGTGGTCTCCTAATCCTGCTGCTACCGCAACCCTATGTCAACTTGCCACTCTGTGACATTATGTTGCTGATGTTGCCACCTCCACCCTTTAATTGTGCCACACTGTGGCTTCCTCCTGATGCTGCTGCTGCCACATCCAGACTCTGTCAATGTGCTATTCTGTGGTCTCCTCATGCTGCAGCTGCCACCACCTCCACACTATATCACCTTGCCACTCTGTGGTCTCCTCATGCTGCTGCCACCTCCACACCATGCGACCTTGACACTGTGTGGTCTACTGATGCTGCTGCCACCTGCATACTATGTCACCTTGCCACTCTGTGGTCTCCTGATGCTGCTCATACCTCAACACTATGTCACCTTGCCACTCTGTGGCCCGCTGCTACTGCTGTTGCTGCCACCTCCACACTGTCATTGTGCCACTCTGTGGCCTCCTGCTGCTGCCACCTCCACACTGTCAATGTGCCTCCCTCTAGCCTCCTCATGATGCTGCTGATGCCGCTACCTGCACACTATGTCATTGGGCTAGTCTGTGGCCCCCCTGATGCTGCTGCTGCCATCTCCACACTGTCATTGGGCCACTCTATGTTCTCCTCATGCTGCTGCCACTTCACAACTATGACATAGGACCACTCTGTGGACTTCTCATGCTGTTCCCACCCTCCCGACTTCATGACTAGTGATGTCACGAACACAAACTTTTCAGTTCGCGGACAGCGAACGCAAATTTCCTCAAATGTTTGCGAACTTGCGAACCGCAATAGACTTCAATAGGAAGTCGAATTTTAGAACCCACAGGGACTCTTTCTGGCTACAATAGTGATGGAAAAGTTGTTTCAAGGGGACTAACACCTGGACTGTGGCATGCCGGAGGGGGATCCATGGCAAAACTCCCATGGAAAATTACATAGTTGACGTAGAGTGTGGCAAGTTGAAATCGCAATGCGATTAATATAACCTGCATTAATTGCATTGCGATTACAACTTTCTCAAATCCGACAGAACATTCTAGCATAGAGCCGTTCCCATGGTGATGGGGACGCTCCATGAGCACGGAAGTCGACAGAAGCTCTAAGTTGAAATCGCAATGTGATTTATAGATTGAGAATATAGTGCTATATTCGTTATATTCGTCAATTCTAGCAATACAACCATAGGGAACTTAGCTCTAAGTTGAATTCGCAATGTGATTAATGTAACCTGCATTAATCGCATTGCGGTTACAACTTAGATCTGAGTTCCTAATGGTTGTATTGCTAGAATTGATAACGAATATAGCACTATATTATCAATCTTCTTTATATTCTAGCAATACAACCATTAGGAACCCAGCTCTAAGTTGCAATTGCAATGCGATTAATATAACCTGTATTAATCGCATTGCGATTACAACTTTTTGACACTGCAGCTTCAGAATGAATCTAAGATGGATGCTGTCCTTGCTTTTTGATAGGCGGTGGGAGGGTCTGGGTATGCTGATTGGCTGGAATGTGTCTGCTGACTGTGAGGTACAGGGTCAAAGTTTGTTCAATGATGATGTATAGGAGGCGAACCGAACATTGCATATGTTTACCCGCCACGGTGAACGCGAACATGCAATATTCGCCGGGAACTGTTCGCCGGCGAATAGTTTGGGCCATCTCTATTCATGACTAGGCCACTATTTTGCCTTTCGGCCTGGCTGACATCATTTATTTGACCCTTCTTCTGAAAAATGAGACGCACAATGGATCCTGTCTATGTAACAGCTGTAAGGTCTGCATGACATGGTACCTATTTTGCATCAGAATTGGCTTATGATTTGGTAGCCAAAAGCAGGAGTGGGTACAAAAAAAACACATAAGACATGCAAATATTCCATTTACATGTCATCTCTGTTTTGGATCAACTACTTTTTTTTTTTGTTTTGTTTTTTTGCTTTAGCACTATTGATGGATTACTGACCAAATGCTGACCGAGTGAAGGCAGATGCTCCACAGATAGGATCCGTTTTTTTTTTTTTGTGGGTTATTGTTCTGACAAATCAGAGGAAGGGCAAAATAATCAGTGATGTCAACATAAACTTACTGCTGACACCCTCTCCACTCTGTCGGGGGGCTCTATTTGTATAAGCGTTTAATAGAACAGGTTCTGTAGATGTCTATGTGGAATCAGCTGCCAACGTGTAAAAGGAGTGTGCTTCTTATTGACGCTAACATTGACCTGTAAGGCTGAGTTCACATTTGAGTTATTTGGTCAGTTTTGGCCCCGTAACTGCCCATATAAGTGAAGTGTGCAGTGATTCTTAGAGCGACACCTGGCATCTACATGTCATACTGACTCACAGTATTGCTTCACTACCATAGCAGACTCCCTATGCATGTTACTGCAAGGCACAGTGTTCTACACCACTATAAAGTCTATCTGCAGCCATGAAATAGCTGTTTTTTAACGCGATTTGCGATAAATAAATTTGGTGAACCGGATGAAACTAATTTTTTTAGAAATTTGCTCATCTCTACTTATAACATAGCTGGCTGCCTAGGAGAGCTACTGTGCAGGAAAAACTATGAGAGGGGTACAGAATTAAGTCAACACTGTGTTCCTTAAATTTTTTAAAGGAAATGTCACCAAAATTTTAATTTGCCAGTTAAAACTACATACTACTTTTTCTAGTCTGTTTTTTATTTATTATATTTTCTGAACATGATTATGGGGCTGCTATCTTGCCTCAGCTGTTCCTAACCGCATTTGGAAAGCATTAAGACATTTTGTTATGTAAGCCACATGGCCATAGACACCATGGTCTGGAAGGGACCTTGTTGACTTTAATGGGAGAATTTAGGCATGCTCTGAGAGATTGCCTAAATGAAACTTAAAAAAATGCTTGGACACTGAAGACACTGAAGGTTTTGATATATTACCGACATGCACAGAGATCCGCCTCCTTAAAGTCCTAACCTGTGGACCCCACATACTTTTTCTAACATTTTGCGAATGTAATAACATACACGGCATGTGTGGTTCCACAGAATGTATTAATGGGAGATTTGACATATGTGCTGGTGAAATTAATGATCACAGAACGACTCATATAGCGGAATAAATGACACATCCTGCTGCCACATGGGTAGGAACCCTTAGTGCTCAGCAACATTTTTTTATTGGATTTTATTGTAGGCCTAAAATTCTAACTTGGTGACACTTAGTTGCCAATGTATTCACACATCTAACACCTGCAGTGAGTATGTTGCACAATGTGTAATCAGTATATACTGTAATATAGGTACTATATTTATGCAGTTTACACATTAGGCCAGCCATAAAAAATCCTGGAGTGCTTGTCTTAAAAGGATATGTACACCTCTAGGGGACATTTTGCTTTATTATTGAATTATACATACTTTGAGCTAAAAATCATTTTTTTTATTGGTCTTTATTGCAAATGTGGAATCTTTTTTCTGTACAGAGCTGACATGCTCTATTAGCTACCTGTGGGAATTTTGTATTTTCCGTCATCTGAGGAGCAGACAGACTTTTTATCTCTGTTTTCTCACATTATAAACACTCATTAAAGCCCAATCCGTATCTTACTGACTGTGGCTTAAATAAGTGTTTATGACCTCATAGTAGTTTAGAAAAAAGGGTAATTAGATGACCAGCACAAAGTGAAGGTACCAGTTACACTGTTAGAAAAACAGTTAACTCTTTGTGACTGAACAGCTCAATATTTTTAATAAAGGCCAATTTAAAGTATGATTTTTAGCCAAACTCAAGTTAAATTCAATCATAAATAAATTGACTCCAAAGGTATACATAGCCTTTATGGACAATGCAGTGAGCACATAACCTGTATGGTTGCACAAAGAGTTTCTCTGGGTAGATATAACAGTACTATATATAAACCAAATGCCACCAATAGTGGCATGACATGAAACTTGTCCCCATGTTGGTGACAAAAACTTTAATGTGCCATCATACAAAATTAAAGGTATAGGCCTATAAAATACTTGGGGCAATGCATTATGGCTCCTTAACACATTACACAGTATGAATACTAGAGCTATAGTAAGGCTAGTATATTAGTTTGTGACTGTATTAAGTAAAGAACTATATTGTATAGTTTAATAAATAGGCATAGAATCCTATTTGTGCATATACATTATATATATATATATATATATATATATATACACACTCACCTAAAGAATTATTAGGAACACCTGTTCTATTTCTCATTAATGTGATTATCTAGTCAACCAATCACATGGCAGTTGCTTCAATGCATGTAGGGTTGTGGTCCTGGTCAAGACAATCTCCTGAACTCCAAACTGAATGTCAGAATGGGAAAGAAATGTGGGCTACAACAACAGAAGACCCCACCGGGTACCACTCATTCATCTCCACTACAAATAGGAAAAAGAGGCTACAATTTGCACAAGCTCATCAAAATTGGACTGTTGAAGACTGGAAAAATGTTGCCTGGTCTGATGAGTCTCGATTTCTGTTGAGACATTCAAATGGTAGAGTCTGAATTTGGCGTAAACAGAATGAGAACATGTATCCATCATGCCTTGTTACCACTGTGCAGGCTTGTGGTGGTGGTGTAATGGTGTGGGGGATGCTTTCTGGGCACACTTTAGGCCCATTAGTGCCAATTGGCCATCGTTTAAATGCCACGATCTACCTGAGCATTGTTTCTGACCATGTCCTTCCCTTCATGACTACCATGTACCCATCCTCTGATGGCTACTTCCAGCAGGATAATGCACCCTGTCACAAAGTTCGAATAATTTCAAATTGGTTTCTTGAACATGACAATGAGTTCACTGTACTAAAATGGCCCCCACAGTCACCAGATCTCAACCCAATAGAGCATCTTTGGGATGTGGTGGAACGAGAGCTTCGTGCCCTGGATGTGCACCCCTCAAATCTCCATCAACTGCAAGATGCTATCCTATCAATATGGGCCAACATTTCTAAAGAATGCTATCAGCACCTTGTTGAATCAATGCCACGTAAAATTAAGGCAGTTCTGAAGGCAAAAGGGGGTCCAACACCGTATTAGTATGGTGTTCCTAATAATTTTTTAGGTGAGTGTATATTGTACATTGTTGTTTCATAGATTCAATAAACATCTAACTATGCCATTAAATAATTTATATAAAATCTCAATTTAATACGCAGCCACATGCACTGTTTTCTTTTATAAGCATCTGCTATCTACAATGAAATTATTTCAAGGAAAATTTGCCCAGTTTTATTTTTTCCTATGCTTACTATTAACTTCGCTTTGTGACACTGGCCTTCAATTGCAATCTTCTTTTCACTCATTGACCTCAATATGTCCAATTTTAGAAGAGGGTCAGAATTGTGAAGATTAATTTAAAACATACAATGCTTGCTTCAACCTAAGCGAGCTTCATTGACCATGATAGATTTCCTTTCCATCAGTGTAAAATCAGTAGCTCCCTTCTTGCACTGTGTTTTCCATGTCAGCCTTAATATTATAAGCTCTTTTTAACACAATGGTGCTCTCAAACATGAGTGGATGTCTTAATTAAAATCCATTTAGAGTTTAAAATTCGACTTTGATTTAAATACATTTTAAAATATATGGTGATATATTTTTTTTGAATTGTGTAACAATAGTAATGCATTAAGTGTAGATATAAATTGCATTGTTTCCTGCAGGGTATTAAATGTAAAAATATGAGAACCATTAGGTATATGGATATCTGCATATCTATAATCTACCTATCAGGAAACTACTACCATCACCAAATTATAAATGTTATAAAAGATGTAAAAATAACCCTATACTTGGAAACAACCATCATGGTTTCATAGCAGTCTTTTCTTCAAGACACTATCCTTTTTACATTAAAAGAACACTACATATCCTCTCCACCTACACAATTTAATAGCATTTTACAGTGAAGAATACAGGCTATATAACATAAAATTGCTAGAATCATCAGCTGCTGTGCTCACTTACTTACTAACAGGTTATTTCTATATAGTTTTGATAAATATCCCCCTTTTGATGATGCTGATTATTATTATTGTTATTATTATTATTTATAGATGCATAATATTAAAAATTAAACTTTAATTATATGGTGACAATATATTCCATAGAACATTACAATTCAGGGATTGTAGGTTAACAAACTAATCAACAATTAAAACAATAGGAACTAAGGGACCAGCTTCTGATAACTTCAATTGAGGAAATATATAAGGACCAAATATAATGACAAAACAGTGACAAAATATAATCTTTGAAGAAATGGGGGTGACCTGAAAGGTAAAAAGTGCACAATGGTTCAGCCATAGAGTACATAGAAAATGGCATAAACCAGTCACCTGCTAGTATTTGTTTAAGAACAGATATGAAGTGTGGGAGAAACAGATGAAATTATCAGGTTCTGAAGAATGATGTGGAGTGAATGGAGAAAAGTAATATTAAGGAATATCTCAGGTGGTGATGAGTGAAGCAAACTTTGGATGCTATATTTGAAGCTTGTTTCACTTATCACTAGCCTTAGGCATTAATTAATTTTATTTATTTTTTTTCATAAAAAGCCTTCAATGAAGAATATATGGATCAAAGGAATCTCACAATTGAATAGATTGCATCAGCTACATGAAAATTGTATGTTCTTTGCTGATAAACAATATGTTATGTGCATGGCAAGACCACTTACTGTTATCTCACATATATATTCTTATTATTATAGCCAAATTTACCACCCTGACTCCTACCATAGTTTTTATACTACATAGACAGTAATATACAGAAAAGTGCGGATTGTTCCCAATTGCTGTGCTATTACTTTGTGGAACGTTTCGCCAAACGGTTCACAAAATATCAGCATTTTTGCAGCAAAATTTATCCCATAGATATGAATGGCGGAATGTTCAAAACTAGAGTGGGAGCTGATAAATGCTAGAGTGGGAGCTGAAAAATCAGGATATGATTTCTAAACTGCCACCACTCCCTCATTTTCAAGACCACCTACACAAATCTTATATCAAAACGTTCAGCTATCCCTGCTAAGCCATAGTCCTGATAGTTTTAACAATATGACCATTTGTTTGCAACTCACGCTGCCCATTGACATTCATTGAAACTCCACTCTAGCCACCTCAAATTTGAAGGGCAATTTCTAAACTGTGACTATGCCTTCATTTTTAATTTTTAAAGTGAGCAAGTTGGAGCAGTTTGTTTTTAACCGCTCTTCTTTGCTCTTGCTGTAGATTGAGTTGTCATAGGAAGCCAGGTGTGTGAGCAGCCAGCAGAGTGACAAAAGCTTGAGTGTGAGCTGAAAAATCAGGACATGATTTCTAAACTGCCACGACTCCTTCATATCCAAGCCCATCTACACAAATCGGCTGCTAATGTTTTTATAAATATTTTAATGTAACTGTGAAGCACTTTCGGCAACAACATTGCAATTAAATGTGCTATATAAATAAATAAAAGTTGAAATGCATTTCTAACTCTATCAAGCTTGCCATGTGCACTTTCTAAATTTGATCTATCAATTGGTTAGTGTAATATTTACTATCTTTACTCACTCCATACACTCCACACAGTTACTCTGCCCACTCCATAAAGTTACTCTGCCCAGTCCAACTGTTTCCACAGTTACTCCCAGCTTCCAAATGTAGGAGATAGGAGGGAGAAGGGATGTTCAGAATGAGCTGGAGCTAAAATATTTATTATTACCTTGTAACCAAAACTTTTCAGAGGTCGTAACAGGACATTCCAGTGCAAATATCAGTCTATCTATTTTACAATTGTGGCCAGTGGATGATGTCCCTACATTCCTTTATTGAATTCACTGGTACATACACACCCTTCTCATCTCATCATATTAAATATTTAAAACTTAATGAATGGGTTTAAAATGAAGTTTAGCATTTAAAATACTGTTAAACAATCCATCTCAATTGATATACCATGCACAAAGTTGTATAAAGTAGGTACATAACAATCCATAATCTTGTATTTTAATGCCCAAAAGTATACTCTGTGAATTTCGAAACAAATATTTTCTTCCATTCATTTCCTCCCACATATATGTAACTTCTCGCTAATTTCCAGTTCTGTCTTGTAGAAGAAATTAAATGCACACATGATGCTGAAATGGAATACATTACTAAATCTTTACTGAGTGAGTCATTTGTCATTTATTACTTTTCTCGAACACTTGTATCTTTTTATAAATTGCTCATTCACACTTTTCCTTACTTTTTCAACCCACTTGTGTGCACTGTATCTAAAAATAAAATAGAACACCATAACCAACTTCTAAAAATAATCATATATGGAAAGATAATTAATTCAGACACAAAAGGGATTTAATAAAACTTAGCTAACATGGAGTAAAAGAGAATTAAAGGATATTTCTAGAGATGATGAGCAAATTTCTTAAAAATGCTATTTGGCTGCTTTATCGAATTTTACCAAAAAAATTGACATGTTGACAAATTGACAAGTTACTTCATCATGAAGCGCATTTCTTTGTAAGTAGCAGGTGCAATGAAGGGGAACAGTGATTGCGTCTGCCCTCATCATTGCACACCTCAGATGACATGTTTATTGCTGACCTGAGATGAATATTAAGGCCTTTCAAGGTTTAGTCATAAAAAATATATATATATTAAATTGTTCTTGCATTATCCATTTGATTGCGAAGAGGCCACTGTGGTCATCTTGTTTAAAGATCCAGTGTGAAATCTCATGTGGTGCGTGAGGACGTCATCATGCTGGCCATCATACGTCTCCGCTGTGGGGTTTCGCTCTTGTAGACAGGGTAAGCAGGTGCAGTAAAGAGGCAAAATACTAGTTCTTAACTCAAAACATCAATGTTTATTCGCACTTGAAGCAATTTCGCAAACAGCATGTAACTTTGCAGTCTGGGTGTTAATTCACACACAATGGAAAGTTCATATAACTCAAGTCACTTTGCTTGCAGTCCTGCCTCCAGTAGTCCATAGCAGGCTTTAGGGGGTCTGGTTCCCCAGCATGCGGCTCTCAACCCTCCAGCACGGCACAAAGCCTAAGATCCCCCAAAAAAGAGACATCTGTGCTGAGTCCAACTGCCTATTTAAGGACAGCTAGGTGCTGCCAAAACCCGGACCAACACTTAAACTCTGGTCCGGTATTTGACCTCACCTGTCTAGAAATCAGCCCAGCCGCACATACTGGGAGGAAAATACCTGCCTTGCCAGACATAACCCCTCACTGTGTCACACCGCTCAAAAGATTTTGCATGGGATCTTCAAGCTAAATGGTGGCAGCGGCCTCTTCATGCTCAAATGGATGAGGTACCGCAAAGCATTAGGAAATTTAGTGAACCCTAGTAACATGACCACTGGAGTATGCAGTAATTTAATTTGCAGTGATGTCTTGTCAAGTATAGTTCATAAGGTATATGTTGCATAACAGCAAAGTTATACACAGCACAATCTTATTATATCTTGTGGTTGACTAAAATTCATCATATGACTACAGTTTATTGCTAAATCTTAAGTAAATAACTACAGATTTGCCCGTCCTTACTTTTCCTCATGTTATAGTACATGTGGTACAAGATTAACAGCTTTGAAAAAAAGGTTTCCAATACTTTTTCAAGGAGCTATCTGTCCTATATAAGTCTATGTATGTCCACTCAGTTGCTGTGATTTGCATTTTATCCTGTCAAAGGCTTTTTTTAACATATCACAGTATTGTGTTGAATTGGAGTTGAGTTGGATTCAAGAGAAGGGTGGACACATTTGTAGCCCTAAAACTGACTACAATAGTTATTTACCCTACACTTTCAGTTCTTCATATAAATGTCCTCTTTAAGGTCAAAATGACACTTGTCTTCTTGGCATAAATTCTCTCTCTTCAAAGAGGTTATCTGTAGGGATGAGCGAACTCGAACTGTATAGTTCGGGTTCGTACCGAATTTTGGGGTGTCCGTGACACGGACCCGAACCCGGACATTTTCGTAAAAGTCCGGGTTCGGTGTTCGTCGCTTTCTTGGCGCTTTTGTGACGCTTTCTTGGCGCTTTTTGAAAGGCTGCAAAGCAGCCAATCAACAAGCGTCATACTACTTGCCCCAAGAGGCCATCACAGCCATGCCTACTATTGGCATGGCTGTGATTGGCCAGAGCACCATGTGACCCAGCCTCTATTTAAGCTGGAGTCACATAGCGCCGCCCGTCACTCTGCTCTGATTAGCGTAGGGAGAGGTTGCGGCTGCGACAGTAGGGCGAGATTAGGCAGATTAACTCCTCCAAAGGACTTGATTAACTGATCGATCTGCAGCTGTGGATCATTGAGCTGCTGATCCTCAATTGCTCACTGTTTTTAGGCTGCCCAGACCGTTTGTCAGTCACATTTTTCTGGGGTGATCGGCGGCCATTTTGTGTCTTGTGGTGCGCCAGCACAAGCTGCGACCAAGTGCATTTAACCCTCAATGGTGTGGTTGTTTTTTGGCTAAAGCCTACATCAGGGTGAAGCTGTCACACCAAGTGCATTTAACCAGCAATAGTCTGTTCATTTTTTGGCCATATACAAAATCAGGGGCAAGCTGCGCCTGTCACCAAGTGCATTTAACCCTCAATGGTGTGGTTGTTTTTTGGCTAAAGCCTACATCAGGGTGAAGCTGTCACACCAAGTGCATTTAACCAGCAATAGTCTGTTCATTTTTTGGCCATATACAAAATCAGGGGCAAGCTGCGCCTGTCACCAAGTGCATTTAACCCTCAATGGTGTGGTTGTTTTTTGGCTAAAGCCTACATCAGGGTGAAGCTGTCACACCAAGTGCATTTAACCAGCAATAGTCTGTTCATTTTTTGGCCATATACAAAATCAGGGGCAAGCTGCGCCTGTCACCAAGTGCATTTAACCCTCAATGGTGTGGTTGTTTTTTGGCTAAAGCCTACATCAGGGTGAAGCTGTCACACCAAGTGCATTTAACCAGCAATAGTCTGTTCATTTTTTGGCCATATACAAAATCAGGGGCAAGCTGCGCCTGTCACCAAGTGCATTTAACCCTCAATGGTGTGGTTGTTTTCTGGCTAAAGCCTACATCAGGGTGAAGCTGTCACACCAAGTGCATTTAACCAGCAATAGTCTGTTTATTTTTTGGCCATATACTACATCAGGGGCAAGCTGCGCCCGTCACCAAGTGCATTTAACCCTCAGTAGTGTGGTTGGTCAAGCTGTGACACCAAGTGCATTTAACCAGCAATAGTCTGTTCATTTTTTGGCCATATACTACATCAGGGGCAAGCTGCGCCCG
This sequence comes from Bufo gargarizans, assembly GCF_014858855.1. Lineage (NCBI taxonomy): Eukaryota > Metazoa > Chordata > Amphibia > Anura > Bufonidae > Bufo > Bufo gargarizans. The sequence continues at coordinate 535,000,345 of NC_058082.1, read as the reverse complement.
TCACCAAGTGCATTTAACCAGCAATAGTGTGGTTATTTTTTGGCCATATCCCAGTCTAATTCTGTCACTAAATCCATACCGGTCACCCAGCGCCTAAATACTAGGCCTCAAATTTATATCCCGCTAAATCTCTCGTTACCGCTGTCCTGTTGTAGCTGGGAAAGTTATTTAGTGTCCGTCAAAGCACATTTTTTGTTCTGGGTTGAAGTACAATTCCCAATTTAGCAATTTCATAATTTAGTGGTTTCTGCTATATCAGAGCTATTTGAAATCTATCCCTAAAAGGGTATATAATATTCAAGGTGCACATTGGGTCATTCAGAATAACTTCACACACACCCGCTACTGTGTATTTTCAAGTCTAATTCTGTCACTAAACCCATACCTGTCACCCAGCGCCTAAATACTAGGCCTCAAATTTATATCCTGCTAAATCTCTCGTTACCGCTGTCCTGTTGTAGCTGGGAAAGTTATTTAGTGTCCGTCAAAGCACATTTTTTGTTCTGGGTTGAAGTACAATTCCCAATTTAGCAATTTCATAATTTAGTGGTTTCTGCTATATCAGAGCTATTTGAAATCTATCCCTAAAAGGGTATATAATATTCAAGGTGCACATTGGGTCATTCAGAATAACTTCACACACACCCGCTACTGTGTATTTCCAAGTCTAATTCTGTCACTAAACCCATACCTGTCACCCAGCGCCTAAATACTAGGCCTCAAATTTATATCCTGCTAAATCTCTCGTTACCGCTGTCCTGTTGTAGCTGGGAAAGTTATTTAGTGTCCGTCAAAGCACATTTTTTGTTCTGGGTTGAAGTACAATTCCCAATTTAGCAATTTCATAATTTAGTGGTTTCTGCTATATCAGAGCTATTTGAAATCTATCCCTAAAAGGGTATATAATATTCAAGGTGCACATTGGGTCATTCAGAATAACTTCACACACACCCGCTACTGTGTATTTCCAAGTCTAATTCTGTCACTAAACCCATACCTGTCACCCAGCGCCTAAATACTAGGCCTCAAATTTATATCCTGCTAAATCTCTCGTTACCGCTGTCCTGTTGTAGCTGGGAAAGTTATTTAGTGTCCGTCAAAGCACATTTTTTGTTCTGGGTTGAAATACAATTCCCAATTTAGCAATTTCATAATTTAGTGGTTTCTGCTATATCAGAGCTATTTGAAATCTATCCCTAAAAGGGTATATAATATTCAAGGTGCACATTGGGTCATTCAGAATAACTTCACACACACCCGCTACTGTGTATTTCCAAGTCTAATTCTGTCACTAAACCCATACCTGTCACCCAGCGCCTAAATACTAGGCCTCAAATTTATATCCTGCTAAATCTCTCGTTACCGCTGTCCTGTTGTAGCTGGGAAAGTTATTTAGTGTCCGTCAAAGCACATTTTTTGTTCTGGGTTGAAATACAATTCCCAATTTAGCAATTTCATAATTTAGTGGTTTCTGCTATATCAGAGCTATTTGAAATCTATCCCTAAAAGGGTATATAATATTCAAGGTGCACATTGGGTCATTCAGAATAACTTCACACACACCCGCTACTGTGTATTTCCAAGTCTAATTCTGTCACTAAACCCATACCTGTCACCCAGCGCCTAAATACTAGGCCTCAAATTTATATCCTGCTAAATCTCTCGTTACCGCTGTCCTGTTGTAGCTGGGAAAGTTATTTAGTGTCCGTCAAAGCACATTTTTTGTTCTGGGTTGAAATACAATTCCCAATTTAGCAATTTCATAATTTAGTGGTTTCTGCTATATCAGAGCTATTTAAAATCTATCCCTAAAAGGGTAGATCATATTGAAGGTGCACATAGGGTCATTCAGAATAACTTCACACACACCCGCTACTGTGTATTTCCAAGTCTAATTCTGTCACTAAACCCATACCTGTCACCCAGCGCCTAAATACTAGGCCTCAAATTTATATCCCGCTAAATCTCTCGTTACCGCTGTCCTGTTGTAGCTGGGAAAGTTATTTAGTGTCCGTCAAAGCACATTTTTTGTTCTGGGTTGAAGTACAATTCCCAATTTAGCAATTTCATAATTTAGTGGTTTCTGCTATATCAGAGCTATTTGAAATCTATCCCTAAAAGGGTATATAATATTCAAGGTGCACATTGGGTCATTCAGAATAACTTCACACACACCCGCTACTGTGTATTTCCAAGTCTAATTCTGTCACTAAACCCATACCTGTCACCCAGCGCCTAAATACTAGGCCTCAAATTTATATCCTGCTAAATCTCTCGTTACCGCTGTCCTGTTGTAGCTGGGAAAGTTATTTAGTGTCCGTCAAAGCACATTTTTTGTTCTGGGTTGAAGTACAATTCCCAATTTAGCAATTTCATAATTTAGTGGTTTCTGCTATATCAGAGCTATTTGAAATCTATCCCTAAAAGGGTATATAATATTCAAGGTGCACATTGGGTCATTCAGAATAACTTCACACACACCCGCTACTGTGTATTTCCAAGTCTAATTCTGTCACTAAACCCATACCTGTCACCCAGCGCCTAAATACTAGGCCTCAAATTTATATCCTGCTAAATCTCTCGTTACCGCTGTCCTGTTGTAGCTGGGAAAGTTATTTAGTGTCCGTCAAAGCACATTTTTTGTTCTGGGTTGAAATACAATTCCCAATTTAGCAATTTCATAATTTAGTGGTTTCTGCTATATCAGAGCTATTTGAAATCTATCCCTAAAAGGGTATATAATATTCAAGGTGCACATTGGGTCATTCAGAATAACTTCACACACACCCGCTACTGTGTATTTCCAAGTCTAATTCTGTCACTAAACCCATACCTGTCACCCAGCGCCTAAATACTAGGCCTCAAATTTATATCCTGCTAAATCTCTCGTTACCGCTGTACTGTTGTTGCTTGGAAAGATATTTAGTGTCCGTCAAAGCACATTTTTTGTTCTGGGTTGAAATACAATTCCCAATTTAGCAATTTCATAATTTAGTGGTTCCTGCTATATCAGAGCTATTTGAAATCTATCCCAAAAAGGGTATATAATATTCAAGGTGCACATAGGGTCATTCAGAATAACTTCACACACACCCTCTACTGTGTATTTCCAAGTCTAATTCTGTCACTAAACCCATACCTGTCACCCAGCGCCTAAATACTAGGCCTCAAATTTATATCCTGCTAAATCTCTCGTTACCGCTGTACTGTTGTTGCTGGGCAAGATATTTAGTGTCCGTCAAAGCACATTTTTTGTTCTGGGTTGAAATACAATTCCCAATTTAGCAATTTCATAATTTAGTGGTTCCTGCTATATCAGAGCTATTTGAAATCTATCCCAAAAAGGGTATATAATATTCAAGGTGCACATAGGGTCATTCAGAATAACTTCACACACACGCTTCTGTGCATTTCCAAGTCTAATTCTGTCACTAAATCCATACCGGTCACCCAGCGCCTAAATACTAGGCCTCAAATTTATATCCCGCTGAATTTGAATACAATACATTGGGCCAAATAATATATTTGTTGTTGTGGTGAACCATAACAATGAGAAAAACATCTAGTAAGGGACGCGGACGTGGACATGGTCGTGGTGGTGTTAGTGGACCCTCTGGTGCTGGGAGAGGACGTGGCCGTTCTGCCACATCCACACGTCCTAGTGTACCAACTACCTCAGGTCCCAGTAGCCGCCAGAATTTACAGCGATATATGGTGGGGCCCAATGCCGTTCTAAGGATGGTAAGGCCTGAGCAGGTACAGGCATTAGTCAATTGGGTGGCCGACAGTGGATCCAGCACGTTCACATTATCTCCCACCCAGTCTTCTGCAGAAAGCGCACAGATGGCGCCTGAAAACCAACCCCATCAGTCTGTCACATCACCCCCATGCATACCAGGGAAACTGTCTCAGCCTCAAGTTATGCAGCAGTCTCTTATGCTGTTTGAAGACTCCGCTGGCAGGGTTTCCCAAGGGCATCCACCTAGCCCTTCCCCAGCGGTGAAAGACATAGAATGCACTGACGCACAACCACTTATGTTTCCTGATGATGAGGACATGGGAATACCACCTCAGCATGTCTCTGATGATGACGAAACACAGGTGCCAACTGCTGCGTCTTTCTGCAGTGTGCAGACTGAACAGGAGGTCAGGGATCAAGACTGGGTGGAAGACGATGCAGGGGACGATGAGGTCCTAGACCCCACATGGAATGAAGGTCGTGCCACTGACTTTCACAGTTCGGAGGAAGAGGCAGTGGTGAGACCGAGCCAACAGCGTAGCAAAAGAGGGAGCAGTGGGCAAAAGCAGAACACCCGCCGCCAAGAGACTCCGCCTGCTACTGACCGCCGCCATCTGGGACCGAGCACCCCAAAGGCAGCTTCAAGGAGTTCCCTGGCATGGCACTTCTTCAAACAATGTGCTGACGACAAGACCCGAGTGGTTTGCACGCTGTGCCATCAGAGCCTGAAGCGAGGCATTAACGTTCTGAACCTGAGCACAACCTGCATGACCAGGCACCTGCATGCAAAGCATGAACTGCAGTGGAGTAAACACCTTAAAACCAAGGAAGTCACTCAGGCTCCCCCTGCTACCTCTTCTGCTGCTGCCGCCTCGGCCTATTCTGCTGCTGCCGCCTCGGCCTCTTCCTCCGCCTCTGGAGGAACGTTGGCACCTGCCGCCCAGCAAACAGGGGATGTACCACCAACACCACCACCACCACCTCCGTCACCAAGCGTCTCAACCATGTCACACGCCAGCGTTCAGCTCTCCATCTCACAAACATTTGATAGAAAGCGTAAATTCCCACCTAGCCACCCTCGATCCCTGGCCCTGAATGCCAGCATTTCTAAACTACTGGCCTATGAAATGCTGTCATTTAGGCTGGTGGACACAGACAGCTTCAAACAGCTCATGTCGCTTGCTGTCCCACAGTATGTTGTTCCCAGCCGGCACTACTTCTCCAAGAGAGCCGTGCCTTCCCTGCACAACCAAGTATCCGATAAAATCAAGTGTGCACTGCGCAACGCCATCTGTGGCAAGGTCCACCTAACCACAGATACGTGGACCAGTAAGCACGGCCAGGGACGCTATATCTCCCTAACTGCACACTGGGTAAATGTAGTGGCAGCTGGGCCCCAGGCGGAGAGCTGTTTGGCGCACGTCCTTCCGCCGCCAAGGATCGCAGGGCAACATTCTTTGCCTCCTGTTGCCACCTCCTCCTTCTCGGCTTCCTCCTCCTCTTCTTCCACCTGCTCATCCAGTCAGCCACACACCTTCACCACCAACTTCAGCACAGCCCGGGGTAAACGTCAGCAGGCCATTCTGAAACTCATATGTTTGGGGGACAGGCCCCACACCGCACAGGAGTTGTGGCGGGGTATTGAACAACAGACCGACGAGTGGTTGCTGCCGGTGAGCCTCAAGCCCGGCCTGGTGGTGTGTGATAATGGGCGAAATCTCGTTGCAGCTCTGGGACTAGCCAATTTGACGCACATCCCTTGCTTGGCGCATGTGCTGAATTTGGTGGTGCAGAAGTTCATTCACAACTACCCCGACATGTCAGAGCTGCTGCATAAAGTGCGGGCCGTCTGTTCGCGCTTCCGGCGTTCACATCCTGCCGCTGCTCGCCTGTCTGCGCTACAGCGTAACTTCGGCCTTCCCGCTCACCGCCTCATATGCGACGTGCCCACCAGGTGGAACTCCACCTTGCACATGCTGGACAGACTGTGCGAGCAGCAGCAGGCCATAGTGGAGTTTCAGCTGCAGCACGCACGGGTCAGTCGCACTACAGAACAGCACCACTTCACCACCAATGACTGGGCCTCCATGCGAGACCTGTGTGCCCTGTTGCGCTGTTTCGAGTACTCCACCAACATGGCCAGTGGCGATGACACCGTTATCAGCGTTACAATACCACTTCTATGTCTCCTTGAGAAAACACTTAGGGCGATGATGGAAGAGGAGGTGGCCCAGGAGGAGGAGGAGGAGGAAGAGGGGTCATTTTTAGCACTTTCAGGCCAGTCTCTTCGAAGTGACTCAGAGGGAGGTTTTTGGCAACAGCAGAGGCCAGGTACAAATGTGGCCAGCCAGGGCCCACTACTGGAGGACGAGGAGGACGAGGATGAGGAGGAGGTGGAGGAGGATGAGGATGAAGCATGGTCACAGCGGGGTGGCACCCAACGCAGCTCGGGTCCATCACTGGTGCGTGGCTGGGGGGAAAGGCAGGACGATGACGATACGCCTCCCACAGAGGACAGCTTGTCCTTACCCCTGGGCAGCCTGGCACACATGAGCGACTACATGCTGCAGTGCCTGCGCAACGACAGCAGAGTTGCCCACATTTTAACCTGTGCGGACTACTGGGTTGCCACCCTGCTGGATCCACGCTACAAAGACAATGTGCCCACCTTACTTCCTGCACTGGAGCGTGATAGGAAGATGCGCGAGTACAAGCGCACGTTGGTAGACGCGCTACTGAGAGCATTCCCAAATGTCACAGGGGAACAAGTGGAAGCCCAAGGCCAAGGCAGAGGAGGAGCAAGAGGTCGCCAAGGCAGCTGTGTCACGGCCAGCTCCTCTGAGGGCAGGGTTAGCATGGCAGAGATGTGGAAAACTTTTGTCAACACGCCACAGCTAACTGCACCACCACCTGATACGCAACGTGTTAGCAGGAGGCAACATTTCACTAACATGGTGGAACAGTACGTGTGCACACCCCTCCACGTACTGACTGATGGTTCGGCCCCATTCAACTTCTGGGTCTCTAAATTGTCCACGTGGCCAGAGCTAGCCTTTTATGCCTTGGAGGTGCTGGCCTGCCCGGCAGCCAGCGTTTTGTCTGAACGTGTATTCAGCATGGCAGGGGGCGTCATTACAGACAAACGCAGCCGCCTGTCTACAGCCAATGTGGACAAGCTGACGTTCATAAAAATGAACCAGGCATGGATCCCACAGGACCTGTCCGTCCCTTGTCCAGATTAGACATTAACTACCTCCCCATAACCATATATTATTGGACTCCAGGGCACTTCCTCATTCAATCCTATTTTTATTTTCATTTTACCATTATATTGCAAGGCTACCCAAAGTTGAATGAACCTCTCCTCTGCCTGTGTGCTAGGCCTAAATATATGCCAATGGATTGTTGCAGTGGTGGCTGACGTGAAGCCTCATTCTCTGCTATGACATGCAGACTGATTCTCTGGTGACATGAAGCCAGATTGTCTGTTACGGGACCTCTCTCCTCTGCCTGGGTGCTGGGCCTGAATTTATGACAATGGACTGTTGCAGTGGTGGCTGACGTGAAGCCTGATTCTCTGCTATGACATGCAGACTGATTCTCTGCTGACATGAAGCCAGATCCTCTGTTACGGGACCTCTCTCCTCTGCCTGGGTGCTGGGCCTAAATTTATGAAAATGGACTGTTGCAGTGGTGGGTGACGTGAAGCCTCATTCTCTGCTATGACATGCAGACTGATTCTCTGCTGACATGAAGCCAGATTGTCTGTTACGGGACCTCTCTCCTCTGCCTGGGTGCTGGGCCTAAATATCTGACAATGGACTGTTGCATTGGTGGCTGACGTGAAGCCTGATTCTCTGCTATGATATGAAGACTGATTCTCTGCTGACATGAAGCCAGATTGTCTGTTACGGGACCTCTCTCCTCTGCCTGTGTGCTAGGCCTAAATATATGCCAATGGATTGTTGCAGTGGTGGCTGACGTGAAGCCTGATTCTCTGCTATGACATGCAGACTGATTCTCTGGTGACATGAAGCCAGATCCTCTGTTACGGGACCTCTCTCCTCTGCCTGGGTGCTGGGCCTAAATTTATGAAAATGGACTGTTGCAGTGGTGGTTGACGTGAAGCCTGATTCTCTGCTATGACATGCAGACTGATTCTCTGGTGACATGAAGCCAGATCCTCTGTTACGGGACCTCTCTCCTCTGCCTGGGTGCTGGGCCTAAATTTATGAAAATGGACTGTTGCAGTGGTGGGTGACGTGAAGCCTCATTCTCTGCTATGACATGCAGACTGATTCTCTGCTGACATGAAGCCAGATCGTCTGTTACGGGACCTCTCTCCTCTGCCTGGGTGCTGGGCCTAAATTTATGAAAATGGACTCTTACAGTGGTGGGTGACGTGAAGCCTGATTCTCTGCTATGACATGAAGACTGATTCTCTGCTGACATGAAGCCAGATCCTCTGTTACGGGACCTCTCTCCTCTGCCTGGGTGCTGGGCCTAAATATCTGACAATGGACTGTTGCATTGGTGGCTGACGTGAAGCCTGATTCTCTGCTATGATATGAAGACTGATTCTCTGCTGACATGAAGCCAGATTGTCTGTTACGGGACCTCTCTCCTCTGCCTGTGTGCTAGGCCTAAATATATGCCAATGGATTGTTGCAGTGGTGGCTGACGTGAAGCCTGATTCTCTGCTATGACATGCAGACTGATTCTCTGGTGACATGAAGCCAGATCCTCTGTTACGGGACCTCTCTCCTCTGCCTGGGTGCTGGGCCTAAATTTATGAAAATGGACTGTTGCAGTGGTGGGTGACGTGAAGCCTGATTCTCTGCTATGACATGCAGACTGATTCTCTGGTGACATGAAGCCAGATCCTCTGTTACGGGACCTCTCTCCTCTGCCTGGGTGCTGGGCCTAAATTTATGAAAATGGACTGTTGCAGTGGTGGGTGACGTGAAGCCTCATTCTCTGCTATGACATGCAGACTGATTCTCTGCTGACATGAAGCCAGATTGTCTGTTACGGGACCTCTCTCCTCTGCCTGGGTGCTGGGCCTGAATTTATGACAATGGACTGTTGCAGTGGTGGCTGACGTGAAGCCTGATTCTCTGCTATGATATGAAGACTGATTCTCTGCTGACATGAAGCCAGATTGTCTGTTACGGGACCTCTCTCCTCTGCCTGGGTGCCGGGGCCTAAATATCTGAGAATGGACTGTTCCAGTGGTGGGTAACGGGAAGCCAGATTCTCTGCTATGATATGAAGACTGATTCTCTGCTGACATGAAGCCAGATTGTCTGTTACGGGACCTCTCTCCTCTGCCTGGGTGCTGGGCCTAAATTTATGAAAATGGACTCTTACAGTGGTGGGTGACGTGAAGCCTGATTCTCTGCTATGACATGAAGACTGATTCTCTGCTGACATGAAGCCAGATTGTCTGTTACGGGACCTCTCTCCTCTGCCTGGGTGCCGGGGCCTAAATATCTGAGAATGGACTGTTCCAGTGGTGGGTGACGGGAAGCCAGATTCTCTGCTATGGAACCTCTCTCCAATTGATTTTGGTTAATTTTTATTTATTTAATTTTTATTTTAATTAATTTCCCTATCCACATTTGTTTGCAGGGGATTTACCTACATGTTGCTGCCTTTTGCAGCCCTCTAGCCCTTTCCTGGGCTGTTTTACAGCCGTTTTAGTGCCGAAAAGTTCGGGTCCCCATTGACTTCAATGGGGTTCGGGTTCGGGACGAAGTTCGGATCGGGTTCGGATCCCGAACCCGAACATTTCCGGGATGTTCGGCCGAACTTCTCGAACCCGAACATCCAGGTGTTCGCTCAACTCTAGTTATCTGGTCTAGGAGCTGACTTAGCCCCTACAAGAAACAAGTGACCAAACAGAGAGAAAAAAAAAAGATCACTTACTTGCCCACAGTGCTTCAGCTCCCAACCTAGCAACATAAGTGTGTTGGTCTCATGACAGCTACACCCATAGTAATCAAATGTTTTTTCTAATTCTCACTGCTATTCCCCAGAATTAGAAAAAAACATTAGTCTCTGTTCAATTGTAAGAGACAATTTGATCCCTGGATTCTATATTTTTAATATTTTCAATCATTTCTCTGGCCACACTGCACGGAACAAAGACCCACACAACTGAAGCCTGGACTCTAAGAGAAACAAACCTGCCCACATCACATGGGATGCCACGTGGGAGGTTTAAATCATGTGGGATGCCACGCGGGATCCCGAAAAGATAAGTGGGCATACACGGAAAAGCGGCAAGCGCAGGCACAAGATTCGTGGGCATATCGTTACTACAGGATTAGTAAAGTACCCTATGCCACACCACATACCTGTATATCGCACAATATGGAGGTGATCAAAAAATATTGCGAGTGTTATATGGACACTTCAGAACAACTTTATGCAAGAACACTCTCATTATGACAATATTAAATACTTGCATACAAGTGTGATAATTAAGAAACACAGTGTTATCTCTTCAAGGTGTATTTATAAATCTTATAACATCACCTATGGTTGAGCAGAGCAAAATACTACATGTGCTGGAAATATTATTGTCTTCAAACTGGCATATAACAATTTGCAGAGACATAATATCATTAATTTGAAAATACCTTAACTATAAACATTACTAGGTCCAAACACCCTATTTCCACCTCTTAATTCAAATTTTTTTTTAAATTCTTTTTAATGTTTTAATTAGGAGCTTTATTTTTAAGTATTTTCATTTTTATTTTATTATGCTTCCATGACAATTGCTCTATATTTTATGATATATGTATGTGAATATCTTAAATATGCACCAATAGTGTAACGTTGGACGAATGTTTTTCACCAGGTGACATCCATCCATCACACTGGTATTCACCCTATATTTATCAAACTTTAATACATCTCATTATTATAATTTTTTTTAAACAATTGAGACATGTCAAATATACCACCAGAAGATAGAGTGCCCCCCATACTCTCTAGATATTTATATATGATACTACATTTTTCACGACTTTGGGTAGGCCGTGGGGTGTGCACCGATTTATTCTAAGGCATACTAGTGAAGCCACTAATTTCAACTTTATTTTAAACTAGCTGAAGGACCCGGGTATATTTAATCTATTTTAGTAAATGTATGTGTCGTTAAAAGATATCAACACTGTCCACTATAACTATAACAGTGACATCTACAGCACCCTGCCCCCTTAACAGTAACCTCCACAGCCCCCACCCCTTAACACTGACCCCCCCCCACAGTGCTCGTCCCTTAAAATTGGACCTCCACAGCAGCCCACCCCCTTAACGTTGACCTTTACAGCAGCCTTTCCTTCTAACAGTGACTTTCACAGCATACCACCCCCTTGACAGTGATCTCCACAGGGGCCTGCCCTCATAACAGTGGCCTCTACAGTAATCTGCCCCTTAACACTGTCCTCAATAGTGGACCATCCTCTTAACTGTGACCTCCACAGTAGTCTCCACAGTAGTAGGGTGGCCAGAGGTCCAGTTTTAGGCCAGACTAGGGCCTGGATGGACACAAGGATGTCCTTTTAAACAGCTCACTCTCATAAAGCAGCACTGTGCTGTCTGAGTGTGAGCTACAGGGAGAAAGTCACCATCCCTCCCACTCCTGCAGCTGACAGAAGTTGATTTTTAACTTCATTTTTTCAATCCCTGTCGGCTGAGGAGTGGGAGCAGCATGGCCTAACCGGATCAGGGGCGTGGCTTAGTGGGACCAGGGGCTGAGTTTTAAATTCATCTTTTGAGGGTGTAGACATTGTGGCAGGGGGCATGTCCTTCTTACTGGCTCATTTGCATACCAGATAAATTGGAATTTCAGAGGATAAAAACATCTATTGGTGGAACAAAGGCACGTCTTGAAATAAGGTACTAAGTGCTATTAGGCCAAGGCTTTACTTCAATAGCAATTGTCCTTGTGACAGATTTCCTTTAAAGCTCTCTTACAGCAGTAAAAATAAATGGCTGGGTTGTTATAGAAACCTGAAGTAAAACTGTACGTGGTAGCTGGAGGACCTGCAAGCTTCTATTGGCTGACAAGGGTCATGTGACAAAGCTTCTATTGGCTAATGCATTTTTGGGAATATCTCAGTAACTGTACGTCGTAGAGAGCTGAGACCTGTTCTAAAACCTTCCCGGACACCTGATGTACCTGTGTGCCAAATTTCGTGATTGTAAATGCGACGGTGCGGATTCCTTTAGCGGACATACACACACACACACACATACACTCAGCTTTATATATTAGATTCTGCAAGTGTTTTATTAAACCTCCAAAGAGAACATTCTGACCTAGTCAAAATACATTAAATTCTAAAAGTATTTAATGATTATTTCAAATATTGTTCTAATTTGTAGATTTTTGCTAGATTAATATTGTAAACAGTAGTTAACATTTAATGTTACTTTTGTTACTAAATAATTTATATTTAACTTTCATATTGTTTACTTTAAACATTTTTCTTGACGGAAAAGTGCCGCTATTATTTTGTCAAGAAAGACATGAAAAGTGGTTTAGATCTACATCTAAAATATGACACTTATGTTTGGTGTCATCATAGTGTGATTTAGTAAAATTGTATGCTTACTGAAAATTTTATTTTCATTATAAAAAGTGAAGACATTTATTTAAGGTATCAGGGTTGGACTAGTGATAAATTCTAGTAATTTTATGTTATTTTTGATGCCAAGTAGTGTGCAATAGTATCAATAGCATGTCTGCCATAAGGGCAGTAAGGCTGGTACTTTCAGGAGTTCAAGGTCAGTCTATTGCAATGGAGTCACTAGTATAGGTGGTTACTTCAAATAAACAGCCCCCACGGTGCTGCATTTTCCAAATATGAGTACTGTTTATTACAAATAAAACCCAATTATTCTGTATGCTTCAGTCACATGTGTGCATAATCTTAAAAGTATAGAGCATTATAGGGTGCATTATAGAGAATTTATAATGTAGGGAAGCCTTTATACTTTGGCTATGTGACATAGCATTAGAGATTGCAGCAGTTGCTCTTCTTACTGGGTCCCTATGCCTGAGGAACCATGACTATATGCTGATTCTACTCTAAATTTTCAAGCAGAGTTTCTTTAATTGCTCTGCTCCATTATAGAGATGTAGCCATATAGTATTATCTGCATGGTCCACTCCATCCTTTCTTGCACTTATCTCTATGATCAGTTTAGTAATGAAACAAAAAGATAGACCCATTGGCAACACTAGAATCAGAAGAGATGAGTTACCACTACACCCAGGTTTTTAGCAATCCTACAAGGTTTCTTAGGGTTGGTTAACAGAGTTTTTGGAGGAGGTTTTGAGACAGATTTTCCTGAAAGGTTTTCAGCCAAAGCTAGAAGTAGGTCCGGCAGAAAGGAGATGTCTATCCTTTGTATTTCTGATTCCTTCCAAATCCATCTATGGCTTTGGCTGAAAAACCAATAGGATAATCTGCCTTAACAGGAATACTAGAATTAATCCCTTCACTGTTGTACACCATAATGTCATACATGACAAACAGATGAGGAGAGCTTCATATATTGTTGACTATCTCAAATATGTATGGTATATAAGATATACTAGAAGGATTGTTTATAAGGAATGATTGGAAAAGATAATGAAGACACATTATGCAAGAGTTTTCATATGAGACCTATTAAAAAGTCACCAAAAAACATAATCATAGAAACATAAAAAGGGCATGCTGGCATTGCACACCCAGGCTATTATAATATATACAGTGAAATGTATATGTGTGTGTATATATATATATATATATATATATAAACACTGCCTGTCCAAAAATAAAGTTGCCATCTGGATTTAACTAAGCAAATAGTTATGAGCTTCCTATTGGATAATTACTGCATGGGCGATTATCTTTCAGCTGGCAATAAGTTATTTGACCTCAACTGGTGCAATAACTTGATTCTCATTTCTTAAACAACCAAGTCGAAAGACACATCTCGTGATCGTGGAAAAGATGCTAGTTTGTTTGAGAAGAATCAAATCATTGGCATGCATCAAGCAGAGAAAACATTTAAGGAGATTGGAGAAACTACAAAAATTGGGTTAAGAACTGTCCAACGCATTATTAAAAACTGGAAGGATAGTGGGAACCCATCGTATTTGATGAAGAAATGTGGCAATAAAAAATCCTGAATAATCATGATAGGCGATCACTTAAATGTTTGGCAAAATCAAATCGAAGAAAAACAGTAGAACTCATGGCTATGTTTAATAGTGAAAGTAAGAGCATTTCCACATGCACAATGCAAAGGGAACTCTAGGGATTGGGACTGAACATTTGTGTAGTCGCAAGAAAAACACTAATCAATGAGGCAAACCAGAAGAAAAGGCTTCAATTTTCTAGGGAGCAAAAAGATTGGACTCATATGGTCTGATGAGTCAAGATTTACCCTGTTCCAAAGTGATGGGTGCATCAGGGTAAGAAGAGAGGCAGATGGAGTAATGCACCCATCATGCCAAATGCCTACTGTACAAGCCTGTGGGGGCAGTGCTATGATACGGGGGTTGCTGCAGTTGGTCAGGTCTAGGTTCAGCTACAGTATGTGCTCCAAGAATGAGGTCAGCTGACTACCTGAACATACTGAATGACCAGGGTATTTCATCAATGGATTTTTTTCTTCCCTGATGGCATGGGCATATTCCAAGATGACAATGCCAGGATTCATCGGGCTCAAACTGTGAAAGAGTTGTTCAGGGAGCGTGAGACATCATTTTCACACATGGATTGGCCTCCACAGTGTCCAGACCTTAACCCCATTGAGAATCTTTGGGATGTGCTGGAGAAGGCTTTGTGCAGCAGTCAGACTCTACCATCATCAATGCAAGATCTTGGTGAAAAATGAATGCAGAAGTTTATCAAAACAATGCCACAGCAAATGCGTGCTGTAATCAAAGCTAAAGGTAGTCCTACCAAATATTTTTGGTGGCAACTTTTTTTTTTTTTTGACGGGCAGTGGGATAAAATACAGATAACCTATAGACAAGGTGGTTTTAACATCCATGCCATTTCCTTGTATTGTATATACAAAAGTTACAATGCTTTCCTTTGTATTTTAGATTTTTACAGTACTTTCTAAGCACTTGCAAATTGATAGCATACTCCTTTGTGAACCAAATAAAGTTTTAGAGTGGAATAAGTTTTTCATGTTTAGATGTGTCTCCCATTAAGTTACCTCTTACCTTTTACCTTTGGTGAGATAACGCGGCACTGCAGACAAAAATTAAGTTTTTAAAGGAAGATATGAATTTAATGGAAAACCTAATGCCTTACCTCAGCTCTGTGTTCTGCACTTAACATGATGATAAAAACCATTACTTACATAAAAGACTGAAAAGACAATAGTCACAGACACGCTGTCTCATTTAAATGCCACATTTTTTATTCGAAGAGAATGTACAAAATGATCTCAGCTGCACTAAAGAACAAGCAGAAATACCAGCTTATCTAGCCCAGTCATCAGAAAAAATCACTTAATGTGGAAGCTACAGACAATGAAATAAGGAAAAAATGTTAAGACTTTAATTTAGCAGCAAAGATTTCAGATCATGGCACAGAGCATTATTTGTTAAATTCACTTTATAATGTAAGCATGGCCTTAAGTATTGACCATATTAAAAGGGTTTTCTGTAAAAAAAAAAAAACATAATGTCATAATGCTAGGATATGTCATCATCTTATGTTTGCTGGGGGTCTGAGATCTCCACCAATCCTAAGAATAAACAGGCTGTGGTAATGCATCCTGTGGTAAGTTTTCCCTGTACAGCAGCATGGCCAGACAAACAGATACATGTAAAATGCACTTTGAACATACAGTGGGCCACTTTAAAGGCTCCCATACACATTAGACACAATAAGACTATTGTCAGCTGGCCAGGCTTTTTTCAGTGAGGCCAGACTACAATATGTATCTATAAAGGATACAAATATGAATATATTAATATATAATAATATATAATATGAAGGAAATTGTGTATGTGTATCGGGGACTCTGGAGAGACAGCTGACATATTAAAACTAGTGAATGTGTAGGGGCTCTTTTAACTTAAATCCACATTTAAGATACAATATTAGGCCCCATGCACACGGCCGTGTTTCACAGCCGTGTGCGGGCCGTGGAACCGCGGCCTGGATCCCTCCTGAGAGCAGGAGCGCACGGCGTCACTGGTTGCTATGACGCCGTGCGCTCCCTGCTGCCGGCACAGTACAGTAATACACTGGTATAGATCATACCAGTGAGGAAAAAAAGGAATTGTTGGTCCAGCTTGTGTTCGTGGTAATCCAAAGCTTTATTCAATATTCAGTAAAATCCAGGTACAGGAATGCAGGTCTACATGTTTCAGGCACAATAAAATCCTAGCCCTTACTCATGACATTTTCCAGTACACTGCAAGAAGTTTTTATAGAGAGGAGGGAGGGACTGACTTTCTCACCTGAGGTAATCAGGCTGAGGTTCAACCACTCCCATCCCATCCACAAAACAACACTCAATTAAAAGCAAACCATACATTTATGTAGTTTGTAAAAACATAAAAAGGAATAACAATGACATATTCAGAAAAAAATATATATAGTAATGATGACGGAACTGGGTGAGAAAAATGAGAAAGGAGGAATACTATATGATCCATGGTTTAAAGATCAATATTGTAGGATGAGGTCAAGTTTTTTATTCAGACCAAGGGGTTGGCGACTTTCTAACTGGAAAATCCAGTAGGATTCTCTATTCAGAAGTTTGCGTTTTCTGTCACCACCTCTTAAAGGTTTTTTGACTTTTTCAATACCTTGTGCTGACATATATGAGACATCCCCACCATGCACTGTGGCAAAGTGGAGACTTGCCGCAGATACATTGCGGTTTGTATGGTGCGGTATGTCTGATATATGTTTTCTAATGCGCGTTTTTATGGCATTTGTTGTACATCCTATATATTGCAGCTTGCATTTAGTGCATGTTATGCAATAAATAGCAAAAGTAGTGTTGCAATTGAGAAAGGAGTGAATCATACCAGTGTATTACTGTATTGCGGCGGCGGCAGCAGGGAGCGCACGGCGTCATAGCAACCAGTGACGCCGTGCGCTCCTGCTCTCAGGAGGGATCCAGGCTGCGGTTCCACAGCCCGCAGACGGCCGTGAAACACAGCCGTGTGCATGGGGCCTTACAGTGAAGATCTATAGAATTTATTATTAACTGGTAGATCCAAAAACTCAAAGGTGAAGTCACTTGACTAGTAACTCATGTGCATTACTGAAGTCCATGCACTAATTGGCTAGTAGCACTTCTGTATAGTACAGAGCAGTACTATGCCCTTATTGCATCTTGCCCATGCCATGTCAAGCTGCTTCTATGAACAACAGATAAAGTGTCTGTCTTTTACATAGAATGTGCAAAGCTTCCAGGAACTTTTTCTCATTTGCTTTATCTGTTATATGTATTTGTTATTCAGTTTTATTTATTTTGGACAGACATTTTGAAGGTTTTGAAGATAATTACATTTTGCAGTTTTAACGTTATAATATAATACTAGCAGAGGGACTAGGCTTCGCACGGGTATATTTCATCTGTTTATTTTAATGTTTGTGTGTGTCGTTAAAAGATATCGACAGTATGTCCCATAACAGTGAACTCTATAGCATCCCGCCTCTTCAACAGAGAATTCCACAGTCCCCCACCCCCTTAACACTGACCCCCCCACAGTGCCCTGCCACTTTAAAATAGGAGTTCCATCCCCTTAACTTTGACCTTAATAGCAACCCACCCCTTTAACAGTGAGTTTCATAGCTTCCCACTCCCTTGACAGGGACCTCAACAGTATCCCACTGCCTTAACAGTGACCTCACAGTACACTTCTGCCTTAAAAGTGACCTCCACAGCAGTTGCCCCTTTAATAGTGGTCCCTGCCCCCTTAACAGTGACCTCCACAGTGCCCGCCCCTTTGACAGTGACCTCCACAGCAGCCTGCCCCTTTAACAGTAACATCCACAGTAAACACCTCTTTAACAATGACCTCCACAGTGCCCGCCCCTTTAACAGTGAGCTCCACAGCACCTTGCCCCTTTATTGCTAGGGCTACATGATGACATGTGTTGCACAATATTTTGTCTGAACAATTTTTATTATGATAGTCTATGGTGTTGTACTGCAACATGTGACATGCTGAGACTACGACACGACAGTTGCAAAAAATCTATTCAAGATGAATTTTTCTGCGACTGTTGCATCGCAGTATGTCACATGTTGGAGTGCAACACCATAGACTGTCATTGGTGTTGCACCAATGTCGTTTGTGCGACATTGGTGCAACATCAATGTCATACGACACATATAGCTGTGTAGTTGGGCCCTATTTGTCATTTGACTTATTGTCACACAACACATGCTGTGTAGCCCTAGCCTAAAGCTAACCTACAGCAGTGAAGAAAAATGGCTGGGTTGTCATGGAAACCTGAAGTAAAACTGAATGTATGTGGAGACTAAGCCCTGCAAACTTCTATTAGCTGATAAGGGACATATGACCGTGTGTATGGAAGTTGGGATATGAAGAGAAGACTTGCAGGATTGTATTGACTAATTCAGGTCATTTTTGGGGAATATCTCAGGAACAGTACATCCTAGAGAGCTAACCCAATCTAACACCTTCCTGGACACCTGATGTACATGTGTTCCAAATTTGGTGAAGATCAGTCCAGTCGTTTGGTTTTGCATAAAGAACAGACAGACAGACGTCAGAACAGACAGATACGCATGTTACCTGCACAATATTCTTTCCCAGATAGTAAGTGATATGTGTACCAAGTTTAGTAGAAATTGATCAATGATTTTTTGAGTTACAGAGCAATATGTGTGTAGCAAAAACAGTTGGAGCAAACAAATCCCATGCAGCTGCTGTGTAGGAGCATATGACCCCAACAAGATTTATTTCCAGGTAGCAAGGAATGTGTATACCAAGTTTCGTTGAAATCGATGCTTGCATTTTTGAGTGATCGCATAACATCCATACATAAATACACACACATATATACGTCCTTAATATATATATATATATATATATATATATATAGAGATTGTTACTTGCGTGACCACTACTTTTGAGAGAATCAAAGTTCACAAAGTGCACTTCGATACTAATTTCAGGGAAAATTTGATTCGCTGCAAAGCCGAATATCCTTACGGTTTGTGGTAATGAATTAATTTTCCATAAAATAGTGGTAAATATATCACACTCACCTCATCGATTTGCGCAAGAAGAGTCCACAGTGGCCACCTTGCTTGAAGATCCTGCACAAAATCTTGTGCATTGTGACGCACCACTCTGGCCAGTGTGATGACATGATCATGCACCCCACAAGATTTTGCATTGGATCTTTAAGCAAGGAGGCCCCCGTGGACTCTTCACGATCAAATGGATAAAATGAGTATTTAACCCCTGACAGACCTCAATAGTCATCCCACGATCAGCGATGAACACGGCATCTGACAACTTCAATTATGGGGTCCAGCACTATTGCGGTTCCTTGTTATTGTGCCTGCTTCTCTTGTATCGAAGCAAATTTCTTTGTGAAACTTGACAAAGTAGCCAAATCAAATTTTTTGAACTTTGCTCATCTCTAGTGACCACTATAGAAGAAAGAAAAAAAGAAAGAAAGAAAGAAAGCAGAATCAGTACAAGTGGATTTACATTTATTTTGTGCAAAGTAATACCCGTTACTAAAGATAGCTCACAATTTTGGCATGTTGAGCTGTGCTTCTTGTCTGGATAGATATATAGATAAATAGATGGATAGACAGGTAGATAATCACTTCTAGTGATACCTTTGTCTTGTTTACATAATTACATGTATTGTTGTGGATGTGAAAGAAATGTGCCCTTTCTACATGATCTACAGTCAGATGAGCATTTGAAAAGCAAAGAATTCATTGCACCATCTGTTAAAATGATAGAAGTCCACATGCATCTTCAGATGTGCTGTGAAAACAGATGGAGCACTCTAAATAATCTGAACAGTAATCATTCTACACAGTGCTGTTATAAGGCTCCTGATAAATATTTTTTTATTACATCAGGAAATCTGAGTACAATATTGGTCCATTGCAAATTGGCAAGAGTTATGTTGCTGTCTTCTTTAGGGAGGGAAGTGAAATAACTGAGTGTCCCTAATGCAATAAGTCTTTGTTTTGTTTTGGTCCCAGAACTGCACTTGATATTTTACTAACGACTAATGCTGAAATGGATGATAATGAACTGATAACCTTGCAGTGAGATGTGAGTTCCTTTGTGGAAGATAAAGTACTGCAGAGGAAAGCTTTGAAAATGATATAAAGGACTGCTGGAAAAAGGGAAGCTAGTATCTTCACTGTTAAACATTTTGAGTTATGTAGTAAGTTTGAAGGTCACAGTAGAAGTAGTTGAACTACGGTGATAGATGTCTTAGTCAACACTGTGAGCATAGCAGAGCTACAATCCTTTATGGGTAGAAACTCTGTTCTAGACATAACTTCAAGTCTAATAAAAGGAAAAAAAACATGAAGAAATAATTAGTCATCAAGTAATATTTTTAATGTAAATTAAAATGTAAAAGTAAATTTAAAATGTTTATAATTTGCTATCGATTTATCAAATGTTTGTAGATATCACTATTTTAGAATTTTTCCTAACAAATTATTTTTGGTTAATATTTTTCACTGATTCTTTTAAGCAAATATAGTGGAAAATAATTTTCTATATATATCTACAATTAAATTTGTAATGCACATATACAGTTAAACACCCAGAGATGTGCAAATTTTTATTTTATTGTTATTATTATTAGAGATAAGCAAAGTTATCAAAAATTAGATTTGGCTTCTTTGCCAAATTTCACAAAGAAATTCTATTAGTTATAATTACTTTGTTAAGAATCACATTCCATTGTAAGTAGCAGGCACAATGACAGGGAACAGAGATTGCACCACCCCCATCATTGAACCTCTTAGACGCCGTGGTCATCGCTGATCACGGCATCTGATGTTAAAATGATGTTAAAATGCAGGTCTTTTAGGGGTTTTTCAGGGTTAGAAAAAATACATAGTGAGGATCTCGTGGCCATCTTGATTGAAGAAACTATGTGAAGTCTTGTGTGGCGATATGATGACATCATCATGCTGATCAGGCACGGTGATGAGATTTTGTATTTTTTTTTCAATAAAGATAGCTGTGATGGTCTCTCCATTTCATGAAAAATAGAATTATTACCACAAATCACAAGGAAATTTGGCTTTGCAGGGAATCAAATTTATCCTGAAATTCAGATTGAGTCAATTTGTTTGGGTTCGATTCGCTGAACACTAATTATTATCATCATCATTATTAGCCTATCATTATTATAATTACCTTTGGTATATGGTATTAAAATATTTACCCATTTAAATCAATACACAGCATTAAAACACATTTTTTTTTAGGAAATATTTCATATGGAAAAAAACAATTAAGATATTAAAATAGTTTTTTTTTAAATACATTAGTATCAGGTATAATATACCATTTCTCTAGAATAACAACTCTGTTCAGTACCCATGATGACTAGAAGCATATCATTAACATAATATATTAATAATATAAAAATGAGCATGGGTATTTGGAGTTTAAGAGTACAAAGAAAAAGGTGACAGTTTTTAATTTCTACCTGTTATGAAAGTTAAATGGTGACATAGTAAATAAATATTTAGACAATATAAAACTTCTAAGGTAGTCATGGTCTTTTTAGAGCGGTGCTTCAGAAGAAAAGTTTATTTTGCTATAAGCTGAAGAGTCCTGATGCCAAAGTTGATACCTAAAGTCTCGGCGCTTAGGCACTGATTACAAACCAACAAACTTGGCATGCAATTGTTTAACCCTTGGATGACAGTGGCAAAGGATGTATGTCAGCTCATCAGGTCCTTGTGACTGATGATTACTGTGGCAGCTGAGGGTCAAATAATGACCACCAAATCTGCCATAAGCATTATGACCTGTGTGTCTATTAGTGTAATACTTACAGGTAAAAATTATTTTAAATATAAATTGCTGCTTTACATCCCATAAGTAGATACAATAAAATGACAATTAAATGTATAATTAAAAAAGATTTTTCCCCCAAAAAATAAATGTTTTTAATTAGTTTAATACTTCATCATAAAAATGTTTTTACCTCCATAATAACACCCCATAAAATAAAGTTAGCTTATTATACTGCACTGCGAACAGCAACCAATACTGCATACTCCTCCAAAAAAAAAAAAAAAAAATATATATATATATATATATATATATATAAATCCCCAAATTATATGTATCCTAAAATAGTAAAAAAAATAAGTCAACCCTTCTTGGCAAAAAAATAACAAACTATAATAAATATTTACAAAATAAATGAAAAGATATGGCTGAAATTTGCTACATAAATTTACCATTTTATAAAATATGTTTTATTAGTTGCAAGTAATATAAAACTATACATATTTGATATCACTGTGTTCAGACCGACATGTAGAATGATTGTAATTGTTTCTATGCACAGTAAACAACATACAAAAAAAAACTATTATAGAATTAATAAAATCCAAATAATAAAATATTTATACTTATACATACTACATAATTCCATTGAAAAATACTGGTGTTGCCAAAACAATGTCCCTAATTGGTGGCATATCTCGCCTACTCGTCATTGTACGGTGGGAGTCAAACTAGGATGGACCTCAGATAGCATCCAAGAAAGGAGCAAGATCCTTTACATACAGAGGCAGACATAACAATGATCTCAGCAACAGTATATGAAGAGACCTGAGACCACACACAGATCCACCTTGCACACACCTTAATGCCGTGCACACCAGAAAGGAAGAGAAACAGCCTTAAAAGGGAAAAATACACATGCATTCAATACAACAACGCATTGCCACCAGCAACTAGTATGTGCAGCCAAAGTGTCATGGCAAACTATCTCCAAGCCGTGACAGTGACATGATCCTTTTACAACGCAAAAAAGTTGAGAAATAAAATGTAAAACTGCCAGGTAGCATTTGTCCTGTATTACTGCTCAGTATCAGAACATAACACATTAAGGTGAGTTATTTTTTTAGTAACTTTTTGGACTTTTATTTCCAGCAGAATGGTGCTTCATTGCTGCACTCAGAGGCCGTCACTCTTCAGATCTCAAACGGAAGTTCCTTCAACAGTTTCAATCTAAATGGGCCTTGTTTAATGGTTCTTGACTTCCAAGATTTACTTTAAGGTGTTCCTGTATTCTCTGGAGGTTCTAAGGCCCTCTTGTCATTTTGTAGTAGCAGGGAGAGGAATGATACGTTGTTGCCCTTTATGTAAAACGTATTCTCTCTCTTTTATAATGTTTTTATTGTTTAGAAACTTGAAAGGGATGGCCAGCTGTTTACCTGAAGTTACATGCATGGGATGTGTAATCAATGGACAGCAGTAGTCTCCTCAACATCCATAGGTTTGTAGGGTAAAATGTGGGTTGTCACATGGTTTACCCAAGTGACTGATGACGAAGGTTGTTCTTGATGCATCCATTTCTGTGCATGCACTGAACAGTAGTTGAACGTATTTAGCGCTGTGCAAATACAGAGAGAGAGTCGCCACTGTCTGCACTTGCTCAGGACATGTTAAGTTTCTGTTCAGCAGGTGTGCAGAAGAATGTGCAAAGAAAAGCGCAGAAGCTTTTATGTGGTTAAATCATGTGACCGCTGCCATCTTACATGGACGCAGAGACCAGCACCATTCATTTTTTATACCTGTCCATCCCATCCCTGGACAGCAGGGGATCTTCAGGTTAACAGCTGAGGTAAGGGATAAGTGAAGTTATACCTCTATGTGATAAAACATAGTGGTTTATGGCAGGTTCAGAAATGTATTATAAAGCAGACAGCCCCTTTACCTTCAAGGCCCCATGCTGAAAACTATGAAAAAGGGGGCATCCTCACCGATATCAACCAATGAGATCACTGAAAATTGCTCTAAAAAATATAAGCTGCACTCTGATTGGTTGCACACTGACTCTTTGAACAGTTTCTTTGTAAAAGGTAATTGGATTTCTGTAAAGCAATGGTGTGCAACCTTAGACTGTCCAGATGCAGTGATGCTACAACTCCCGGCATAGCACAACAGCCTTTAGTTTGAAGAGCATTTCCTTCAACTACTTTTATCAACACAAAATGAAACAAAAAACACATGTCTTAACAACCATTTTTTAAGTGCCATACTCAATGGGGTCATAGGGCCAAAGTGCATTATTTGCAGTTATAGTAAGCATTTCAATGAGTTGGGCCAGTCATGTTAAAATGGGAAACATGGAGCAAGAAATGAGGCTGACTGAAGCAATGTGCTCACCTGGCCTCATGGATAGTGCATTTCTGATGGAAGGGCTGTTACAGGTAGCATGCTGGGTCATCTCAATTTAAGAGGCACCACTGGAAGCATGTATAGCATGCTATACATGAACATGACATTGTATATTGAAAATTATGTAGATATTCAACTTATTTTTCGATACAATGATTACTGATGGTCTGCTGGTCTGTTGGACTTCTACCATGTGGAGAAGTTCTTCTAAAATCATATCCGTCCTAGAAGCCATTATTGCCAGGGTGGCCACACATTTCACTGAAAAGGAAATAAAGTATCACTGTAAGGGCTCATTCAGATGGCCGTTTGCAGTACACAAAAACACTGTTTCGTTTTTTTGTGGACAGTTCAACATGTCCACAAAAAAAAAAAAAAAAAAAGATTGCATTCGGCATTTTTGTGGACCCATACACTTTAATACAGCCATGCCCTGATTTTCACTGACAGGCATAGGACATGTTTTATTTGTTTTGCGGAGCCATAGAATGGAAGAAAAGGGACCAATAGGAGTTAATAGGTCAGCATCTAATCCGCAAAAAAAACGGATCCGCATTTTTGTTGAGAGCATACGGCAGTCTGAATGAGCCTGAAGGCTGGGGCTACACGGCAACATGGCAATGTTAGTGTAGTGTCCATTGCTGCATAATGAAAAGTTGTGTTTCTATTTACAAGCTACAGCAACGACGACACATGGTTCTCCAGAAATCCAGCAGGCTTGAATTTGGGCCAATTCACATGTGGTGGTTGTAGCAAATTGAGAGTTGCAAGGTGACCCCATTTACTTTGATTTCTATAAATATCAATAAACATATGGATTCAGTAACTGACCTACTTCATCCAATGTAACTGAGATTTATGCTACACCACATCTGGTGGCATAAAATCACATATGACAGTCATGTAATATAAATATAATATTATGATAATGAGTAATAATATAATGGGTTATTATAGAAACTACCTAGAAAATTACCTCGCTGCCCCCTTTAAGTGTCCCGGCTGGTACTTGTTTTAGAAACCATAAAACCATATGCAAATAATGCAATAAAAATAGAGGATGATCCTTTATTTGTATTTTGTATAGATAGTTGTTATTTAGTTAGAAAAATTTTGTAAGTTTACGTTTTGTTAATAGACATATATACAATAAAAAGAAAATACAATGAGATACTAAACAGTGTGCTGTTTATTCAGAGTAACAACATAGTAACATTTTAACATTTTAAGCTCAACACATGCTGTAGATAAATTAATCATTAGTGAAATATATTAGTGAAATCTTGCAAAATTCTGGGGTATACTTTGAATCCATACGCAAATGAGTAGTTAAGTGCACAAAAAGTGGGCCCAGGCCATGCTGTGCACCCTTACATCTCCTTCTTCCTCTGCCAGCCGCTCTGTCTCCTTCTTGCTCAACAGGGCCAAAAATAATGTATGCAGAAACTTGGTCCTATCAATCAAGATGGGTTGGCAGAGGAAGCAGGAGTTGTAATACCACATTCCATTCCATTCCTGGATTTGGTTTCAAAGTACAAATGCAAAATAATGACCAAATCTGCCCAGTGTGAAAGTGGTTTAAAAGTGAATGTCTTCTAACACACTGGTCCAGATTTACTGATGGAAGCGGCAAAACTTATATCTAACGCTATATGAAATGTTTGGCTTAATTTAAGACAGAATTTTACACCAGAATTGGCACAAAATGGCACATATTAGGCCACGCCCCTGACGTGCAAGGCTTTACCCCTTTGCAGCTAACCCCACTGGTTTTCAACAAGTAGAGAAAAAAGTGTAGAAACCCTTTTTGTGCAAAAATATATCAACATTGTCCAACTTTTTACACAGATATTAGGTGCAGACATGTTAGTAAATCTGGGCCCACATTGTTGTGAAAGTGTAACTGTAATGCCACGTATATATATACGTCTCCATTAAAATATGCATATATATATATATATTAGCCCTGAATGGACAGTGGGGATATATGTTGCAGTATATACATATATCCCCTCTGTATATATTTTTATATATGGCCCAGTATAATTGTCGGGGGCCAGCATATGGGTACATACAGTATGTGTATGTATATATAGAGAGAGATGCATATATTCCCCAGTACTGCATTGCATGTCTATATATATATATATATATATATGTATATATATTTATTTATTTATTGTGCTGTCCCCAGGTATATTTGGGTATGTGTGTAGGTATATATATATATATATATATATATAGAGAGAGAGAGAGAGAGAGAGACTAGCTGAAGGACCCGGCTTCACTCGGGTATATTTAATCTATTTCATTTAATGTTTGTGTGTGTTGTTAAACGATATCAACACTATACACTATAAGTGACATCTACAGCACCCCGCCCCCAAAACAGTGACCTCCACAGCCCCCCACCCCTTAACACTGACACCCCAACAGTGCCCTGTCCCTTAAAATTGGACCTCCAGAGCAGCCCATTCCCTTAACTTTGACCTTTATAGCAGCCTTCACCTTTAACAGTGACTTTCATAGCATACCACCCCCTTGACAGTGACCTCCACAGGGGCCCGCCCTCTTAACAGTGACCTTTACTGGATCAGGGGCGTGTCCTTTTTAACAGCTCATTCTAAAACAGCAGCACTGTGCTGTCTGTGTGTAAGCTGCAGGGAGAAAGTCACCTCCCACTCCTGCGGCTGACAGAAGTTGATTTTTATATTGATGGGGGTGGGGTTTTAAGTCTTTTGAGGGTGGACACATTGTGGCAGGTGGCGTGCCTGGGCTCCTTCCTGCAAGAGTGACGCCCCTCTGGGCACCTTACTGGCTCTTTTGCATAACAAATAAACTGGATTTTCAGAGAATAAAAACATATATTGCTGGAACTAAGACACTTATTGAAATAAGGTATTAAGTGCTATTAGGCCATGGCTTTACTTCAATAGCAATTATCCTGTGACAGATTTCTCTTAAAGCTCTCCTACAGCAGTGAAGATAAATGGCTGGGTTGTTATGGAGACCTGGAGTAATACTGTGTATGTGGAGACTGGAGGACCTGCGAGCTTCTATTGACTGAAAAGGGTCATGTGACTAAGCTTCTATTGGCTAATGCATTGTTTGGGAATATCTCAGGAACAGTACGTCCTAGAGAGCTGAGACCTCCCCGGACACCTGATGTACCTGTGTGCCAAATTTTGTGATTGTAAATGCGACGGTGCGGAATCCTTTAGCGGATATACACACACACATACACTCAGCTTTATATTATATATAAATCAGAGGCGTAGCTAGAACTGACTGGCCCCCACAGCAAATTTTTGTACGTGGCCCCCCCATACACACACACTTCTTTACAAAACCCCTCCTCCTGTGCAAACCACTCTCATACTGTACTTAATTATTTGACTGTCATTTTTAGCACAACTTTATTGTTTTTTTTTACATTTACAGTTGCTGACAGAGTTTATACTCAACTCCTTTAAAACCTGTGCTGCAATTGTAATAGACCTGTCTGATTTACATATCCACAAGTATTTTAGCCTCTGTACCTTTCATACTGCAGCCATGAACACACTCATAAATGCACTCTCCACATACATGGACGCACTTTCCACATACATGGACGCACTTTCTACATACATGGATGCACTCTCCACATACATGGACACAGTCATACACACACTCTCCACATACATGGACGCACTCTCCACATGCATGGACGCAGTCATACACACACTCTCCATATACATGGACGTACTCTCCACATACATGGACACAGTTATACATACACTCTCCATGTACATGGACGCACTCTCCACATACATGGATGCAGTCATACACGCACTCTCCACATACATGGACGCAGTCATACACACACTCTCTGCATACATGGACAGACTCTCCACATACATGCATGCAGTCATACACGCACTCTCCACATACATGGACGCAGTCATACATGCACTCTCCACATACATAGACACACTCTCCACATATATGGACGCACTTTCCACATACATGGATACACTCATACATGCACTCAACACACATGGATGCACTTATACATGCAATCTCCACATACATGGACACACTCATACATGCACTCAACATATACATAGATGCCCTCATAAACACACTCACATACATAGTCACACACATATACGCACTTAACGCATACATAGATACACTCATAGACGCACTCTCCACATACATGGACGCACTCATAAATGTGCTCACTATATACATAGATGCGCTCATATACATACTCACCACATACATGGATGCATTCATACACACAGTCACCACATACATGGATGCACACATATACAATATATATATATATATATATATATACACCCATATTTCCTGCTGTGCCTCTTCCCCATGCTCTAATGCCTCTGCACTTGTGCCATGCAGGATAGCAGGGAAGCTGGATGACATCTCATGATATAATTCACCCAGCTTTCCTACTGTACTGCAGGTCACATGTGCACAGTCTGGGAAAGCTGAATATAACCACAGTTCCCCTGCCACTCACATCACTGGTGCAGTTGTGGTAATTCAAATGATGTTCAACATGCTGGGCATGGTTCAGGCTTCACTAATCGCGGGTAGGAAAGGGGACGTATATATGCTTGCTCTGCCTACATTGGACCATCCTGATGCTGGTCACTGTCTATCATCAGGACTGATGAGGAGGAGAGGTGGAGCAATGTCACCGATGTCAGGTCAGTGACAGAGGCGCAAGTGCAGGACTCTGGACCCGGTGCAGGAGAAGTCAACTGCTATGACAGGGGCCCGGGGTGACGAATTACAGTGACTGCTCCAAGGCCCCTTCTGAGCTCGGGCCCCAAAGCATCTGCTTCCCCTGCTTCCCTGATAGCTACGCCACTGATATATATATATATATATATATATATATATATATATTTGTCTGTCTGTCTATCTCTCTAATTCTTCCAAATCAAATCTCAAGAAATTCTTAAATAATCCATTTTTTTTTATTTTGGTCAAATTTTATTTAAAAAAATTAATTCACTCATCTCTACTCAGCAGTCACATCATTTATATCTCAATATCCCATATATGTATGACACTGAAGGGACATCAATAGTTTAGTCATTGACATAGATGCACAATACACTGGGTTTTGTACTAGTCAGCAAAAAAGAAATAGCTATGACTATTTAATATAAAATAATGCTTATTTCACATATGATGCAGAAAGAACCCCAGACATATGTTTAACATCCCCACAACCATAAAACCTCATTGAATTTATATAGCAGAACATTTAGCATGAACAGCATAACAAATAAACATGAATGATAGAATTATTTTTATAACCTATTCCTCAAATACTTTGTTATATGCTAAGGAACTTTTTAGGTCCACACTAAGATGCCTAAAAAGTCAACAAATTCTCCCTCAGGAAAGGTATTAATAAGATTTTCACTTAAAAAGTTTAACAACTTTGTGTATGCATATGTTCAACCCGTAAATGATTTGAAAACACGCCAAACATGCCAGTTCCACATCTGCTAGTTTTACTGTAAAATCACACTTCTTGATTCTTCTTCCCGAAGTGTTTATGTGCCTAAAACTCTCACTGTTTTCTAATGTGGGTTCTGGTGATTTTGTCAGATAAAACTATTGATGTTTTTGTATAGTCTCACGCTAAATATGTTGATTCAATTAGAAGAAAACATTATATAAGGTATTTACCTCCATTTAATACTTTGTAACATATCAATAGCAACAAATTATAGCAAATACAGGTGTAGCCAAGCTAACATTGACTCTGATAACACATGTCAGAGTGTTATCTTCTGCCATCTTGTGACAAAAGCCATTGAAATACATTGAAAGAATTAGTTAACGTTTTTGTGCCATTTGTTACTTAATGCATTAACCATCAAGTTTAGCTCTGCTGCATCTGTAGTACTCCATTTCGTGTGCTATGCACTAGGAAGAAAATCCCTGGCAGAAGGAGCAACTGACATAATCTGTTAACTGTGATTTTCTTGCTGTAGAGCATCCATCATTTTGACATTAATTTGTGCACATGAGTTACTTGATCTGCTCTGTCATTATTAAAATCAGCAGGCAAACGTACCCTGTATTTGTGTTTAACTTTTTTTTTTCTTACCTAAAACAGATTATACTGACACGACCCTCCCATTGAACTATAAACTTATAAACCAGTAAAATGTTAAAGGGTTTCTGTCATCAGAAAAATCGTTATGTAGCTGGCTGACATTAGCGATGTGCTAATGTCGACAGAACATAACTGAATGACTTATATCTCCCTGCCTGCCGCCGTTCGTCGCTAAATAGTGAATTTTATAATATGCAAATTAGCCTCTAGGTGCTAGTGGGGCGTTGCTGCAGCACCTATAGGCTCTGTCCTCTCACCGTTTGGCATGCCCTTGTAAAGGTGATTGACATCCTTGGTCTCCTCCGAGCCCCGCAAATCTCGCGCCTGCTCCATCCATTTAAAAATTGTGTGGAAGGGGTTAACAGGTAGGGAGCCCCCCTCTCCCATCGGGGGCTGCTGTGCCATTTCAGCACCCGATTCTTAACGGGATCACAGAGGGAGGGGGCCCCCCTCCCTCCCTATCACCCGCTGCTCTGTTGTGGCAGCGGGTGATGGTTACCATGGCAACCGGGCGTCTTCACAGGCTTCCGACTTTCCATGGTGCTGATCAGACTTCTGCTAAAGACTAAGTGTAAAGTGAAAATACAGTGCAGTACACTATATATGTACTGTACTGTATTATACAGACATAAGATCCACTGGATCTTCAAGAACCAAGTGGGTCTGGGTAAAAAAAAAAGGTAACAAAAAAGTGAAAAAACACATTTATCACGGATTTTTAAAAAAACACTCACATATTAGGTATCGCCACATCCGTAATAACCTGCTCTATAAAAATATCACATGACTTAACCCTCAGGTGAATACCGTAAAAAAAAGGTGTAAAAATAGCCATTTTTTGTCACCTTACATCACAAAAAGTGTAATAGCAAGCGATCAAAAAGTCATGTGCACCCCAAAATAGTGCCAATCAAACTGTCATCTCATCCCTCAAAAAACAAACCCTACCCAAGATAATCTCCCAAAAACTGAAAAAAAATATGGCTCTCGGACTATGGAGACACTAAAACATGATTTTTTTTGGTTTAAAAAATGAAATAATTGTGTAAAACAAATAAATAAATAAAAAGTTGACATATTAGGTATTGTTGCGTCCGTAAGAACCTGCTATATAAAAATATTACATGACCTAACCCCTCAGGTGAATACGGTAAAAAAAAAACTGTGTCAAATAAGCAATTTTTTGTCACCTTACATCACAAAAAGTGTAATAGCAAGCGATCAAAAAATCATACGCAGCCAAAAATAGTGCCAATCAAGCCATCATCTCATCCTGCAAAAATCATACCCTACCCAAGGTAATCGCTCAAAAACTGAAAAAACTGTGGCTCTCGGACTATGGTTACATAAATAAGAAAGTAGACATATTAGGTATCGCCACATCTGTAATAACCTGTTCTATGAAAATACCACAAGATCTAACCTGTCAGATAAATGTCGTAAATAACAAAACATAAAAACTGTGCCAAAACAGCTATTTCTTGTTACCTTGCCTCACCAAAAGTGTAATATAGAGCAACCAAAAATCATATGTACCCTAAAATAGTACCAGCAAAACTGACACCCTATCCCGTAGTTTCCAAAATTGGTTCACTTTTTTGGAGTTTCTACTCTAGGGGTGCATCAGGGGAGCTTCAAATGGGACATGGTGTCAAAAAACCAGTCCAGCAAAATTTGCCTTCCAAAAACCGTATGGCATTCATTTCCTTCTGTGCCCTGCTGTGTGCCCGAACAGCAGTTTACGACCACATATGGGGTGTTGGTTCTTTTAACTACAGAATCAGGGCCTAAATATTGAGTTTTGTTTGGCTGTTAACCCTTGCTTTGTAACTGGAAAAAATATATAAAATTGAAAATCTGCCCAAAAATGTTTACATTTTATCTCTATTTTCCATTAATTATTGTGGAACACCTAAATGGTTAACAAAGTTTGTAAAAACAGTTTTGTATACCTTGAGGGGTGTAGTTTCTAAAATGGGGTCACTTTTTTAGAGTTTCTACTCTAGGGGTGCATCAGGGGGGCCTCAAATGGGACATAGTATCAAAAAACCAATCTAGCAAAATCTGCCTTCCAAAAACCGTATGGCATTCCTATCCTTCTGCGTGTGCCCGTACAGCAGTTTACGACCACATATGAGGTGTTTCTGGAAACTACAGATTCAGGGCCATGAATATTGAGTTTTGTTTGGCTGTTAACCATTCCTTTGTATCGGGAAAAAATGGATTCAAATGGAAAATCTGACAATGATTCCAATGATGAAAATCTGCCTTCCAAAAACCGTATGGCATTCATTTCCTTCTGTGCCCTGCTGTGTGCCCGAACAGCAGTTTACAACCACATATGGGGTATTTCTGTAAACTACAGAATCAGGGCCATAAATATTGAGTTTTATTTGACTGTTAACCCTTGCTTTGTAACTGGAAAAAAACATATTAAAATGGAAAATCTGTCAAAAAAGTGAAATTTTGAAAATGTATCTCTATTTTCCATTAATTCTTGTGGAACACCTAAAGCGTTAACAAAGTTTGTAAAATCAGTTTTGAATACCTTAAAGGGTGTAGTTTGTAAAATGGGGTCATTTTTGGGTTGTTTCTATTATGTAAGCCTTATAAAGTGACTTGAGAACTGAACTAGTCCTAAAAAAGTGGGTTTTAGAAATTGTCAGAAAAAAATTCAAGATTTGCTTCTAAACTTCTAAGCCTTGTAACGTCCCCAAAACATAAAATGTCATTCCCAAAATGATCCAAACATGAAGTAGACATATGGGAAATGTAAATTAATAACTATTTTTGTAGATATTACTATATATTATAGAAGTAGAGAAATTGAAATGTGGAAATTTGATAAGTTTTAAAAATTTGGGGTAAATTTGGAACTTTTTTATAAATAAAAATTAGTTTTTTTTGACTTTTGACTTCATTTTACCAGTGTAATGAAGTACAATATGTGATGAAAAAACAATCTCAGAATGGCCTGGAAAAGTTAAAGCGTTATAAAGTTATTGCTGCATAAAGTGACACATGTCAGATTTGCAATAAATGGCCTGGTCCTTAAGGTGAAAATGATCCCGTCCATAAGGGGTTAAGGGCATGCCAAATGGTGAGACGATAGAGCCACTAGCACCTAGAGGCTCATTTGCATATTATAAAAGTCACTGTTTAGCGCGAACAGTGCCAGGCAAGAAGACATAAGCCATACAGTTATGTTCTGCTAACCGTAGCACATTGCTTATGTCAGCCAGCTACATAACAATTTTTATGATGACAGAAACCCTTTAAATAAATCATAAATCTTTCATGAAATATAATCATTTTATATAAAAAGGATGAGGACATTCCTGACATTAAAAAAAAAAAAAAATATATATATATATATATATATATATATATAATAACATTATTATTATCATCATTATTATTATTATTACTATTATTATTATTATTCAGCCAGCGCTTTATAGTTCAGGGCTTCATGTACAAAAGTTAATAATTAGAACAAGAGGAATGAAGTCGCTGCTCACAAGAGCTTGCAATCTATGAGGAGATAGGGGAGACACAAAAGGTAAAAGTACTTATTTTGTAAAGTGGTCCAGCCATCTTGGAAAAATAGGGGAGCTGCATGAGCCAGTCACCAGACAATATCTATAGTGCTTCTGGGTGCAGTGGAGCGTTTGGTGGAGGATCATGTTGAGAAAATGATAAAAGGACGATATATGGAGAGGAGTTAGATAAGAGTAACATAAATCTGACATCTCCGATTCAGCAATTTTAGGAAACCCTTAGAACCCTGTTATGGCTAAAGATCCCTTTACAGTTATAGCCACCACTAGACACAAATAATGATACTCCTCAGCCAATGATGAAGTTATCATATTCCCTTTCAAGCTTTTCAAATCACTTATCATTTGTCAATGGCTTTTGAACTATATCTATATAAATGAGTATTAAATTCTACTCTTTAATTCCTAAAACAATTGCATGCTTGATATAGTATAGTTATTGGAAAAATGCTGATATCTGTTGACTCTCTGTATCAAAGGATGTCCAGAATGAGCAATATTTATAAAATACCTTAGTTACATATTTGACAAGGTTTATTAAAGGTACTATAGGCAAAAACACTAGGAGTCATCTGCTAAACCCACATATTAGGGGGAAGGAATGCCTTCTTATCTCCAACAGTTAAAATATTGAGAAAATCCTTTATTAATCTGGATGTTTTCTTTATTATTCTGGAGACCATACATTCCAAAATATATCTTCCTACCTCAATATTAGAAATAAGCAAATTTGTTAAATTTGTTTCAGGTTTGATTTGTCACAATTGTCCATAGGATTTGATTTAGGTGCAAATCGGTTCTACCCAAATCTATCTACCTATCTTCCTGTCTGTCTATTTATCTATGTATCTGTTTGTCAGTCTATATATCTCTTTAATGCTCCCAAATCAATTCTCAAGAAATTCTTATAGAGTCCATATATATCTATAGTATCTTCTCTAGGGCTAGGTCTAGTAAACAACAATCCAAGTGAGTGACCAAAGCTGGCCATACACACTGAATAGCTGTCAATCGAATGATCTCTCGGCCAACAGCTATCTCTCCTGACTTCCTCCTGTCTTCCCCATACATATATATATATATATATATATATATGTATATGTTGTGCTTGGTCAAACATGTACCGTATGTCTATTTTATGGAGACAGTGTAGAAAGCTGCTGCTAGACACTTCTCCCAGGAGAACAAAAGTATCAGGTGAAAATATTAATTTCACACAATCCTTGTCTCCCCCAACATCTGTCTGAAGACAGTCGAGAGCTCCCCACATACATTAGTGTGTAAACTGAAACCGCAGTTCTTGGTGGCTTTGGCCGACAAAGGAATTAATGTGCATGGCGAGCTTAAGCCCCAGAGACTCAAAAGGTTTCAAAGATAACATAATTTCTTATCAGCTTTAACATACAGTTATGTGGCAGATATGTTATCTTCTTTCCACACTGGTAGTTTTAGAAGTGTGTAATGATATGTAACTTTCTGATGAACTTATGGTTGGCTTATACGTGTACAGATGTGTCCTTTCATTGCTGTTGGTTCAAAATATTCCAAAATATTTGGCACAGGATTATCAGCTTTATATAAAAAACAAACAAACAAGGTTTTATGATACTCAGGAGATGTTTATACTAGATGTATCTATGTGTAGCCACCCTGTGGTTGTGATGTGAATTACGGTGTGTCAAGGGTTTTGCTAATATGTTGAGAAAGGAATTGAAATCATTAATCACTGTCAAGGATAGTAAGTTACTATCTGTACTCTGCCTAGTGACAGAATAGCAGCATAAGCCTGTGAATTTCTAGCTACTTTACACTTACTATAGATGATTGAGGTAAACTGTAGGCACTGATGATATATGTGTTGTAATGGAAAACTAAATAACAGGTTAACATTTTCAATACTTGCATTGTGTATGTGTATATATATATATATATATATATATATATATAAATATATACACACACACACACACAATGCAAGTATCTATATATCATCCCTATAAACAGAACCTTTTCTATATTAACCATAACTTTTCTTTGTTTTATTAGATTAACTTGCTGCAGCGGATCCTTCATAGAATATACAATAACTGAATGAAGCATATGAACTGACATCAATATTTGGAATAGCATCCCAGTCATTATTTCACCCTCCTGGAATGGGCTTTACAAAATCAGTAATCTGGATCGTACAGATGGCAATTATGCAAATAAGGCAATAATTTCTGTGGCTTCTTTCACATAGTGGAATTGTTTTATCCTGGCTGAAGTCATTCATTTGTTGTTGTCCTCTCTGCCTGGGAGATCTCACCTTTGCTGATGTTGATGTAAACAATGTCGAGACCAAAGGGATTACTATGGTTGCCTTTGATCTTCACTCCTGTCTGTGTCATAGTAAACTCAAATTTACTACTATGGATAACAGCATTTGCTGTAAGATTTACAATAATTGATGGCCAAGCACAGCATCCAATTGTACTTACGAATTATGGTAAGATACGTGGCACAAGAACATCATTATCCATAGAAATTTTGGGACCTGTAGAGCAATACTTGGGAGTGCCCTATGCTGCACCACCAACTGGGGAGAGACGCTTCCAACCACCTGAACCACCTTCATCATGGACTGATATCCGGAATGCCACACAATTTGCTGCAGTGTGCCCACAATATTTGGATGAAAGATCATTGCTAAATGATATGCTGCCAGCATGGTTTACTGCCAATATAGATACAGTTGCAAGCTATGTGCAGGTTCAAAGTGAAGATTGCTTATACTTAAACATCTATGTGCCAACTGAAGATGGTAAGTCCTATGTCCAAATTATTAAGTAATAGTGATCTTTCTTTCTTTCTTTCTTCCTTCATGAATCAAAAAATAATGTTACTGCCGACATGCCTATTTTGCTTACAGGGTTATTCATGGTACATTCATTGTGAACATTAACTGCTTTTCAAACGGAAATAAAAGCATGTTTAATTGTTTATTCTAGTTTCACCATTGTTACATTCGTTAAAATTTTAATTTTAATTTCAACATCAGACTCAAACTGAAAGAAAAGATCACTTTAGCCATCTTTTGCATTCATAGTCTGTAACTTTCTACTTATATTATGCTGCAAAATATGGAGCAGGTTACTTGTTGATAAGATGTTTTAAACTTTTTTGGTATCTTTTGCATATTTTTATCTTTTTGAGGGGGTTAACATATTGGTGGCCATTAATGTGTAATCAATGTGTATGGTCTAATCGCCA
Organism: Bufo gargarizans; assembly: GCF_014858855.1. NCBI lineage: Eukaryota > Metazoa > Chordata > Amphibia > Anura > Bufonidae > Bufo > Bufo gargarizans. The sequence goes on along the minus strand of NC_058082.1, from coordinate 534,963,203 downwards.
GGACTCTAGAATGGGCAGCAGTGAATTGACTTGAGATCATTGAATCTCGGCACAATAATGGGTACATATGACAGTGGCTGGTAATGTAGCGGCATCCCTTATTTCTATTGATTAGCAAGTTTTTTTTAATTATTAGTCCCAAGGATAGGGTTTTTGTTTGTGTTTGTCTTATAGAAAATATACACTTTATACTTTATATAACCTTTGTTTTTGTTTTGTTGTTATAAACTGGAAAAATAAAATATTGTGATCATTGATTAAGTTTTATAGAAGGTATTACTCTCACTAGTGTTGAGCAAAGTAAAGTATCCAAAGTGGACTTTGATTGAAATTTCAGGGAAAATTTTATTCACCACAAAGTTGAATTTCCTAGTGCTTCATAGTAACAAATAAATTTTGCCTGAGAAGGTCGTAAAAAAAAACATTTGAAATCTCGTACGTGTTGGTGTCACCATGCTTGCCAGCATGCGCTGCATGAAATTTTGCACGAGATCTTTAGTCATGCTGAAATGGATAAGGTGAGTGTGACGAATACCGCACCTCGCTGCTGCCGGAAGTCAAATATTTAGAGCCCAGTGAAACAGCGCTTCCTCAGCCCGGGAAGAGTGCCACTTGCTTCTCGTTTGATATAAGCCCCATCCGCTAATGGGATTATATAGGGTGAGAAACCAACCTGCAGTAGCGTATACCTATGCCAAAACACGGATGTGATTCGTGATTGAGATACCAGATCAGCACAAGATTAAATTCTATATTTTATTGCCTTAAGGGCTCACTAGACATAACACTATACACACAAAGAATATATACAGTGGTCTGAGGTTACAAATACAGATGTCGTGGTATAAACAGGGTTAAGCAGAACAAAGGTCAGTTTGCCAGGTATATGAGTCGTTTGGGTTGTGATGAGTTCTTAGCTGTAGTCAAATGGGAGGCAGTGATGTCATCAGTTTGCAGGTCTCTCTAAACACATGACACGATGTGACGCCCCTTCAGAGAAAAGACACGCCCGCTTGCTGGCATGAGCCTTTAGCCTCTAGTCGGCCCCTCCCACGCTCCCTCTTTTCTGGTGCTGGCAGCAATTGAGCCACAAAACCGATTAGGACTCATGGCTCCAGACCATAATGTCGCAGGGGGTGGTTCTGGGACCAGGGGGTGGTTCTGGGACCATCCGGCTACCAGTAGAGTCCAAGCATGGTACCGTTATTTGGTTTCTGTAGTTAGATATGTATAATTCCCCTCCCTGGCATCCCACTATCAAACTATGACCACAGGGACACAAATAGGTATCTGGTTTATGTCTGTGATGGCCGGTTCCATGATATCTGATAACTTTGATTGGTGAATGCCTTAGATTGCCTGCAGAGAGTTTTTTCCTGTTCCATCAGCTGGGTTCCCGGCTGGCTGGAGTGGGTGCTATGTGTAAACGAGTGGCTTGTTTGAAGCCAGGACCCCCTGCGGGCCTCCTCTCTCTGCTATCAGACAGCAGATGGCTGGTGTAAAAACATGGCTGACATTAAATAATAATCCATATTCCTCACAGTAAGTATTATTATTATTTTTTGCCAATTAGCCCCTGATCGGTTGCTATGGGCAACTAATATAGTTTTCTTTTGCACCAGATTTGATAAAGCTTCCCCTTTGTGTAGTGTTTTATTACAAATCAATGATAACTTTAATTCCATTTTTATTTTTTTATTTTTTTGCTTAATTAATAAAAATTGAGAGTTATGTAATTGATAGGGGATATTTTGCCAAGGTATAATCTGATAAGACACACAATGTTCATACTTTCCTAAGCAAATAAAAGTCTAATTATTGTATTCCTAACATTATGGTACTGTTATGTAGGCTCATGAGGTCCCTGCACCTCTATTTTATATATATATATATATATATATATATATATTGCTACTATATAGCACTGTAACTCAAAGCTATTCTCCCCCAGAAGTAATGCTTCCATAGGAGAATACTCCGCAGTGCTGCATCAGATCAAGCAAGACACAATTTTTTTATTCTCTGATTCATAGAGAATACAGCAGAGCCTCATAGACTTTTATAGCCATTAGGTGTTAGCGAATCGAACTTCGGATACAAAATCCAAAGTTGATTTGTTCCTAAACTTCATTTAATGCTGTATGGAGACCAATCATTTTAAAACATTAAAATGTATATGCTGCGACAAGGCTCCGGTACTGAAGCCAACCTCGGATTCCTGTCTTAAAATGTTTTTAAAGTTGTAGAATCAAAGCTCAAAGTTGTTTACCAAAGTCTTGCATGACTTCGTAATTTTGCCTTGCCATAGCACATATATTTTAATGCTCTACGACCACAGGTCTTCATACAACTTTACAACAAAGTTGGGGAACAAATTGACTTTGGATCTTGGATCTGAAGCTCAATTCGCTCACCCCTAGTAGCCATGTTACAGAACTATACAAGTTAGTGTTTTCAATAACTGTGAAAGGGTCATGTATGGCACATGGGTTAAAGCCAGGTGTATTATCAAGATTTGGCTACCTGCTTTACTACAACTCATGTACATGGCAAAAATAACATATGAAAATCTTAACAACTCTGAGCTTGGTCATAATATTTATGATTGTCACACAATAGTGGTATTAACCATTTCCTTACCAGGACAGTTTTTCAGTTTCAACAATGGGTCTATCTAACTGCAAATTACTGATTCATTTTTGAGCCAACCTACATGTATTAGATATTTTTCACTGGACATCTTAGACCTTCCATGTCATTAGGTGACAGATATAATATTTAAAAAAACAGTTAAGAAAAAACTGAAAATTATGAATCAAAAATATTTCTTTGTTTCTTATTTTTTTTCTGTTACAAAAGATTTTAAGACAAAACATTTCTATTTTTTATTTTGTAAAAGCAAAAAGGAATAAAGCGTGTACATTTGTATATTTTACACACACACAAAATTTGCTATACTAAAACTAATAAAAATATATTTTTATTTGATATTTTTGGGATAAGTTGTGGATGGAATGTTTAAGTACATAGCCTGCTATACTATTGCTAAAACTAGTAACTATAGCTATATATATATATATATATATATATATATATATATATATATATACATTTTATTTTCTTTATTTCATATTTTATAAATTTTATAAATTTTATATATTATTTAACATTTTTATCAATTTTTTTTTTTTAAGATAAATGAACCTTCTCCTGCCACTAAAAGGTCAGAAAGGGCACAATCTGCAAAAAACAAACAATGCAACTCCACTCTGCAAACACAAATAACAAAGTAAATACAACAGTGCCATGCTTACTATAGAAAATGTAAAATGCTAATGCTACGTTATAAATGTGAGATTCTTTTCAAATACATTTTGTGCCTGCCCACCGGCGTGAAGGTGATCTCTTTAGGACAGGAAACTAACACTAAATACCACATTTATTGGTGCCAGACTGGCTTCCATTAAATTCAGGGAATGCATGTTCGACAAGCATGCTGAGCCCACAATATATCATATCTCTTGTGGTGCCACAATGGCCTCCACTAAATTCAGGGGATGCAGGCTCCACATGCATGCTGAACCCACACTATAATCTACCCCTTTGGTGCCAAACTGTCCTCCATTTTGTTCAGTGACCGAAGGTTCCACAGGTATGCTGAGCCTACTCTGCATTGCACCTGTCCTGGTGCCAATACCGGAAGAGTAGACTATAGCTTTCTACTTATTAAAATCAGCTTATGGGGTGGACAGGCTGGTTAGGAGCACACAACCAATGGGGTCAGCAACACCTCCAATGCCATGGGGGTTAGTCAGCACATCTCAGTGCCCAGGTGCACGTCGCTATGGCTGAAAGCACAACAGCAAAAAACAAACTCTGCAAACACAAATAACAAGGTAAATACAACAGTGCCATACTCACTATAGAAAATATAAAATGCTAATGCTGCTTTATAAATGTGAAATTCTTGGCAAATACATTTTGTACAAAATTATTTGTGCCTGTCTGCTGGCGTCAAGGCCATCTCTTTAGAACAGTAACTCAACACTAAATACCACATTCACTGGTGTCATTCACTTTTTTTATTTTAATTTTCTTTATTTTGTATTTGATTTATTTTTATAATTTTTTATACATTTTTATGTTTTAATGTTTATTTATTTATTTATTGTTATGAAAAAGATAAATTAACTCTGTCCTGACACAATCTGGCTAGAAAGGGGGTAATTCAAAGTCTGCAGGCTGACAGTTTATTTTACAGCCAGCAGGGTTCAATCTCACATCAAGAAAAGCCCTCTCCTGCCAGCATTTACAATTTACACTTTGATGGATCGTTGTAGCAGGGCGCAACAATGATGCGACACAAAAATATTGCTTCTTCTGTTCTTGGGCATACATACTGTTATCAAAGCTGTTTAGTCAGTGTTACTGTACATGAAATGTTTACTAGATAAACAGAAAAAAGCAACAACACAGGTTAAATATGTACAGATTTAAATAAATAACACACTCCAAGTGGAGGCTCACCTTAAAATGTTGTGCTGAATATAGGCACAACACTTTTGTAGGCTTGTCAGGAAGAATCCAATTTCCCAAAGGATTGGTAGGTGGCCAGAGATGCGGACCCTGTCAATGGGGGTGCCTGGGTGGCTCCCACGGAAGGTTAAACATAGCCAGGTAAAATCATCCTTTGGTGCAAAAAAAAAACAAAAAACTGAATTTGTGTTGCAGCAATAAATTGTGTAGGTCATTTTGTAGAAATCTTTTAGGTTTTATTTGCAAAGCTGTTTAGTGATAGAACAGTCACAGCTATCTGCAGTGGCATGGGGCACTGGTCCTTAGCAACCATTCAGATACCACCTTTTCTTTTTTCAGAACTCCTTTTGTAAAATGAAAGGTGAAATCTAAGTGGTTGCTATGGGAATCTAAGTCTGCTTTCCTTTACAACAAATTTGATAAATCTCCCCAATGAGGTACATTAAATAGATGAGTAGATTAATTATACATATAGGTGAATAAAAAGGCAATTTTTTTTTTAAAGCTTGGTGGGCTATCTCGCTTTTTCAATTTTAAAAAAATAGAACCCTGAGCCATAGTCCTTTTTGAGGAACTGCACCCTCTTTTTTACCTGGTGCTGCTTTTTCTTTTTAGATTGATAGATAACTATATAAACAGATAGATAGATAGATAGATATATAGATAGATAGATAGATAGATAGATAGATAGATAGATAGACAAACAGATACATTTATGAAAATATTTTAAAATATTTATTTCCTTTCTATTTGGCTTATGTTAAATGTTTTACATGATGGCATGGTTTTACTTTACATTTTGCGTATGGGAAAATATGATTGGGAAAATACTTTGCATTGTATTGTATTATATGTAATTAGCCTCACCATTAGTAACAGTGAAAGCATTCCTCTGGTTTTGCCCATGACTTTAAACTTGAATAGCAAGCTATAGCCCCCTCAAATAATTGAAAATGAAAAGTGACAGTTTTCTGTTTACAAACTGTAGATAAGAACAGTAAAAGCAGCAAGGGGTAAGCAAAGGCTGACAATTGTTGTCCATATAATCTGATTAAACACATTACGCATCCTTACATGACAGTTCTCTGACAGGAGAAGCTTGGTTGTTATGGAGACAGACCATGAATTTTGCTTTTCATGTCAGAGGTCTGAATGTGACTCAATGAGTTAAATTCACATTAGCAGTTCTTTTTTAATACAAATCTGAAAGAAAAAAAAGATTTCCACGGTGCAGTCCATACAAATTTTCACGGTGCAGTCCATATACCTGTTTTAACTTCAGACAATTGTCAGCAAAAGCTAAGATGTTTATTGCTGCAGGCATTCTGTTTGCAGTCACAATGTTCTCTGTATGGATCCGGACTTCTAAGTTATTCTTCTCTACAAGCAATCATTTTAAGAGGGTACTTCTGTAATATGTTATCAGATGTGATGGAATATATTCTGACAGAAAAAAAAAAAGTTCAGCATCAATTGTTCAATGTTGTAGACCGTGTTTTATTTAAAGGTTGTAAAGATGTAGTGTTTTTTTCTTCATTGTGATCGGAATTTTTAAACTAAAGATTTTGTACCAGTTTTCACATATATAAATTAATTAAGTTGGTTAAAGCACCCAAGTTTTTTTTTGTTTTTTTTTTTAGTTATTTCATCCTAAAAAAGTTTTGAACCTCGCTTAACCATTCTTTAAATTTGTAGCTTAATTTTTTTGCAAAAAAAAAATTTAAAAGTACATTAAATAGTTTTTTTGATCAGTAAAAATTGCAAAAAAATGCAAATGGTTTCAGTACTGTCTGGAATATCACTTACTACTGCCTGGTTCATAGCTGAAATTACTATATAAGCCAGTGTTTTATGCACACAAGCAACAGTGGTCTTGGTTTAAGTCTCTTGTTTATGTGATATTGCATACTAGGTACAGGTGATATTCTTCTCTTTTCCCTCCCTGAAAGATGGGAAGTCACATTTCATGTGCGTTCCTCTTCTATCTTTACTATTTGCCCACCTTCATGGCTCTCCCATCTCCCTTCCTGGCTCTGGAGGCGGATGTTTCACATGCACTGGAAGCAGTGTTAATCAGTAGCATAGCAGCGTCTCAGAGAGAGCGCTTGTGTTGTCTGTATAAATAAGCAATAATTACAGCACTGATTTACACTATGTAATAGAGGAACATGAAGGTAACTAAATACTGGCAACATCTGAAGTAGGGAAGGGAATTCACTGGAATATTATCCCTTTGCAATAGTAATCCTGTGCATACAGTAGCAAGACCTAGCTGCTTAAAAACAACTTTTCTGCACACAACTCGGCAAAATAAAATAAAATAAAAAAGAATACTATTTTTGAGCTAGGGTGGCATCATCTATTCTGTAGTTTTATTATTGTTGAAAATCATTTAAAGTTTCCTTGCAAGATTATTGAAGATTATTGCAAGATTATTTTCTCTTTGCTACAATATCACCACAACCTTATGCAACGGCCCAAAGTTTCTCAGTAACGATGGTAAGTTGGAATGCAAAACCTAAGCATACCATAACATACAGTAAGTAAAACCATATTGTACGTGCCAAAGATTAAAGCAGTCTGTCTTGAATTCCTGCAGTCCATCTAATTAAAACACAGCGCAACAAAGATTTTTCTGCTGAGAGATTGATAAACACAAATGTTTTAACGATCCAGACAATTTCTGCTACATATATGGCAAATACACTACTTATGATCAGCGCAAGAATCTGAAAAAACGAGTGTGTCTTGCTTACAAGTATTACTTTGACTGTAAAATTGGAGATCAAGATAAAAGCTGGGGACCTCATGTTTGTTGCACTGTGTGTTACTCTGCCACATTGCCACAAATTGTGTATCCTGACTGTGAGTCTGCACTTAAACCAGTTCCACACGAGAATCCAGAACCTGCCCCTCCCATAGCAGGAACAGCAATTGAAACAGACAGTTCTGATCCTGATGAAGAAGAAGATGTTGATTGTCACAATGTATTTCCTGATCCAGAACAACTGGAGGGTCAGCCGCACTTGTTAAGCCAATCAGATTTAGATGATCTGGTAAGAGATCTGTAATTGTCTAAAGAAAAGTCAGAACTGCTAGCTTCTAGACTCCAGGAATGGAATTTGCTACAACGAGGCACCACAACTTGACACTTTTGTCATTGAAACACCAAGTTAACTGCATACTATGCAATTGAAAGCGATGTCTGTTTCTGTATTGATGTAAATGGTTTTATGATGGAGATAGATGGTACACATGTTCCCGATGAATGGAGGCTATTCATAGACTCTAGCAAAGCAAGTTTGAAAGCTGGCTTGTTGCACAATGGTAAAAAAAAAAAAATCTGTTCCATTGGCTCATGCAATTAAAATTAAAGAGACCCATGCTTCTATGGAGTTAATTTTGAAAATGCTCAAATACTCAGAACTTAAATGGTAGCACTGCTGCTTGGCCTACAGTTAGGGTACACAAAGCATATGTGTTTCTTGTGCATATGGAATAGTCATGATGACAACAATCATTACAAAATGAGACAGTGGCCTTTCAGAGTCGAGCACACATTTGGTCAGTACAATGTACAACACAAATCACTGATCGATCAACTTCAAGTTTATCATCCACCACTTCAGATTAAACTTGGTTTAATGAAAAATGTTGTAATTGCACTTGATCGTGATGGAAATGTTTTCTAGTATTTGAAGGAGAAGTTTAGCACACTGAAAACTGACCCTAAAATAAAGACCAGAATTTTTATTGGCCCAGAAATCAACAAACTAACTCATGATGACACATTCAGAACAAAACTCAACCCTCTGTAACTTGCAGCTTGGGATGCATTTGTGCTAGCAGTGCAGATTTCCTTGGGAGCAGACGAGCTGCAAACTATGCTGAATTAGTAGACAACATGCCCACAGCATATGAACAACTTAGCTGCCGAATGTCATTGAAAGTGCATTTCTTACATTCCCATCTTGACTTTTTCCCACCCATTTTGGGACAAGTAATTGACGAACATGGAGAGTGGTTCCATAAAGATATTTCTACAATAGAGAACAGGTATCAAAGCCACTGGAATCCCAACATTATGGGGGAATACTGCCGGTTTTTGCAACGGGAAAATATGACCGTTCACAAATGCAAAAGTAGATGCCTGAAGCACTTTTAACAGTAAGACTTTTAAGCTGAAAAACAAGACTTTTTGAAATTTTGTTATTCCATTATATTTTCATACACTGTTTACTACGCAAACTTTGATGTAGATCAGGTAATTGTTGGAGTAAAACTCGTTCTGGTCAAACTTATTCAATGCTTTCCAAATGCTTAATTCATTTAGGCATACTTATGCATAGCAAAATTTTGTGATGTGTTGCAGAAATTCTGACTTCGGATTTGTAATCTGCACACTTGATTTAGTATAGGACAAATGTTTTTTGCCCAGTAGCAGACAAAAAGCTTTTTTTTGTTGCGTGGTGTAATGAGTCATGTGTGCTTAGGACCAGGAGATGTAACTGAAGTCATTATGTCCAGCTTGCATCTAACAGGAAACAACATCATGTCATTCAGTTTAGTAAAAAATTCTAAGCATATTGTACACAGTTGAATGGTAATTCAAGTTTGAGGGGCTCCAAAAAATTATGATATCTGAAAGATAGGAATATGCTTATCTGTATGTTATGTGTTTATGTGTGTTTGCATGTTTGTGTGTGTACGATTGTATAAAAAAGAAAAATATATAACGTCCTGCAAAATAAAATAAGAATACAACATCATAATTTCTTTTTAGCTGCGATTTTATCGGCATTGGATGTTGGTTTTATGTGCAATGGTAATCTTTGATCACAATAACATAATAGTATTTCAATATTATACAATATAGTGGCATTAAGTTGATAAGCTATATTTAAAAAAAATAATAATAATTTTAGTCTTATCAGATCATAAAACTTTAAGCATTTGATTTAAGTGCATGTTTGTATTTTGTGGAGCTTTTTCTTTACAATCTGTTGGAGCACAGTTGGACAGTGGGAGCACAAGTTCAACAACTGATAATAACATAGGGGGAATTTATTAGTGTTGATCGAGCACTGTAGTGCTCGGGTGCTCGGAGGATTGGGTCAAACACATTGGGATGGCACTTCATTTTGAGGCACAAACACTATTCTTGTTCTTATATGATGTGACTCCATTTGGGAGATACGGTTCCTATGTATATTAGGTTATCCATATGACATTTCTTTTATACCTAAAGGGAATAACTTCCCATTTATACCTTAATATGCTAGCAGATATATGGCTTATTGCCCTCTGACTTGAATTATGACAATCTTTTGACTAAACGACTAAGATATCACGTCATATGGACACCATAGCGGAAATCGTGGAGCTGTATACAACTATTACATTGATTTAATTTATTTTTGCAGATTTTTGGTATTACATCAGTCATTGTACAGATTTTCAGTTCTTTTCTCATTTTACTTTATTATTATTATTATGATTATTATTATTATTATTCTTGTTTAGTAATTTTTTTGTTCTTTTTGCACTATAGTGTCTGATAAAGGCCTGCAAGCCGAAAACGTTCACACGTATTGCAGCTTTACCTGTTTTTCTGAAATAAAAAGAAAAATATATTAATCAAGACAAAATCTGCTGTGATCTGTGCTCTCTCCTTCATATTTGGGACCCCATTCTAGAGAGAAATGCGAGTTCTAAAAGGGGGACCTGCACCTATCTGACATTGGTAGCATATCCTATCAACATACTACCAATGTTTCAGATGACATAACTCCCTTAAAGGCTAATTGGAAATTGCTTGTTTATTGAGAATGATCCATTGATATTGCAGATTTTCCTGCAAAACACCATGGCCATTAATGGCAAACACACAATCGATATTTGAATAATAGAAAACAGCTATGGCTTGCATGACTGCATTGTTTTCACCCGCATCACAGCTGCATCTCTACCAGCCACCACATGGTTCTAGCCTTCATGTTTGGATTGATAATATACACTCAAGTTGACATACACGGAATTAGATAGTAATGAAGGGTATATATCTACACCTGAGTTTCTTTTTTATTGTAACCGGTGTCACCATGTGTTTAGTGAAATGGCTTCTTAGTGCTTGAGAAATCCTTCTGCATTTTATCCAGAAGCTCTGATTTTACTAGTTACTGTAGCATGAAGAAAGGAAAAGAATTGTCAAATAATCTTCAAGTAAAAATAGTTCAACATCATAAATCAGTAAAATGATACAAAAAGCTGACTAAACATTTCAATGTGTCAGTCCTATTCTACACCTTAAGCAAGAAAAGGGAAATTATGGGTTTTTCTAATATCAAGTCATAGATAGACCATATTTATATCTATATAGACCATAATTTGGAATGATGATTTCAACATTTAACTGAATGCTTACAACCAAAACCTGTATAGAGTAGAGTCCACAATGCAGTGGATTTTTGCTGTATTGGGCGTATATGAGTAACATTCTGGTCTTAAGAATGAAACATATTACATTATGATGATATTAAAGGAGAATTTACATTTATCAGGAAAGAGCTTATACATGAGGTGTACTTGGACTACCAACATGATCCAAAACAAGGTCCAGTTAATTATTAAGGGTTGTCAGTTTAGAGAGGTTTTCCCCACTATGTGGCCTTATCTTTTGCCTGGACATAGTGTATAATAGGTAGCATTGAGTTGCTTTGTTCAAAAAATTTTTGAATGCTATATGGAAATTCCTCATGTCCGAAGTCTCGCGAGACTTCGTTGAATAACTTTGGATGATTTTTCAACTTGAAAACCATTTTAAAACTATGATCTGAAGTCGGTTTCTGTAACACTTTCTTATCAATTTTCAAGACAAAACCTTTCTAATATCATTAATGTATCTTTGTGCCATGAAAATTGATGCTGCTTGTATAATTTATCTATTGGCTGGGCTCACTGCATTACTTCAAATGATTGGAGTGCATTTTCAAAATTGGAATATATATATATGTGTGTGTGTGTGTTTATGTAGTCTGCTATACTATTGCCAAAACTAATAACCATCACTATAAAGTTTTATTTTTATTATTTCACTTTTTATTTATTAATTATTTATTTATTACTTTTTTTAATACAAAAAGTGAATTAACACCCTCCTGCCATAGTCAGAGCAGTAAGATTTAAGTTGACAGACTGCAGGCTCCCAGTTAATTTTACAGCCAGCAGGGGACCCTTTCATATCAAGAAGTGTATTCCTGCTGGCTTTTTCACTTTATATTACAATGGATTGCTATACCACCCTCTTATAGTAATATCATGCAGGGAGACTACTTTGGCTGATCTCCAGGATACTTACTGTGACCGCAGTTGTCTAACGACAGGATGGTCACAGAGATCTGCAGCACCACAGGCCTCTGGCAGGTCATAATGTAGACTGACACATTTATACATAGGGTTAAAGATAAGAGCTTACTGCCATAATAATTATATACACATGTGATGGTAAGCAAGAGGTTAAGAAATCCACCCATCTCTAATAAGGAGCCATAAAGAGAGTTTATAAAAGACATGTCCTTTCTCTTGTTTTAGTAACCACTTACATTCACGAAGCAATAACAATTTTGGAGCATTTTTTGCATATAACTATATATTGTGCTGCTAATCTATTATTCCTACTATTGTTGGGTGTTACTATTCTCTTTGTCAAACAGATGTGTTCCTGCCTAGATTGCTACTACTAGCACTGATTGGACAGTGTCATACTGTGCAGGTTTAATACAGGACATTCAGTGCCGAGAATCAGATAAAGAACAAAAAATGTAGAACATGTGAATGTCCCAGGGATCTTATAGTCCTGCTGTGTGTTGGAGATCCGGATCTTATCTGTTGTCATTATATGGGAACAGGTTTTGTTGTTGCTTATCTGATTCTCTGCACTTAATGTCCTGTTGGAGGCCTCTATGTTGGAGAAACAGGACAGAAACTCAATGCAAGGATGAGGTCCCACCACCACACAATTAAAGAGAAGAAGCTACACTTTCCTGTGGCTAAGCATTTCTGCAGCCCAGGACACAATGAAGAACACATGAAAGTTCTCATATTAAAAAGTAACTTCAAATCCCAAAGAGCAAGAATTTGGGAACACACATTTATAACATTGCTTGACACTTTGAATACTGGACTGAATTTGTCCCTGGGATTTATGACACACTAAAAGATGTAAATAGTCTTCTAGAGATATAGTTGGGGGACCAGGTCTCTGAGATAAGATCAATTAACAAAGACCATACAACTTTCACACCCCTTATCTGTAAGAAAATTAAGGACTCATTCTCAAGATCTTTGATATGTTATTCAGTTATTTTTCAAATGTCCATTCATTCCCCCAAGTCTCTGTTCTTTTTGTATATATATTGCAGCTTCTTTATACATTCTTGTAGTAGCCTGATGAAAGGACTGGTGATTTCTCAAAAGCTTGCTGTGTAACATCATTACTTTTATTTTTGCTAGCCAGTAAAAGGTATCAAATCTGGAATACTCTTATTTTGTTTCTCTTAATGAGAACACTAAACTAGTTTTCCATTGGCTAACACGGTACCAGACTAATACTGTGCAGTGACATACCTCCAATTGGTAACAACCAGTTTTCAACTTAGCCATATACTTCTGGTAGGATTAATAGAGGATATTAATTCATAATTTATAACACATTGAAGGAAGTCTGTCAGCATCAGCACCGCTATTAAACTCTGTCCAGTGTTAGGCCTCATGCACACGACCGTTGTGTGCATCCGTGGCCGTTGTGCCGTTTTCCGTTTTTTTTCCGCGGACCCATTGACTTTCAATGGGTCCGTGGAAAAATCTGAAAATGCACCGTTTGGCAGCCGCATCCGTGATCCGTGTTTCCTGGCCGTGAAAAAAATAGGACCTGTCCTATTTTTTTCACGGCCAACAGTTCACGGACCCATTCAAGTCAATGGGTCCGTGAAAAAACACGGATGCACACAAGATTGTCATCCGTGTCCGTGATCCGTGTCCGTGATCCGTGTCGGTTTTTTCCTATCATTTCTTTCTTTTTAAAATCTTTTTATTGATTTTGTGACAAAGATAAGGGTATACAAACAGTAGTGCAGTAAAGCAGATTCTACAATAGTATTCGAGCGAGTCAGCACAAAAAGGTGTAAAGCAATTAAGACAAAGGTACAATTTTAGTACGTTACAATACAGCCTGACAGACGATGGTGAAAAGAGCGTGCAAAAATGCAAGAACAATTATTACCAATAGACTTAGCCTTAGCATCCAGTTGTCTAATGGCTTCTTGTCAGCGAGTGATAAAGCCGTGTTAACCGGTCTTCTTGGGGCTGGTGCATGCATGGGACGAGAACTTATGAAGGACTCCTGTGTGTCTGAGTAAATATCATAAGATCTGACGTCCCCTTTATTATAAAGGTAACCTTTGTCCGGCCGAAACGGGATACCAAGAGGTAGCACCCAGCTTCTGACATTAATGATTAACAAGTAGGGGGAAACAGAATAATAAACTAAACAAGGAAAACAAGAGGGGGGGGGGTTAAAGGGGAATAAGGCAGAAAAGCACGCGTTAACCACCAATGAGAGAGCGGGAATCTGAACCACAAGGATATAATGTAGGAAAGGCCAACTGAGAGCTAGCTGGAGTGACCAGGCATCCTACCATTGCTGCGTATGGAGTTGGTGTCAAGCATCTCTGTTAGGATATTGTTCTAAGCCAGTGTGAAATCATGTAGTGGTCACCTGTGGGTGAGAACTAGGAGAGGAGGTGTCCAGTTCTTTAATCTGATGAGTGGTGATATAGTCAATATTATCTCTCCAAGGGGACCAGATTTTCAGGTACTTATGATGTGAGCGTGTTTCCCAATGCGACAACTCCTCTAGTCTGGCTAAAGCTTCTACTTTGCCTTTCCACTGGGATATTGACGGTGGGGTAATAGACTTCCAATTGTGGGTGATTAGAAGTCTGGCTGCTGCCAGGAGGATATTCAAAAGTGACTTTTTAAGGTTGGCTAGAGATTGTGTAAGTAGGGACAGGAGGGCTGTCTTGGGGCAAGTAGGGAGTGCGTCTTTGTTTAATCCCAATATGACTCTAATCAAATTAAAGATTTTATCCCAATACTTCTGAATATATGGGCATGACCACCAAATGTGTAGGAAGGAGCCTTTCTCAACTTGGCATCTCCAACACCTGTCAGAAGAGCTACTATGCATCAGACTCAATCTTACTGGGGTTAAATACCACCTGGTGAGTACTTTGTATGCATTCTCTTGTATTGTGACACATCTAGAAGACAATCTAGGTGCGCTCAACAATGCACTCTTATCCTCTGCTGAGAATTTTAAGTTTAAATCCCTTTCCCATTCCTTTAGGAAATATAAGGAGGGGGGATTTCCAGTAGTAGCAGATTCTTAGAGACAGTGGAGATTATTTTTGTAGGGTAGAGAGTTTGCGAGACTAGTTTTTCAAACCAGGATAATGTTGGATTTGTTCTAATTTTCTTAGTGATGGGGCTCACAGAATTTTTCAGACAAGAGTATTGCACCGCACTTAAAGTGAGTAGTTGGAACTTCTTTATTATGTTTGTAGCACTTAGAAGGGTACCGTCACTATCTAGGAGTTCCTCTATTGGAAGTGTGGAGTTTCGTAGATGTGTGGGTAAGATTTTAAAACTCTCCGCGTTTAGACTAAGGCAATCCTTGATGTTCATGAGGGGGGAGGGGAATGGCAAACAGTTACTTCTCACTTCTGGGATGCTCCATATGGACAGAGTGGATAATGTGAGTGGGTTGTTCGTGATCCGGGATGTGGCCTTCCCTGTTTCAGACATTAGTAGAGGTCTGATCGGGCAACCTATCAATCTTTCTTCCAGAGGGATCCAAAGCTTATGTTTAGGCTGTCTCAATAGGTCAATGATTCTATTGATGTGTACCGCTCTGTGGTATCTTGTGATGGAAGGGAAACCTATTCCTCCTTTAACAAAGGGCAACAGTAAAATCTTGTTAGAGATTCTGGGTTTTTTGTTTCCCCAGATATAGGAAGAACAGATCTTTCTGAAAGAATTGAAGAAGCTACTAGGTAGTTTTATTGGTAGGACTTGTAGTAAATAGGTGATTTTAGGCACTATAAGGGAATTAAAAATATTACGCCTGCCTAACCAGGAAATGAAGGAGGGAGACCACGAATTTAAAATATCAGGTATTGTTCTGAGCAGAGGTGGAAAATTAGCCTCATATAATTTAGCTAAGTCAGATGTAATGTTTATGCCTAGGAATTTTATGTGAGATTGCGTCCATTCAAATGGGGAGATTGCTTTGAGCTTCTTTAAAAAACTGGGTGGGAGATTTATGTTCATGGCTACGGCCTTTGGCAAGTTGATTTTAAAGTTGGCGATGAAGCCAAATTCTGTGAACACTTTAATGATGGTTGGAAAGGCTTGAAGGGGATTAGATACTAGCAACAAAAGGTCGTCAGCATAGGCCGCTTGCTTAATCTCTAAGCCTCCACAATCCAACCCCTTTATCTCTTTTGACTGTCTGATAAACTGTAAGAGTGGTTCTATTGTGAGAATAAATAGGATTGGAGAGAGAGGGCATCCTTGTCTAGTCCCATTATTAATTTGGAACGGGTGAGAGAGAATGTCATTAATTTTTTAAATTTGCACTGGGTGAGCCATACATAGAGAAAATGGCATTAATGAAGCGTTCGGGAAATCCAAATTTGGCTAAGAAGTTTTTAATGAATGCCCAGGCCACCCGATCAAATGCTTTCTCTGCATCTGTTCCCAAAACCACTAAGGGGGTCCCGGCCCTCTTTGCTAAGGCTATAGTATTGATTACTTTGTAAGTGTTATCTTTGCTTTCCCGGTTAGGCACAAAGCCAGTTTGGTCAGGGTGCACAAGATCCTGCAGTAGTGGTTTTATCCTATTCGCTAAAACTCTTGCGTAAATCTTTATATCTAGATTCAACAAAGAGATGGGTCTATAGCTTGAGCATAGACCGGGGTCCTTCTGTGGCTTCGGGATTAGGGTGACATGGGGATTCACAGCTTGCGGTAAAAATGCCTTGCCTGAGAGGGCAGCATTGAATGAGTTGAGTAAGTATGGCATTAGCGTGTCCTTAAATGAGATGTAATATAGCAAAGGAAGGCCATCCGGTCCTGGGGCTTTGCCTTTCGCCATTTGTTTTAGGGTGGCTGAAATTTCGGAGGGCGAAATTGGGGTGCATAACTCAGAGGCCTGAGTAGGGGACATCTTGTTAATGTGTGCGGCTGTGGAAATAAATTCGCCCCTAATGACGGATTTATGTGCTTCCCAGATTATATGTGGGGATAGCTTGTCTCAGTCAGACAACGTGAAATATTCTGTCAACTTTTTCTTTATCTTTTAGCTGACCTGTGTGTCATCTAACAAAGTCTCGTTTAACCTCCAAATAAAGGTTTTGGGTTGGGTGTTAGTTAGTTTCCAGGTGATGAAGATTGGGGCATGGTCAGAGTGGACCATGTTGCCAATGTGCGTTTGGGAGCATAAGTGTATTTGGGATATGGGCACCAGAATATAGTCTATTCTATGATAGGAGTTATGAGGAGCCGAGAAAAAAGTGAAATCTTTTTCCCGGGGGTTGTTCGCTCGCCATGCATCTATGAGATTGCTGTTGTGTATAAGTTTCTTTATGCAGTTGAGGGTTTTGAAAGGGACAGAGGACTTCCCTGATGAGGTGTCGAGTAGTGGGTTGAGGGCAACATTAAAATCCCCGGCTAGGATTACTATGCCTTCTATAAAACCTTCAAATTTTTGCCAAGTTTTTTCAAACCAAATTTTCTGGGCCTCATTGGGTGCGTAAAAATTGGCGAATGTGTATATTTGGGAATTAATAGTTCCTTTTACTAAAATAAAGCGACCATTTGGGTCTGTTAGTGTGTCAGTCATGTTAAAGTCAAGTTGTTTATGGAAACCTATACTAGTGCCAAGTCTGTTTGAGTGTGGGGAAGAGCTATGAAACCATTGGTTGTAATATGACCTGGAGAGATTAGGGATCTGATTGTTCTTAAAGTGTGTTTCTTGTAGTAATATAACTTTGGATTTTTCTTTGTGAAGGTAATGTAGGATCTGACCTCTCTTACTTGGGTTTTTTAGCCCTTTGACATTGTATGATGCTATGTGAATGTCAGCCATGTTGGTATTTGGGATGTGGGTGAGTAAAACTTACATGCCGTCGGATGCCTGGTTCGATTCCATGTCTGATGTCTGGTGGAAAGGTTGGTGTTGACAATAGTACAGATGAAATGCCTTTGAGGGGGGGGGGGGTGGGAAGGAGCTAAAAAGTAAAAGAAATAACGTCAAAATATAGAATAAACTTAGTACGAACGAACCTCTGCTGAAAGAGGAAACTTGGGATTTCATTATCTCAATGTAGGACCATTTCAGGTCCGTACTTCTAATCCAGCATAGAAGTACTTTGCCCTGAAAATAGTACCGGGACAGCAAATGAGGCATTAACAGTAAACATATAGGTGAGATGAGGAGGTGAGTGTTACTGTGAAACTACTAAAATAATAGCAGTTACCCTAAGCAACCCATAAGATCATAGAAGGATCATATGAAAATCACCATGAGAAAAAAAAAAAAAACCTAGGTGTGATTAACCAAGATCGCCAGCCGCCCAGACCCAGTCCACTCCAGAAACTGAGACTGGTGTGGAATCTACACACACCAAGTGAGAGATTCTACCGTTAGGGGTCTGTGCGGCTTGCCATCCAGTCATCACCCCCGGCTATAAAGTGAAGGTCATAATAAATGGGACAAGTCCACTGTGAACCTTGAAATGCCCATTCAGTCTTCCTCAGGAATGATGCGTCTGGGGGTTAGTTTCCCATGCTTTTTTTTGGACTTTGAGGATTTGCCACTTCCGG
Source organism: Bufo gargarizans (assembly GCF_014858855.1). Taxonomy (NCBI): domain Eukaryota; kingdom Metazoa; phylum Chordata; class Amphibia; order Anura; family Bufonidae; genus Bufo; species Bufo gargarizans. The sequence goes on along the minus strand of NC_058082.1, from coordinate 534,944,723 downwards.
CTAATTCCCAAGCGGTGGGAGGCAAGATGTCCTGTGGTATGAAAACATCACTTGTGGCGGACCAATCTGGAATGTCCACATCTTGTATCTCCAGTGCTTCAAGAATATCTGGGAGGTCTTTTGGTGATCTTAAGATGAATTTCTTTTCCTTCCATGTGATAAGCATTCCGAATGGGAAAAGCCATCTAAAGGCGAAGCGTCTATGTCTTAGGTGCTCTGTGAGTGGGCGCAGGGCACGTCTCTTATTTAGAGTAGCAGGTGCAAGGTCTTGAAAGAGGAGGATTTGGGCGTCTTCATATGTAATATTCTCGCTTTCTCTGGCCTTTTTCATAATAAGATCTTTCTGTGCGAAGTTCAGCAGCTTGCAGATGATGTCCCTAGGAGGATCGCCAATTTTGGGTTTGGGGCGGAGGGCACGGTGGGCTCTTTCAATTATAATTGGGTTAGGATATTCTTCACCCAGTAGAGCTTTGCAGATTTCTTTAACTGCATTGGGTATGGCCTCGTTAGCAACCGATTCTGGGACACCCCTGATGAGGATGTTGTTTCTTCTTCCTCTATTGTCTTGATCCCCAATGTAATCGTAGAGGTAATTTATGTGGTTTTGATAAGCTGAGAGGGCGGCAGAGTTTTTATTTGTGTATTCTGCAACAGCCGTATGAGTGGACTCTAAAGCTTCAACTCTCTGGCCCACTTGTCTCATTTCTCATTTTATTTCGGATAATTCTTCTAAAACGGGGTTTAAAGCTCTAGTTAAGGCTTGTGAGATGAAGGATCTGGAAATAGGTAGATCTGAGGCTGTCTCAAAGGGTTCTTCTTCTTCACTCTCCCTGTCAAGCTGTGTAACTAGCTGTTTCTGAGGATTGAAAGAAAGTGTTTAAAGGAATAGCTCACTCTTATGTAAAACAGGACCAGGTGCTCTAGGCCAGGAAAACTGTATCACCCTTACAGATAGGATTAAAAAATGAATATGTTAAATTGAACTGGCACTCTGTATGTGTGGTAATATGGAATAAATACAATGAATGATATAGTAAAATATAAGTGATCACAATTTAATTCATAAACATAATATAATACAATAAAATACACAATACAATAAAAGCATATATACGCTAAAAATTAGTAGATGGCAGCACTGGCATGTATTGATACCTTTGTTTATTCATATAATGTGGTTAGTATCTTGTAATAAGCAAAAAAGTTGGATAAAGTAGTTATCCTTTCAATCACATTAGAAAGTCCAAAACAATCCCATGCAGGTGTAAAGTCCAATAGTTGTATGGCTTGTGCAAACGATTCAGCACAAATGTATTGGCTCCTAGATAGCGATATATAGCAGTCACTGAGATATGATACTCCAGGCAAGAGAGTTATATCAAATCTTACCTTGAGCCGGCTGGAGTGAAAACAAACAGTCACTCACGTGTATAATGCAGATAATCCCACGTTTAGAGGTTTATTGTGTTAGGCGCCGGAGCAATGTGGTCTATGGCGTGCTGTGGTGGACGCTGGGATGGTGCGGTCTATAGCGTGTTGCTGGCTTGGCCGTCTGTGTCACAATGTGTGCTGCGTCCCACGTGGTTCGTGACGTACCTCCAGTCCGGGACTTCAACAGAGTATCGCGTGACCTGGTATGCGGCAGTCAGAGTGCCAAAGACTATGCTCGGAGAAATCTGGATGGAGTTGTTCACTGGAGCGCTCCAGTAGTTGCAAAGAAGGCCTTGATTCTGATGGGAGTATATCAGCTGGTTACGCCAGACGCGTTTCGGGGACCTCTTCCCCTTCCTCAGTGGCAGCTGATCTCCCAAAGTTTGGAATGAGTTTATATAGACTGCATAGAGAGACATAAAAGGTGGTTTGGATTCTCAATTCCAGTTTTTTGCTCTTTGTTCCATTTATCATAGGTACTTGCAAAAAGCGGTATGGATTTTCAATTTCAATGTTCCATTTATCATAGGTGCTGTTCTGTGCAATATTGATGCGATAATTTAAAACTTTATTTAGTTAAGACTTAATTGAATATTTGTTAATAGAATATATTAGATGAATATAATAAATAAATGCTGCAATGTTAGTTTAAAACAAATATAAAAATATGAACAGACAAATACTAAACAGGTCATTCAATTGTTATATATAATATATAAACATGTATATGCACATATATGTGAATAGTTAAAATATGTATATCTCTATATACATATATATATATATATATATATATATACAAGAGAAAAATAACAGCATGTATATGTAAAATAAAAATAAAAATAAAAATAAAAAAATAAAAACATATATTCGTGATATATATTGCTTGATGTCATTGAATAATAGCAGGACTATTCGGATATATTTGAAAGAAGAACTATATTGTTCGGACGTATTAAAAAGAAGGACTATATATTTCGGACATATTAAAAAGAAAAACTATATTTTTAGGACATATTAAAAGGAAGAAGATGGTAGAAGGGATGTGTGTCCGGCTCGGAGGGAGAGACTCAGTGCTGATAAACAGCCTGACATGAGGCTCACCATCGGAAAACGGGCACACAACCCGTATCTATAAAAAGCCAAAAATTTCTAGGTCGGCGTTCAGACCCGATGGAATGAGACTCCCAAAGTCAAATATCAGACGTGATTTTTACTTATATTTTACTATATCATTCATTGTTTCTGAGGATTGTTTTTGGAGGCAGATGAAGGGATCCCTTGATTTGAAGTGTTCTTCTTCATCATGAAACAGTCTAAATCGGATTGAGAAAGAGATGGAGCCTTTGCCTGTTTCTGAGAGTCCTGTTCCACCCCCCTATATCTGCCCACTTTTACCATAAGTGCGTTTGAACTTGCCCTTAAAGCGAATTGTGTTCACCTCTTCATCTCAGGTTAAAGGACCATTATATTAATAAGGACATGAATGGAGATAGAGTCTAAGCTCAAGTTCCAGCTTTTAAAACATACTCTTGGAGTGAAATGTTGCTATTCACAAAATTTGGTGCTGAGTCAAAAAGGGTTACTGTCCCTTTAAACTGACGATTTGCAGTAGGATGATTTTAAGCACTCAAGTTAGTTCTGTAGGCCCAGAGGTAGTATTGGTTTTGTGCCTCTAATGATCCTCTCTGTAGGAAGAGCTAGAGCCAAGAAAGGGTCCAGTGCAGTTATGCACTTATAATAATGATGCAGCTGGAGCCCGGCTCGATACAGCAGGAGTCTCACTGGTGAGTGTTAGAGGCTGCACTGTGGTTCGGGGCTTAGAGGGCAAGGTGGGTACCTTAATTCCAGTGATCTGGTGTCGGTTAGTGGTTCCCTTGCTGCCGAGCGGTGCGTTGATCGGGTCCACAAAATGGCGCCCGCTTGATGTTTACGGCGCGATGTCTTGCCGGCCGCAGAAGCTCTCTGGGGCCGCTTACAATAGTCGGCGGGGGTACAGCGCTAGATCGATCACTGCGCTTGTACTGATGGAGCCTCCGGACTGACGGTGGTGCGCAGTAGGCGGCCATGCAGGGACAAATCCAGGCCGCGGATGTGCCACACTACTAGGCCGCAGTGATAACTCAGGCCAGGATCTGTTCTCTGACCTAATGAAGGTCTCCAACTGAGGGTGGATGTGGCTACAGTCCCAAGGGTGTAAAATGGGAAACTTGTAAACCCAGATTAATTGTGGATGAGCTGGGATTGTGATGATTCTCAGCAGAGCTGTGCAGAGGGACGTCTTCCTCCTTCCACGGCTAGCCACCCCCCCCCCCCCCCCCCCTTTTCCTATCATTTCAATGGCAAACTTGACTTTGATTTTTTTTTCATTTTTCATGTCCGTGGATCCTCCAAAAATCAAGGAAGACCCACGGACGAAAAAACGGTCACGGATCACGGACCTACGGACCCCGTTTTTACGGACCTTAAAAAAAAACGGTCGTGTGCATGAGGCCTTAGAGAGATATAGCTTGTCAGAATCTGCAACAGTACTTTAGTTCTTAATTTCATTTTCTATATTGAGATATTTCCAATTTTTTTAATATGTTAATGCGTTATTCCCATCATACAGCAGAATAAAATGTTGGTGAAGGTACAGAACTGCGTCACTACGGACACCTGGCCAAAAATCTGATGAAATATGGCAAAAACTATGGCTGATGACAAAGAGAAGTGTTACATTTATAGCAGAATTAATTTTTGTTGAAGTAGCAGAACTATGTCATTACCATCACAACTAAGTGGTACAGCAGCAATTGCACTGCCAGCAACTTGGCCAGGTAGGACTCCAGCTTGCATACAAGATAATTGCTAGACGAGAATAGTCTTTTCATGGCCACACATTTTGTTATGAATGTCTCAGGATGCAGTGGGGGACAAGGAGATGGAGAAGTCTGAGTAGGAGAAGCAGATGATGATGATGGCAAGGACACTGTACTGCTTGGGGAAAGGTCTGGCTGCCAAGAAATCTGAATGTTGGCCAACATGGATAAAAGAATATAGTGTTTGTTATAAAAAAAAATTCCACTAGGCCTGAAATAACACTTTTTCAACCCCAAATTATTGGACTAATGTGTAGGCACACCAGTATACTATATCAAGGAACATTTGCATACTGATAGGGTTAACTGTCTGAATAGAACATGTAAAATAAACTTTATTTGAGATTATATAATATATGTGGCTACCTGCCAAAAAGAAACCCCATATCAGGCTACAGCAGGCTTACATTCCTACATATATCTGATGAAGCCATCCTCTCCCATGCCAAAAAGAAAATAGTGTATCTAGTTGGAGAATTATAGCAACTATGTTTTACTCCAATGAGCCTGGAACACCAACACCATTAAAAGTGCTGCACATCAACCAAAATAGCTGTTATGTATTGTGCAGAAATAACAGCTAAAAAGACACACTGCTATTTTGTAACAGCGCGTCCCTGCAGCACTAAATAGAAGACAGCAAGCTGTGAGAACTGATTGTTCTCAGGGGAAGTGCCTTGTGCATTATGCACTAATTCCCTACACAGCCCCTACAGTCCCCCGTGCTGGTAAACACTGTCCTCTATTGTATTTTATTCCCAGCCTAATATCGCATTGGCTCGATGGGTTTCTATGTCACCACAAACAGGGTGACATGTCATCAGGAGCATAGGATAATTCTCATAGGTGGGGAATGCCATATACACTCGGCATATTTGAACACCTATTGTCACAGGGAGAACGCTGAACGCCAGTATTGGTGCACGTGCAGCATGAAGGTTAGCCTCCAGCTCTATTCCGGCCACTGAAAGCAGCGGTGATTTTAAGGAAGCCACACCCCCTGCCGCACCCCCTGGGCTGGGCCAGCGACAGCGGAGATAGTGCTGGATGGAGTGGTAAGTTCATCGTCTCATCAGTGTCTCTTCTCACATTGCTAAAGGCACCAGAGGAAAATTAACCATTTATAGGGATATACTAGCTGCATAACCAGAGGCAAATATTGAATTATATGTGCTGTATAAGGTAATACTAAGGAGGTCATTAACGGACAAAAAGTCTATACATTAGATGTGTATATATATGGTGACATCTCTAGTTTAATAAACATATACACAGTGTTGCTCTCAACAACAAAGGCCAAAATCAATTTTTATGGAAAAAATGGATGAAGTCCCCAGGGTCTGTCATCATATATTATATATAATTCACTAAAAATAAAAATTCAGGCGGTAGTACACCAAAAAGTCGCTATCAAAATCGTCCTCTCTGTGTAAATTGGGGTAGTATGCTGCTTTCGGTGGTGCCTGCTATAATACACTGTAGAAAAAGACCTGCACTCACTGTGTCTTCTGCAAATTCGATGCTTTTATTGGTCACATATAATATAGAGTTCTGTGACGTGTTTCGGCTCACAGCATGAGCCTTTCTCAAACAGATAATGGCATATACAAACAAAGTAGCATACAGGATTTAAATAGACTGTCTATTTAAAGCAAAATCAGCGGCACTCACCAGTTGCAGATGTCTTTTTTCTTTATTGCTTTGCAAAAATATCCAGACATCACAGGGCTGAGGCGGACAAGCCTTCACAGAAACAAAAGCCGCATTAGCGGCAAGGGGCAGCAACAGCCGTTTCCCACAACCGTGCTTCTTCCGGCTGCTTCTTCCAGTTGTGCAAAATGGCCGTTGCTGCCCCTTGCCGCTAATGCGGCTTTTGTTTCTGTGAAGGCTTGTCCGCCTCAGCCCTGTGATGTCTGGATGTTTTTGCAAAGCAATAAAGAAAAAAGACATCTGCAACTGGTGAGTGCCGCTGATTTTGCTACTTTCATCTCTTTGTGGATTGGATATAATATATATATATATATATATATATATATATATTTATATAAAGAGAAGGAAAATCCAGCTTCCCATACAAAATATTTTCTTTATTTCTTCAGCAGTTAAAACATATTCAAGACACCAATAGTCTACGCATTTTGGACAATAAAATTTCAGTCCTTAATCATGACTATGTATGTCATGATTTAGGACTGAAATTTTATTGTCTGAAATGCGTAGACTATTGGTGTCTTGAATATGTTTTAACCGCTGAAGAAATAAAGAAAACGTTTTGTATGGTAAGCTGGATTTTCCTTCTCTTTTTTTCACATTGCTATGGCCAGGTCTGGGCCCTGATCCGTGCATCCCATCAAGCGAACACAGGTGAGCGCTGCAGTTTCCTACCTTTGCTTTTTATATATATATATATATACAGACGTGGACAAAATTGTTGGTACCCTTTGGTCAATGAAAGAAAAAGTCACAATGGTCACAGAAATAACTTTAATCTGACAAAAGTAATAATAAATTAAAATTCTATAAATGTTAACCAATGAAAGTCAGACATTGTTTTTCAACCATGCTTCAACAGAATTATGTAAAAAAATAAACTCATGAAACAGGCATGGACAAAAATGATGGTACCCCTAACTTAATATTTTGTTGCGCAACCTTTTGAGGCAATCACTGCAATCAAACGCTTCCTGTAACTGTCAATGAGACATCTGCACCTCTCAGCAGGTATTTTGGCCCACTCCTCATGAGCAAACTGCTCCAGTTGTGTCCGGTTTGAAGGGTGCCTTTTCCAGACTGCATGTTTCAGCTCCTTCCAAAGATGCTCAATAGGATTGAGGTCAGGGCTCATAGAAGGCCACTTTAGAATAGTCCAATTTTTTCCTCTTAGCCATTCTTGGGTGTTTTTAGCGGTGTGTTTTGGGTCATTGTCCTGTTGCAAGACCCATGACCTGCGACTGAGACCAAGCTTTCTGACACTGGCTAGTACATTTCTCTCTAGAATTCCTTGATAGTCTTGAGATTTCATTGTACCCTGCACAGATTCAAGACACCCTGTGCCAGACGCAGCAAAGCAGCCCCAGAACATAACAGAGCCTCCTCCATGTTTCACAGTAGGGACAGTGTTCTTTTCTTGATATGCTTCATTTTTTCGTCTGTGAACATACAGCTGATGTGCCTTGGCAAAAACTTTGATTTTTGTCTCATCTGTCCACAGGACATTCTCCCAGAAGCTTTGTGGCTTGTCAACATGTAGTTTGGCATATTCCAGTCTTGCTTTTTTATGATTCGTTTTCAACAATGGTGTCCTCCTTGGTCGTCTCCCATGTAGTCCACTTTGGCTCAAACAACGACGGATGGTGCGATCTGACACTGATGTTCCTTGAGCATGAAGTTCACCTTGAATCTCTTTAGAAGTCTTTCTAGGCTCTTTTGTTACCATTCGGATTATCCGTCTCTTAGATTTGTCATCAATTTTCCTCCTGCGGCCACGTCCAGGGAGGTTGGCTACAGTCCCATGGATCTTAAACTTATGAATAATATGTGCAACTGTACTCACAGGAACATCTAGTTGCTTGGAGATGGTCTTATAGCCTTTACCTTTAACATGCTTGTCTATAATTTTCTTTCTGATCTCTTGAGACAGCTCTTTCCTTTGCTTCCTCTGGTCCATGTCGAGTGTGGTACACACCATATCACCAAACAACACAGTGATTACCTGGAGCCATATATATAGGCCCAATGGCTGATTACAAGGTTGTAGACACCTGTGATGCTAATTAGTGGACACACCTTGAATTAACATGTCCCTTTGGTCACATTATGTTCTGTGTTTTCTAGGGGTACCATCATTTTTGTCCATGCCTGTTTCATGAGTTTATTTTTTTACATAATTCTGTTGAAGCATGGTTGAAAAACAATGTCTGACTTTCATTGGTTAACATTTATAGAATTTTAATTTATTATTACTTTTGTCAGATTAAAGTTATTTCTGTGACCATTGTGACTTTTTCTTTCATTGACCAAAGGGTACCAACAATTTTGTCCACGTCTGTATATATATATATATATAAATATTAAAGGTTCCAACTCAATATGGGCACCACTAAATTCATCTTAGGGGACATCAGCACTGTTGGTTGTGGGAGAACACAAAAAAAAAAAAAAACTTCATGTGATGGGAGACTGAGAAATACTCTCACTATCAACCCTGTCGTTAGATAAAGCAAGTGTAAGAAATGAAATCATTGAGACCAAAAGGTTTACCCGTCTGTAATATGAAGGTCCACTGAGCCTCTTTCTGCAATAGAAGGTTGTCAACGTCACCTCCTCGTGGCAATCCCTGCATGTGTTTGATCCCTTGAAAGGTCACACATTCCTTTACTCCCGGGTGGAATTCTATGACATGTCGGGAAATTGGGGTATTGTCTTCATTTTTTATTCTCAGCAGATGCTCTTTCATCTGCTGACTGAGCATAAAAAATGAGGACGATACCCCAATTTCCCGACATGTCATGGAATTCCACCTGGGAGTAGAGGATGGAACACATGCAGGGATCGTCACAAAGAGGTGATGTTGACAGCCTCCTATTGCAGAAAGAGGCTCAGTGGACCTTCATATTACAGTATTACAGACGGTTAAACCTTTTGGTCTCAATGATTTCCTTTCTTACACTTGCTTTATCTAACTACAGAGTTGATAGTGAGAGTATGTATCAGTCTCCCATCACATTATTTTTATTTTTTTTTGCGTTCTCCCACAACCAATAGTGCTGTCCCATCAGATGATTTTAGTGGTGCCCATATGTGGTTTTATCCTAGAATATTGATTTGAAATATATGATGACAGACCCCGGGGACTTCATCAATTTTTTGCATAATTATTGGTTTTGGCAACGCTGTGCATATATTTATTTAACTAGAGGTGTCACCATATATATATACACCTCTAATGTATACTTTTTGTCCTTTAACTGACCTCCCTAGTATTACCCTACACAGTGGCGTATAATTCAAGAATTGACCCTGATTATGCAGCTAGTTCTGTATATGCCTATATATGGTTAATTTCCCTCTGGTGTCTTTAGCAATGTGAGAAGAGGCAGTGGTTAGACGATGAACTTACCACTCCATCCAGCACTAACTCCGCTGTCGCTGGCCCAGCCCAGGGGGTGTGGCTTCCTCAATATCAGCGCGAGTTTCGGCGGACGCGCTACGGCCGGAGTAGAGCTGGAGGCTAATCTCCATGCTGCACGCGCGCCAATACTGGCGTTCAGCGTTCTCCCTGTGACAATAGGTGGTGAAATATGCTGAGTGTATATGGCATTCCCCACCTATGAGAATTATCCTATGCTCCTGATGACATGTCACCCTGTTTGTGGTGACATAGAAACGCGTCAAGCCAACGCAATATTAGGCTGGGAATAAAATACAATAGAGGACAGTGTTTACCAGCACGGGGGACTGTAGCGGCTGTGTAGGGAATTAGTGCATAATGCACAAGGCACTTCCCCTGAGAATAATCAGTTCTCACAGCTTGCTGTCTTCTATTTAGTGCTGCAGGGACGCGCTGTTACAAAATCACAGTGTTTCCTTTTAGTTGTTATTTCAGCACAATACATAACAGCTATTTTGGTTGATGTGCAGCACTTTTCATGGTGTTCCAGGCTCATTGGAATAAAAAAAAGTTGCTATATTTCTCTAACTGGATACACTATTTTCTTTTTGGCATGGGAGAGGACGGCGTCATCAGATATATGTAGGAATGTGAGCCACTCTTCCATGCTGTAGCCTGATATAGGTTACCATAAGCCACAAGCTGCAAGCCACCGAACCACCCACCCGCCCACATGAGAACATCATCAGTCATGAGGTAAACGGGCATCGATACACGTCTGCAGGTCAGCGTGTGATGTGAACCAGCGCGGTATAGACGAAGGGTGAGATCGCTGACACGTAAGTGTAAAAATTACAATTACAGCACCAGTGTCTTAGGACAAACAGCACATACACGGCATATGAATATAATACCCCTGTAAGAGCTTTGCTGTGAGATTTGACTTTGGATACAACCGGTTTAAGTGGACAAAATTAGGCCTGTGTAGCGGGACGCCGCACACTTTCTATGAGACTTTGTTTTTAAACTATAAGATAAGTTGAATTTTAGTTCCCTCTTTAAGAGACTATATGGAGAATTAATTATTGCACGGGACAATTTTACATAAGATTTACAGACTGTAATTGGTCCATATGCGAATTCTGGATTTTTGATCTTATGTAGTTTTTATCAGTTTTATTTTGTCTTTTGTATAATAAATTATATCATCGTGTTCCAAGTATTAGTGCCCAGCTTGTTATATATATATATATTTTTGCCTTCCTTTTGTATAGTGGGTGAGTCTATAAAGCTGTGAGCACCACTGTTCTATGGTCTGACACTTTAGTGCAGCCTTATTTTATCTTTTACTCGTTGACTGATGTGTTTTCTTTTTTGGCAGGTAGCCACATATTTTATATAATCTCAAATAAAGTTTATTTTAAGCATTCTATTCAGGCAGTTAACCATAATATGTAGGAAAACACAGTCTAGTGTATTAATGTGTCCACTAACACAGATAGAAAAATTCAGTGTTTGCAGTGAAGTTAACATTTTTTTTTTCTATTAGGCCCAAAATAACTTTTGTTCAACAATGAAATTATTGGACTAAAAAGTATGAAAACACCATCTAATACAGTAATGCATCTGATACTATGGATAATAAAAAGCAGTGTTTGCAACAAATTGTTATTTTGGCTGGTCCGGAAAGAAAATTTGTTCAACAATTAAATTATTGGACTAAAATGTATGAAAACACTGTATGATACAATAGTGTGATAGAAAAATGAGGTGTTTGTGGTGAGCTAGGCATTCACAAAGACAAGTGTAAAAATGGTGTTATAAAAAATGCTTTTGCCGCAATGCAACACATTTAATAACTTGAATAGAATGAATATTTAATTTCTCAACAGTAGAATGCTGTTGGGGTTGTGCTGGCAATAAGCCTATATAGAACCTTGAGGTTTTTAGGAGAAACTTGAGGTTTGTAGGTGGTTGGTTTTATAATTCAGAACTGCAGGAATGAGCTGCTAGAGTAGCTTTATTATACATTGTGCCAGCCCCTCAGTTATTAGCCTCTCACTCCCTCAAAGCTGCCCCTTATCAAAATCCCTAAAAGCTACACAATGTTTTCTATTATTTCTCTATACTGTCTTTGTTACACTAGAATAGTTGATTATGCCTATGTATACACTAAACTCATTTTTTTTGTGCTAAAACTACACCCTTCCCCCCTCTACAGCAGTGCAACACAGTATAGCACTGCTGCTACCGCCAATTGGCTGATGAGGCGGGTGAGGCTATACGTCAGCTTCTGAGTCAGTCGACACAAGCCTTCCTCTCCACTTCCTTCAAGGGTCATGACCATCCTTCTTCCTTTTTCATGGTTTTTCTATGGCAACTCTCACCATAAGTTGGTGCTGGCATTAGGTGATTGCTCATCATTAGGTTTATTATTATTATCATCATTATTTATATTATAATATGGGCATGGGCATGGTCAGGTAATATATGGACAACTTGAAATTGTTCTGGAAAACTTGACATTAGTATTCTTACTGTAGATGCCATATTGGAATATTATTTGCACATAGTATTTAGTATTTGCTATATGATTTAGAAATGGCATGACTGAATGTGACAGCATTATCATGGCTGCCAACAGTTATGCTTTCCTTGCCATTTCAGATTTGGTGCCTGCAGTTCCATGAGATCCCCTTTAGATGTTGCAGAAACATAGATTTAAAAGATATTTACCCCTGATTTATGGAATCTAAGATACACTTTAAATAAAATTGTCTAGCAGGAACTCTTACTGCAAACTAAGCATTCTGTGTATCTGCATATGTGGCACTTTAGTATCTAATGATAAAACTATCTGTCTTTCTTCTTACTAACTTATTACATATAGGAGAGTAGTTTTTTTATGTATTATTATTCTTTAATTAATCTGCCTTGGTGCACTGATACATATGGAAAACATTAACATTCCACGTACACATTGAATACATAATAGAAATTATTGTCAAGGACAAGGTTTATGGTGTTTATCAACAGAGGAAGTAGGACATTGAAAAGGATGCAAAATGTTAATCTATACTTAATCCCTGACCTTTCTCATTTGAATCTCTTTTCTCTAAAAAAAACAAAGAAGCAAAGAGATTGCTGACTGATTATTATCTAACGCCAGCAAAAAGAAAACTTATTTTTTTTAAATATATATATATGCCAGAAACTTGGCTTTAGCAATTTTGCTTCAAGATCACAATATCACCTTGATTTGTTTTATAGCTCTTTCAGGTAATGTATATCTCATGTATGCGGCTGAATTTTATGACTCCATTGGATAATATAACCTCTTTTATGCTCTTTCAGACAGGAAAGAAAATCAAGCTCTGAAAAGTAGTTATTTAGCTAAAGAGCATGCCAAGAATTAATTAGCAATGTCTGCACATCTTAAATAATGGTCTAACTGTAGTGCACTCTGCCCTTCCGAATCTCCTCTGGCAAAGGAAATAAAAGTGAATCCATGTGGAATATCTCCATTCATTGGCCAAAGTAAAAGGAAGTACAATGTATGTGTAGATAGAATTAATTAAATCATACTATATGCTGCAAGATGCTACAATAAACTTTGTGTATTATTATAATTGCTTATTTTACCTATCAAATATTAAGTTATAAATTTAATTATTTAGCTACTAATGTATTAAAATGTATGTTATGTACAGTGGCATGCAAAAGTTTTGGCATCCCTGGTCAAAATTACTGCTACTGTGAACAGTTAAGTAAATGATCTCTAATAGTTATACAATTAAAGATGAAATTACACTTTTTAACATAAAAGATAACTTTGACCACAGTCTCAGACCTTAAATAGCCTGTTAGGATTACATTTTGCAAGTTTCAAATCTTTATAAATTCCCAGACTCCTCTAACCTTGTCCAAAACAACTGCAGCCAGGGGTTCTTCTAAGCATCTGCCTAATATTGAAAATGGAATTGATTGAGGCCCACAAAGCAGGAGAAGCCTATAAGAAGATAGCAAAGCGTTTTCAGTTTCACATGTAATTAAGAAATACGAGTTAACAGGAACAGTGGAGCTCAAGAGAAGGTCTGGAATACCAAGAAAATGTTCAAAGACAACTGATTGTAGGATTGCTAGAAAAGCAAAGCAAAACCCTTGATTGACTGCAAAAGACCTTCAGGATGGTTTAACAGACTCAGGAGTTGTTGTACATTGTTCTACTGTTTAGCAACACCTTCAGAAATATGGCCTTCATGTTACAGTCATCAGAAGAAAATCTGCATCCTCAGCACAAAATTCTGTGTCAGAAGTTTGCAAAAGTACAACCTTGATGCATATTGGAAACAAGTCCTTTGGACCAATGAGGTTATAATAAAACTCTGGCCACAATAAATAAAGGTATGTTTGGAGAGAAAAGATACAGAATTTCATGAAAAGAGCACCTCTTCGACCATTAAGCATTGGGTGGATTAGTCATGCTTTGTTGTTGTGTTGCAGCCGATTTCATGAGGAACATTTCAAGGGTAAAAGGAAAATGGATTGAATGAATTTCCAGCGAAGTTTGTAAGCAAATATAACACCAACTGTAAAAAAAGCTGAAGTTAAAAACAGTATGACTTCTACAAATGAATAATGATCCTACACACACCTCAAAAATCCATAATTCACTACCACAAAAGATGCAAACTGAAGGTGTTACCATTGCCATTATCATAAAGAAATCTATGAATAAGCCTCAAAGGGGGTCAACTGGAAGACTTTTGCAAGGAAGAATTGATGAAAATCAAGAATTAAAAGACTCTTGGCTGGTTACAAAAAACATTTACAAGCGTTGATACTTACAAAAGGTAGTATTACTAGGTAGTAACCATGCACAGTGTCCAAAGTTTTGCTTTGAACCCTTTTCCTTTTTTGTTATTTAGAAAATATAAAAGATGAAAATAAAAGGAGAATCTGTCATGTTTAAATTTATTCCTTTTGTAGATCATTTTATCTTCTACTTGCTTAACTGTTCAGAGTAACAGTAATTTTGACCTCAGGTGCTTTTGCATGCTGCATATTTTACAAATGTGTGTTTCTTTTAGTCCTGAGCAACACAATGGTTAAGTGCTTAATATTGTTTAGTTTAGATATAGTTGATTTAAATCAGACCATTTTTAAAAAAATCTATATTACATAGAAATAGACACTCAGTGTGCTGCTCTATTGTGACTCTGCATGACACTGTATCCTCCCATATAAATAATAGGGAGAATACAGCTGTAATATGTCATTTAATTAACATTATGTTTTAATTCTATGTAACATATGAAGGCATATAAAGATATAGCATGGAGTTATATTATTTGCAGAGTCATACAATGTGATGGCCTTGAAAATTATTTTGAAATTTGATAGCTACACCATTCTCTATTAAATTAAATTATATGACAGTATAATGACTCTTTAAACATCTTTTATCATTAATATTATATGATGATTCAGTTGTATCTAATGTCCACAACAGTATATAGTTTATAAAGATACAATTAAATGCAAAGTAGTAATGAAGTATCCAAACATTTTGTTAATAAGCTCACCTTTTCCTATACATTCAAAACATTCAAAATAATATCTGTTATTTTTAAAATACATATTTTGCTTTATTTTCCATACAGTAGTTTCAATGCAAAATATAAAAAAATAAATACAATACAATTAAATCAATACACTACAATCCCACCCCACTCAATATGGGGAACAGTGCATACTAGAAAAAAAAAAAAGCTCCAATCATGGAGAATTTAGGATTTATTATGAGGAACACTGGGTACCCTGTTAGAAATCAATAGCATTTTGGGGCTAAAATAAGGGTTTAGAGAATGGTATTCCTGGCATGCTTCATGCACTTAAAAGTTCACTATAAACCCAAGAATAGCACTTTTAGGCTGAGGAAACATTTAAACTGAATATTTCTTTATTATTCAAGTCATAGATCTGAACTCCCTGGGTATTTCCATAGACTATAGTCAGAAAATAAGCTTCCATAGCCATGAACATTCATGTATATGAACATCATAGAAGCATGGTTTAGAAACATAAAAGCTTAAAACGTAAATTTTTCATGGCCTTGTCTTCGAAGTTCAATGAATTCACATTATTCTAGATGAATTAACTAAAAAATTCCAAGGTTACTTGGCAACTCTCTAAAAAACATTGGGCAGATTTACTAATGGTGTCAAATATTTAGACAGCATAAACTTAGAAAGGCAGTGTGAACATGTGCCAAATTTATGATAGAGATCCATGCAATGTGACAGATTTCATGCATCTTGATAGAAGTTAGACACTGTTCTCTTCCCTACAGTAGCTCAAGGCTGGCTTACTTTATAGAATTATTTTACTCCATTGAACAGGCACTCAATATTAATACATTTCCACATTTTCATGTCAACAAAAACATATATCCTTTCTACTTTTATAAAGTGAGGCAGGAAAAGTCTCTAAAACATAGGAAATGTTGTGCAGGGCATATTTCATGCATTTTTAAAACAGAATTCTGTCACATTTGGATTAGTAAATCTGCCTCATAGTTTTCAATATTTTACTCCAGATTTTATTTTTTATTTTTACTATAATACATGTACCAAATGACAATTATAACTAGATGATGTTGTTTCTGAAGAAACCACAGGATTTTGGCTTGAAATATGATTGGCTGTTTGTGGGTCCACCCACTTTTTAAAATTTTAACCCAAGTCACCCAATGACTGACTGTGCCAAATTTGAGGACCCTGCCATTAACAGTCAAAGAGCGGCAGTAAATACAATTTTCCAATATAAAATGAATGGCTGAAATGTGATTGGCTGTTAAAGGCTCCACTCACTTTTCCTAAATTCTAACTACACTCATGACCCTCGGTGCCAGTTTGGGGACTCTGGCTTTCATATTGTAAGAATAACAGCTTTTTACATTTTCTCATTGAAGTCAATATGGAAAATCTGATTGATTGTTTGTGGCTCCGCACACTTTTAAAATTTGCATTCCAGTCAGCCAATAACCAAATATACCAAGTTTGAAGACCCTGCCTTTAACAGTGTAAGAATGGCAGCAATTTAAATATTCTCATTGAATAGCACTAGTTAATATTTGATTGGCTGTTTTAAGCTCTGCCCTGTTTTCTGAATTTTAAGCCCAGTCACCCAGTCATGGTATGTGCCAAGATTGGGGCCTCTGGCTTTAAAACTGTGAGACTGGCAGTATTTTAACATTTTACATGGAAGTCAATAGGTGAAATCTGATTGACTGTTTTAGGCTCCACCCACTTTCCCTAAATTTTGACTGCAGTTACCCAATGAGTAATTGTGCTAAGTTTGGGAAACTTATCATTTAAACTGTGATAATAGCAGCAGTTTATCTGCTTTTCATTAAGGTCAAAGGCTAAAATCTGATTGGCTGTTGTTGCCCCGCCTATTTGTTTCCTAATTGTGAACCACAGTCACCTAGTGACTAACACTTTAAGGTTTGGGAATTATGGCATTTAATGTGTAAAAATGGTAGCAGTTTTATTGTTTTCAATTGAAAATCAATGAGTAAAATTTGATTGGTTGTTTTTGGTTCTGCCCACTTTTCCTAACTTTGAAGTGGAAACACCCAATGACCACATTTGTGATATTTGAGGTCCATGACATCAATAATATGAGAATGGCAGCATTTTTAGTTTTTCCTGTTTAAATCAATCAAATAAATCTGATTAGTTGTTTTAGGCCCCACCCTCTTTTTAATTTTAATCCCAGTCCTCCACAACTGTGCCAAGTTTGAGGACCCTGCCATTAACAGTCTAAGAGCAGCAGCAGTTTTACATTTTCCCATTTAAACAAATGTCTGAAATTTGATTGGCCGTTGTAGACTTCGCCCAATTTTTATACATTTTAACCCCAGTGATCCAGTGACCCATAGTGCCAAGTTTGGGTACTCTGGCTTAAATATTGTGAGAATGACAGCTGAGAATGACAGCAATTTTAATTTTCTCATTTAAGTCAATAGGAAAATCTGATTGGTTGTTTGTGGCTCCGCCCACATTTTAGAGTCCCCAAAATGTGACACAAATTTTCAGGTTGACCCCATGATTAAGTGACCTAAGTTTGGTGAGTTTAACTTCAAAGCTGTACAAGTGGCAAAAGTTTACAATTTTCCAGTGAAAGTCTAAGACAAAAAGTGGGATCTTCGGGGGGCCGCCCAAGGGGCCCGGAGGGTGGGATCTATTAACAAAGCACAAGTGTGCAAAGTTTGGTAATTGTACTCCTAAAACTGTGGAAGGAGTAGCGTATAGAAAATATTTACATTTTCATTGGTTGTTGATAGCTCCGCCCACTTAGGGATGGGACCTCAAAATTTACCCTTTTATTTGGCTTGACACCAAAAATATGTGGTCCGAGTTTGGGGAGTGTAGCTTCAAAACTAGGAGTGGAGGCGATTTGAAAATTTTCCCTGTCAAAGTCAATGTCAAAAAAGGGGTCTTCGGTGGTCCGCCGCAGGGGCCCGGAGGGTGGCATCGCTTATTAAATATAAGGTCGAAGAAGTGTGGAAGGTTTGGCGTTTGTAACCCCAAAGCTGCCGCCCCCTCCAGACCCTTTCATTGTAGCACTCTGTGGCCTACTTATGCTGCTGCCACCGACACACCCTGTCATTGTGCTACTCTGTGGTCTCCTTATGCTGCTGCCACTTCCAGACTCTGTCATTGTACAGACTCGGTGGCCTCCTCATACTGCTTCCACCTCCAGACCCTGTCATTGGGCAACTCTGTGGTCTCCTCATACAGCTTTCACCTCACCACTATGTCATAGGGATACTCTGCGGACTTTTCATGCTGTTCCCACCATCCCCACTTCATTAGTGGTACACTATTTGGGCTTTCGGCCTGGAAAATTAATCAGTGACTTCAACACAAACTTACTGCTGACACCCTCTCCACTCTGTCAGGGGGCTCTACTTGTATACGTGTTTAATAGAACATATTCTGATAACATCTACCTGTAAGGCTGAGTTCATACTTGAGTTATTTGGTCAGTTTTTGCCCTGTGACTGCCCTAATAAGTGAAGTGTTCAGTGATTCTAAGAGCAAAACCTGTCATCTGCATGTCATACTGACTCACAGTATTATTTCACTACCACAGCAGACTCCCTATGCATGTTACTGCAAGGCACAGTGTTCTACACCAAAATACAGGCTTTTAGCAGACAGGGAATAGCTGTTTTTTAATGTGATTCGCCGCAAATAAATTCGGATGGAAGCAAGTTTTTCCGAAAAATTCTGCGAACCGGTCAAATCAAATTTTTGAAAAATTTGCTTATCTCTAGTGGGGATCAACAAAAAAAAAAAAAGTGGACAGAGTTTACACAAGTTCAGTTGAACCTGAACAAAGTTGAACTTAAAAAGAGGGTTGCTAATAAGAGACATTCAGTAGGACCTTTGTTTTCTATTTGCAACAAAAGTTGTGGCTGTCTACTAAAAATTTACATTTAAACATACAATCTCATAAATTAGTATATTGTTCCAAATTAGATTCTACTAATTGTCAAAATATTTGTTTACCACTTCAGTCTTTCCCTAACATACACAATGTGTTCCATAAGTCTCTCAAAATAGGCTACTCCTTCTGTTCAAGTGGAAGGAGAATTGGAATTTGAAGTGCAACATAGTTGTTGAAAGTCACAGCAACAGATAATAAAAATCCTCCATGATATGATAATTGAATATGTGGATGTGCATGACTATATTTATAAAAGAAAAATCACAGAAAATAATGAACTGACACAAAAGATGCAAACATTATACTGAAAAATTTGAATATCGTGCATAGTTCATTTATTTTAGTAGTGCAAAGCGAGATATTTCAAGCCTTTATTTGTTATAATTTGGATGATTATGGCCTACAGCTTATGAAATCCCAAAGTCACAATCTTAGGTACCCTTTGCTCAGGGGATATGGATTAATTAGCTGACTAGAGTGTGACATTTTGAGCCAATATTCTAATTGAACCTTTTCACAAAATTCAAATTTTAAGCTGCATTAATGCAATTTATTTTCATTTGCATTACTGAAATAAATGGACTTTAGCACGATATTCGAATTTTTCGAGTTTCACCTGTAGACTAAGCCCTCATTCTGACATGATAAAATCTGAGACTCATAGCCACAAGATATTGTTGATTTATGACAGGTCAGAGGTTCACTTCAAAACTTACTGCATTGGAAGGGGTATGCACCAGAGGAACATACTTGGGTGCTAGTCCATTCAGTACATACAGATTGCTTAGCTGAATCCTTTAATAAGATTTTTTTGTTTAAACCTGGTCCAACATGTAAAGGTCTAATGGTCTCTCACAGAAGGTGGTATTATTATAAGCTCATGTGACCTCAATATAGAATTAGCTGTCTTTTCACCTAGCAAACTTTTCTCCGGTCTATGCTGCTTTGCTGGTTTAGATCGGTAGTGGAGCTTGAGGCTGTCATGTGGCTGTTTCATAAGAGACGGGGGGAGGGGGTGCAAATGGAACATTTTCACTGCCTTTCTCTTAAGGTTGCTATGTTGAGCAGTCAACCCCTGGCTGATCTGCTAATCAGAGACTTGGCATGTTGAGCCATTCAGGACTGTTGTTCAGAATTCAATCAGAAATGCAAGTGGGGGATTTACATTAGTGACACAATGATCAGACATTGTGTCTTGGTTCTCATTGTATTTCTATACCTTCTACCTGAGCGCTATACCTGCAAGTTTATATTCTGTGTACCAACCTTGGCTAGTTCTGCTGATTTGGCTATATCTATACTCTCCAGGTGTGGAACTCAGATTTGTTGAGTTGGCTATATCTGTGCTCTCCTGGTTTTGACCTTGGATTGTACAATGGTTTGATTTTCTTTTTAAAAGGGGGAAGAATGAGTTGAAAAATAAAAAGTGACCTTCCTGATCCCCATTTCTTGCCGTTCTCAATCTTCCTATGTCCCTACTGGTCTCCACTTCTTTGGCCCCTATGGATAAAGAGAAAATGGCAGGAGATGCCCACTGAGCCATTCACTGCTGAAGTGACTTACCACTGTGACTAATTATTGTGCTGCCTTCTAGACTCTTGTCAAATTTAAAGTATGCAAATATTGTACATTGTCATTTAATAGTCTATAGAAGTTGCATCTCATTTGCCTATAAATAGTTTTACAGAATGTATTTAATTATGGGGAATGACTTCTTAGACTCATCACCTACATCTTGATTAGGATGATCATTTTAATGTCAATAATTTTATGGACTGAATTACTAAGTTTAACAAGTCAACTGATACCATTTAAATTTGTTTAGCTGAATATTCATGTGTAAATTACCAAATTAATATTCAAAGAAAGGTTACCAAACTACTTCATTTAGTTTTCTCTAATTGATTTCTGTGAACTCCAGTGAATTCCTCGCAGCAGGTTTTGCATGAAGATTTGTTGTGAACATTTTAAACAACATGTATTGGATATAAAATATATATTTTTAATATTGCACTGATTTTTTTTATTAAATTTCATTGTACAGCCCAGAGTATTTTGGTTATGGAAGGCATTATTTAAAGGTTATTTCAATGTTTTACCATCTGATTAAAAATACATATATAAATTAAAAAAAACTCACGCACCATGGAATTCTGGCTTCAAAAAGTCGCAAAATAGGGCTTTGCAACTGTCTGGGCTGTTTTCAGTATGCAAATAGGCCTGTTCCAGAAAATCACTTTAGGGTCTCCTATGGGTGACTATAGTACTCTGTAAGTCAATGTCCAACCCAATAAAGAGCCTTAAAATATGACTGTTTTGCCAAACGGGGCACCCAGTTGTAGACTGCACAGTATCTGAGTAAAGAGTAGGGTTCTGACTGGCTTTATGAGATGCATTGTGTACTGTCTTATAATAGAAATAAGTATTTGTATAGAAGCATATTTGTGATGATTAAATAATACCACTGAAAAAGTGTGGATCTGAAATGGGTTAAATTGAATAGCTGATAATAGTAATAATAATGATAATTATTATTATTAATATTATAATACTTAAACTCACAAATCACCTCTTCCAACAGTAGACTATTGAATACATATTAAATGGATTATCTAAGTGGTTCTCAAGCTATAATGGAGCCTCAATGCTAGTTAGACTTAGTTAGGCAGGGAATGCTGAGCCCCTTCTCTGGCTATAACAATATCTGACTTAGCAACATAATTGTCTCTTGTTGTGCTTATTCAATGTTAAACTGGGTTTAGGAGAAAAGCAACCTTTTCTATTTATGGAATGGATTTTAAACACTGATGAGTCCCTGGCAGCGCCACAATATGAAGCTTTAGTAGGAAATTTTTTTTTGTTAAATCTCTGTCAACCAACAGATTAAACTAACTGAGAGGTGGTGACTTGCCTGCTCTATTCTGCACTATATTATTAACTATCAAGCTATAAATATTAACTTAAAAGGCCAAGCTATTTATTTTTCTTAATTTATGTATTATTTGTATCATTTAAAAATGCCTGAAAGTTTTGTGTGATGGAAATAGTATAATTCCACAAAACGTGACTATGACTAGGAATATATGCACAAAATATACAAAATTATAAAAAATAAAAAAATATGAATAAAACTATGCCTCTGCTAGTTTCTCCCTGTAGTCCTAGAAGTGGAATACATTTCTTAAAAATGTTCTATGATTCAATTCCCACCATCCCTTTCAAATATACAGAATCCCTGCAGTATAACCAAACAGATAAACTGCTACAAGATTTCTATGAATTTCTCATCTTGATGGTTACATTGCCTAGCTTCCTCATATTAAGTTACAATAAAACTATCCCCACTGAGATATACTGCTTTAATTTATATATATTACATTTTGCTGTGGTCCAATTTAAGGTTTTAATTTGTCCTTTGCTGAAAAACCAAATTATGCCTTGAAGAGCTGTATGATGAATAAAATGAGGAAGATTAAAATTATTTAAAGCCTGTATGGTATTATACAATAAACCACAATTTATATTCTGTAAAATTGCTTGTTCCCATATTCTTATTGATATAGGGCTGTTTCACCCATTTCTCTATAAGATCACTACACCAGCATTGAAAGGAGGAAGGAAGCAATGAAGCTAATGCTACTAAGCCCACTGCTGAATAAAGTGAAAGGCAGACCCGAGTTATGGCCATAAATAGCAGGGGACAATATAAAAAAGGAAAATGTAATGTACATTAACAAACCTAGTAATATTTTTTATATTATTATCAAATCATATTATATAAATGGGAAGCTTTTGATAAATGTGGCTTAGAGGCATACCACACCTCTGGAAAAGACACACAGAAATCTTCTAAAAAAAATAAAAAAATAAAAATAAAGTGCCTCACAACAGAAAACAGCTCTTCTTAGGTTAATACTTTATCATAGCTGAGAGGCCCTTCTCTTGGGTCCAGAGGGTAGTCTTTCTCATTATAGAGAGTGACTATTATGCATCAGAAGCATTGTAGGCCAGGAAACTCACCTCTTTATTTCTGGAAAAAGCATATGCAATTATTCACATTAGCAAATCTTATATCTGCTAGCATCAAAGAGGCTTAGCTTTGTTTTGTTTTTGGAAGGCAAGGTATTTAGCATATCTTTAGGTTTCTGGGAAATATATTTAAATTAGCTTTCATTCTAAAAGATAAAGAAAGCTAAGCTAAGCTAAGTATATGGCAAGCCATTAAAAAAATAAAAAAATAAAATAAAAACGTGTGTAATCTGCTATGCATTACTATTTGTAGGAGCAACCTGCTTTGGACCTTAAGGATCAAGCCTTTTTTTGTTTTACTTTTCTGTCACTGTGCTGTTGTACTGTAGCTGTATGAGGTGTTGTGTTTTGGTAGGATCCATGCGTCATCATATATATATATATATATATATATATTATTCTGGGAAACCATTTAGAAAAAATGCAATAGTTTTAATGAAATAGTTTAATTATATTATTTTTGGGCAGAGTGGACTACTTAAATTAAACTTATTTGACATAATGCAATCTAATTGAACAGTTTCTAGACCTACATACCCTATTTTGTTAATGTTGTGTATAAGGGCATAAAAGGGTTATAGGGTAGGAAATAATGCATATACTGTAAGTACGATATATATGTGATAGATAACCTCCGGCACTTCAGCTGTGGTAAAACTGTGACCTATGACTCCTAAGATATACACTTGCTTGGCTGTTCTCAGAACTCCATAGACATGAATGGAGCACGCTTGGAATCATAGTTTCGACACAGCTGGGGTACCGAAGGTTAGCCATCACTACTATATACCATATTTATTGACTTTATGAATGTACAGTGATCCCTCAATATACAATGGCCCCAGGATACAATATTTTCAACATACAATGGTCTTTTCTGACCCATTATAAGTTGAAACCAGACTCAACATACAGTGCCTCGGACATAGATTCAACCGATCAAGGCCACTTCTCTGGTAAAATAGCTATATTAGTTGCTAGTTAGCAGCTATTCCTGACTGCTATATGTAAGGAGTTGTTTTATCTGTCTTATTTATCTGCTTATTTTTCTTAAATCTTCATTTTCTCTTATCTTGGGAAACACTTTGGGGTTTTGGAACCTATTACTCAAGTTACATTGGTTTCAATATACAATGGTTGTCACCAATTAATATTCTATCTTGAGGGACCACTGTACTGCATTTTTTTATAACAATGACTTGTTATAAAATGGATATGCTATATGTATTGAACAAATTGGATTGAGTCTACTCTAAGGACATTTTATATGTCGCCCCCCTTGGTCTTCCCCCGGTTATACCTACGGTATACAGGAATCTGAACTGTGCAGGGGAGCCATCAGGTGATTATATGTAGATTCTGTTTAGAAGACTACTGACTCAGGGGGGTCAAGATACACAGGAACACAGAGGGATTAGGCAAAACTGTATAAAAAAAAATACGGCAAGGTTGGGCTAGGCAGAGTATGTACAATCCAATAATCAGTGAAAGGTCAGGGTGGGCAGCTCAGGAGAAGTACAGAGAACAGACAGAAGTTAGGTCAAGCAGAAAAGGGTCAAAACCATAAAAAGTCTGTGTTCAGTACACAGGCTGACAAATAAGATAATGGCAAACCTGTGCAGGATACTAGAGTACTAGAAGCTAATTCTTAGGCACCATTTCACAGGGAAAGGTGCCTTAAGAAAAGTGTAATAGGAATAGCTCACTCCTATGCAAATAGGGACCAAGTGTTCTAGGCCAGGAAAACTGTATCACCCATGCAGACAAATATTGAAAAATAAGTGGATAGATTGGGCTGGCAATCTGTATGTGTGGTCAGAGGAGGACACGCCTGCCCCCAGATCAGAAGCACGCCAGTTCCCACGATACCTCGCGGTAATCTCGGACCAGAGGTACGTCATAGACTACGTGAGACGCGGAGCATTCCGTGATCAGGCAACCTGGTACAAACCAAGCCAGCAGTACGCCACAGACCGCGCCACCTCGGCGTTCAGCTTCACCAAACGCGGGACCACGCTCACCATAGGAGCCAAACAAATGTGAGTGATCTTGATTCTAAACTACTATCCGGGTTAAGGTAAGACTATTTCTCTCACCTCGGAGCATATAGCACTTTATCTATTAACTGAAATAAACTGTGACCGAAGACATTTGGTCTGTGTTCAAACCGTGGACAGGACAAACAATCACAAAATCAAGCGGTATTTTACCCTAATCATACAGATATTTTTGAAAGAAAGGACAACATTCTGTATTTGGTTTCCTACTCACGGAACTATACGCAGAAAAAATATTTTTGAATCTACCAGAACCCAACACTATTGGGATATTATAGGATAGTTGATTGTGACTAATCTCATATTAAGGAACACCAAATGGAATAATTATATGTTAGTGCTGCTATCAATTTTTAGTGTTTTATTACATTCATTACTTCATTCATTTATTTGTGTGTATTTTATTGTATTTTGAGCTTGTAAATTAAATTGTGTGATCACTTTTACTGCATTTTAGCCCATTTTTCCATATCTTACCACACATACAGAGTGCCAGCCCAAAGGTGCCTTAAGCACTATAAGGTGGGAAGATTAACGTGAGCATCCTGTTCCTTTAAGAGCTGGGGAGGGTGCATATGTGTACCCTATGGGCAGTGAGTAGCAGATAAAGCATGAAGCAGGCCTCAGCTTGTGTGGGGAGAATAGAGTGGTGCTACCTTGGTGGCCCTGCTTGCTGGGAGGGAGCAGGTGGATGTTGGCTAGTGTGGGCAATCAGGGAAGCAGAGCAGGCAACTAGGTGAGTGATCCACTTCTTTACCTTAGTTACCTTTATCAATCAGGCTCCTCACTAAGCTAACATGAGATGGAAGTTGAGACACACAAGCCCCTCAAGTTTGTTTTGAAGCAAACTTTATAGAAACAGAGATTTTTGTTTTCCTACTGACAGATGCTGGGGAGACATTGACATAGAGATTGTACTGTGCAGTAGAAATGTTGATTTGTATTGTTTCATTATAATTTATCCAAAGTGTCTTCATATATGTAACCTAATGTAGAGAATAGGCTGCCTAAATCATCTGATCAGTGAGGCTGCCTGTTGCTGGACCACCATAATCCTGAAGTGATGACTTTTCCAGAGGATAGGTCAATACCACAAACTGATCAGTGCAGGAAAACCTCTTTATTGTGCTTTAAAAATGAACAGTTTACCTATGAGAATGAGCAACAGAGTTTGGAGCCATAGGCTCCTATGACCCACCGTCAACTGCTGTCCCTTCAGAGGCCAGCCCTGCATTTATCATGCTATCCTGTTAGTCACAAAAGTACAATATGTACATATTCTCTAATAAATATTTTTCCTTTTATATCTGATTTTTAAATTATTCAGTTATACATTATGTGCAGTTAATTTTTGCATGTCTTTAAATTATCTCTTCATCATTTTAATGCAGGAAAATGGTGACTTATATGGTAGGTGCTGGTAAATTATTCAAAGCTTTTATTATAGCAAATGCACTTTTATTATTGCAAAATGTTGGCAAATTATATTTCTGCAAAGGAGATCTATTGGTGCGTACTACTACACATTTTTACAGATTAATTAGTTTAAAAGCCTTAAAGCCTTGATGCAAGCAAGTGCAAAATTATAAATTCTTAGTCTATCTATCTAACTATCTATCTATCTATCTATCTACTTGTCTATTTGTCTGTCAGTCAGTCTGTCTGTATCTAAATTAGAATCTCTAGGTGGTCTAAATTTCTCACAGATCTTATAGACTATAAAAAAGTGTAAACCTAT
This sequence comes from Bufo gargarizans, assembly GCF_014858855.1. Taxonomy (NCBI): domain Eukaryota; kingdom Metazoa; phylum Chordata; class Amphibia; order Anura; family Bufonidae; genus Bufo; species Bufo gargarizans. The sequence continues at coordinate 534,917,978 of NC_058082.1, read as the reverse complement.
GTACAAATGCATTTAAATAAATTAGAAAATCACCAAAAAGTTAATTTCTTTCAGTAATTCAGTTAAAAAAGTCAAACTCATATACTATATAGATTCACAAATATTGATCTATTTAAAATTTATTTTAATGTTTCTGATTATGGCTAGAGATTAATAAAGTTTTGAAAAATTCTATTCGTCAGCTTTGCTTATGAATTAATTTGTCACAAATCACTATAAATCAGGTATATCAAGGCCACTCTGCCTTAGGGTACAGCCACATGATGTGGCTGTGCTGCGGGCAGGTTGTGGCCATGCTGTGATGAAGAACAGCATGGCCAATTAGCTCGTAGCTGTCTTTAATTTAATAATAAAAACTACACTGTATAGTCTTCATTGTTAATGGCCAGACGGCACCTTTAATACATATTTTAACAGGGTCTGTTGCTGGCATGGGATTTGGATGGTTAGTTGTGGGCACAATATGCTGGCATACTCACTTCTCCAACCCCTGTGCTCTCCTGCCCTGCAGGTGGTACCCCTTCTTCTGACATCTGATTTTCCTCCTTTTCAACATCATCTAATATTGATGAGAATATGTAATCAGGAACATCCTGCTCCTCCTCTCTCTGCATCTTGTTGACTTTTCTAGGAAAAGATGAGGATGTTCATCACTAAGACTTGGCCCCTCCTAAGGGGTGAAGACTGGACATTATTGATTAGTACGCTGGGCATTGAAATAATAAAGGCTTCCGTCTCATAGCTATTGAATTCTTCTATTAATCGTTTTCAGCAACACTGTCCCTAGCACATGAGCACATCCCACATCTCTACCTCAGCTCAAAGGACAATGGTGGAGACCACATGTGATCAAGGTTTTATAGAGCTATGACATCACAGGGACGGCTATCTGTGGATTGGCTGGCTGCACAGCATTGTGGGTGATCTGGCATACCAAAGCTTGTCTCCTCTACACTTAGTTTTGCTTTGTAACATGTATAGCTGCCATTTTTAGAAAACCTGATCCAGTATCACGAAGCTTGAAGAAATTTGAAGTCCTTGAAAATTTACGTTTTCCTAAGCTCCTGACAAAATTAATCTTCAAATGCTTTGCTTTTCTCAACACTAATTATGGCTTTTAGCTAATGAAAACCAAAAATAATTATTTCAGAAAATTTGAATATTATATAAGACCAATTAAAAATGATTTTTAATACAGAAATGTTGGCCTACTGAACAGTATGCAAAATATATGCACTCAATACTTGGTCGGGGCTCCATGAATGAAGTGATCAGCCTGTGGCACTGCTGAATTGTTATGGAAGCTCAGGCTGCTTTAATAGCAGCCTTCACCTCATCTGCATTGTTGAGTATGGTGTCTCTCAACTTCCACTTGACAATACCCTTTAGATTATCTATAGGGCTTAAGTCAGGCAAGTCAACTGGCCAATCAAGCACAGTGGTACCATGTTTATTAAATCAGGTATTGGTACTTTTGGTGGTGTTGGCAGGTGGCAAGTACTGCTGGAAAATGAAATTAGCATTTCCATAAAGTTTGTGAGCAGAGGGAAACATAAAGTGCTCTAAAATGTCCTAGTAGATGGCTATACTGACTTTGGACTTGATATAACATATTGGACCTGTCACAGTGGAGACTAGTGAGATGCTGAGCTATCCCAACCACTGTCCCTACTTACTGAGATGATCTGTACTAGTTGATGGCCCGCCACTGATTGATATTTCTGCCTGAGTAAGTGCCCCGGGCCTATTCAAGACAAGCAGGTTCAGACCAGAAGAGAAAAAAAAAAAACGCACATAATCAGGAGACACAAACTAATAACCAGATCACGCAAAAGTCAAAGCTAGGAGAAGCGGATAGGACAAAATAAGAGAACCATAACCAGATACAATACCAAGCCAGGAGTCAATACCAGGAAGTCACATCATCATCAGAATCCAAAGCAAAGTTCCAAAATCCAATAGTTCAGAACACTCGTGTAAGACTTGTGTGGATATCCTATGACAAATTAATTATAGACAATTACTTTGTCTTGCATTTGCCTTTTAAAATAGCGGTCATGTGACATGGTCGGTGTCAAATGACCCTTGATGTCACTACGTCATATTTTCCGTCATGATTACTGATTTTCTGCTCTCCTGCTTGCAGACTCTGACAATGCTACTAGTGAAAAAGTATGCCTGCTGTCTCTGGTATGTCTAGTTTGTCTGAAAGGTATTGGGGGGACATCTGGGTGGTTGCTAGTAATGATCGAGCATGCTCGGCCGAACACCTGTTCAGCTTAAGCATCTCGATGCTTGGCACATGGTGGTATTCGGCCGAATACCACATGTGCTTGAGCGCAATGCTTCAGTCTCTGCCCTGCACATTTCTTTGTTGCTACGCAGCCAAAAATTGTGCAGATGGGTACTGCCCTCACTGTAATGCCGTAGCCATATTGGCTGATGGCATTACAGTGATTGGCTGTCCAGAATGCGTCATCGGGTGCTATACAGCACCCGATGACGCATGTTCGGTTCATTCTTAGACAGGAAGAGCTGTTCTGAGGAAGGGACAGACAGTGTAGGGAGTGATTTAAGAATAATATTACCAACAAAACTTTTCAGAGACCCAAATGTCCTTTTACGGACTATTGTGTGTGGCAGCAACAATCTATATTTTTTGTGCAACCTGCGCTAAATAGCTAAAACTTTATAGACCCAAAAGTCCTTCTAAGGACTATTGTGTGTGGCAGCAACATCAATTTTTAGTGCATCATGCGCTAAATAGCACACAATAGTTAGGCTGCTGCAGACAGCGACATTAGCTGTGCCACATCTCTAGTGCAAAGTGTGCGTATCCAAAAATATCTGTGACATCCAGTGCACTTTTTCCGTAGACGGTGTCCGTTGCGGACAGTGACATTAACTGTGCCTCATCTCCAGTGTATAGTGTGTGCATCCAGAAAATATCTGACATCCAGTGTACTTTTTCCGTAGACGGTGTCCGCTGGGGAAAGTGACATTTAGCTGTGCCACATCTCCAGTGTCAAGTGTGCGCATCCAAAAACTTTCCGACATCCAGTGTACTTTTTCCGTAGACGGTGTCCGCTGCGGACAGTGACATTAGCTGCGCCACATCTCCAGTGTAAAGTGTGTGCATCCAAAAAATATCTGTGACATACAGTGTACTTTTTCAGTAGACAGTGTCTGCTGCGGACAGTGACATAAGCTGCACCACATCTCCTGTGTAAAAGTGTGTGCATCCAAAAAATATCTGTGACATCCAGTGTACTTTTTCAATAGATGGTGACATTATCTATGCCACGTCTGCAGCATAACATGTGCGCTTCAAAAATGTATCTGTGACATACAGTGTACTTTTTCCTTAGACGGTGTCTGCTGCGGACAGTGACATTACCAGCGCCACATCTGCATTGTAACGCGTGCGCTTCTAAAATATACCTGTAACATGCAGTATACTTTTTCCATAGACGGTATCTGATGCGGACAGTGACATTACCAGCGCCACATCTGCATTGTAACGTGTACGCTTCTAAAATGTATCTGTAACATGCAGTGTACTTTTGCCATAGACGGTGTCTGATGCGGACAGTGACATTATCAGCGCCACATCTAAAGTGTAACGTGTGCGGTAAAAAAATGTATCTGTGACATACAGTGTACTTTGTCAATAGACGGTGCCCACTTCTGACAGTTAGATTACCAGGGCCACATCTGCAGTGTAAAGTGTGCGCTTCAAAAATTTATCTGTGACATACAGTGTACATTTTTGCGTAGACACTGCGTACAGTGACATCACTGATGGTACCTCTCCTGTATAACGTCTCCTCATCCCAAAAACCTGTGACATTCCCTGTAATTTTTCTTAGCCGCTGGTGACAGCATTGACATTATCTGCAGGATATCTCCTGTGTGACGTTTTTACATCCCAAATACCTTTTCAAATTTGTTTGCCCATACACTTCCACATCCTACGCTACTGTACGTGTGACAGACTTTCAATCATATATAACATTTAATATGAAGAAGGCGAGCAGTAAGGGATGGGGCAGTGGCCGTGATGCTGATGGTGCACGCATGGTGAAACTGTGCCTGCTGCCAGAGCACAAGAAAAACAATCATCCACGATACCTAGCTTTATGTCCCAGGACACCACTGTTGAAGTCAGACCAGTGCGACCAGGTGGTTGATTGGATTTCAGCAGATAATGTCTCCAGTCACTTAAGCACCACCCTGTCTTCCACCAAGTCCAGTCTCGGTAGCCAAGAGTCTGCTCAACCCAATCTTCACACTGATCCTCCTTCCTCCCACCATGGAGAATCTGGGCAAACAAATGATTCCACACTAGACGGATAGATCTTGTGCCCTGATTCTGAAACTCTTGAGCATCCACAATCACAAGAAGATGACGGTGGGGAATGGCAATTACTGTTTAATTAGGTCGATGATGATGAGACACAGTTGCCAATAACTTAACGGCAATTCTAATCACATGCATAGTAACTAAAATTCACCAGGATCTTTTGAAGATTTTTGTATATTTAATCCCTGTTTTACTCAGCATCTTCATTTTGATTACTGCAATTTAATATGTGCAAACCATCACTGACAAGCATATGCTCATTCTAGATTCGCTCTGCCGATTCTAGCCAATGTAAATATTTATTTGCTGCTATAACATGGAGACACTACAATATGTTTCTTAAGTTTTAAATGTTAAAATATGTAAATGTTTATCCCTCTATGTTTTATAAACAATGACAAATGTTACTTTAAAATCAACACTTATTATAAAAAATGAATGCTACTTCTAAAATGTTTAAATAGAATGTGGTAGCTATTCAGTCTTGAAAAACAATAAATAGTGGTATCAATTTGTGTAGGCATTTCTTCTGAAATATTAACTATTGGCCTTCTTCCTTGGTGATGCTTAGATAATAAAGGGAAGCAAATCACATACGGTATTTAATATCTCTCTTTGCTGGAAGGAATGGAATGATTGTGTTCTGAAAGAGCTTCCTCTTTTGTGGAGTGGAAAGGTTGGTTATTAAAAATATCATGCACAGTATGAAATATATTATTATCAGGAAATAAATCTATATGAAGATTCTAGGACATCTAGGATGCATGGCTAATATTTACTGCTGGAGATAAAAAAAAACTGTTATTTCAATCGACAGGTATATCGATAGGTTGGGAATTTTCTCCTCTTTCATTTGAATTTTACTATGGTTAATGATAAGTGGGGATGGGCATGGGAAAGAAAAGTAAGAAGTTATACATATAGATAAGAATGCATTTCTAGTCTTTTTTTTGTAATGATAATTAAATAATATACAGAAATGAAATAAAAAAAAATATTGGTCTTCCAGTTTTCAGAGCATTTTGCATTCTGTCTAGAGACGAAAAACTGTTATTTCATGCCCAAGGTAGAACATGGTTATGGTGGGTGGGTAAATATGGATGTATTTCTAATTTACTGTCTTTTTTGTTTCTTCTTTGTGATGCTAGTATTTGATTGTCTATGGAATGCCCTGTTGCTAATTATAGAAATAATAATTACTACTGTTTATTATTAAATCATAATTCATTCCAAGGCACTGTAAACATAAAAAAGGTGTATATACATAATAAAAACAAGTACAATAAGCATGAACAAGACAAGTTACAAACTGGTACAGAAGGAGAGAGAACCTTGCCTGTAAGGGCTTACAATCTACAGGAGATGGGAGAAATATACAGTAGGTGAGGGTATAACTGGCCATGGAGATATAGTGGCAGCAGGGTTACTGTAGGTTGTAGACTTATCTGAAAAGGTGGATTTTCATGTTCTTTTGAAGGATTCCATGTAGGTGAGCATCTGATATGATAGAGAGTTCCAGAGTACAGCCCCTCTTACAGGTGTTTTGTTTAGATGACAGGATCAAAGGTATCACTCTCAAAGAAATATCATCAATTAGTGGCCTCTGCTGATGACATATTGTAATATTCCTGGGTATTAATGTCACCTCCCAACTTGAGTTCCTCTTCTGTAATAACATCAGAGATTTGCCGTCTTCTATCAAGGCAATTTTTGATTCTTCGAACATTTCATTTATGTCCTGGTTTAGATGCAGATCTTTGATTGAAACAATAATTTTCCCTAAACTCTTGTATTATATTGTATTACATACAGACTCTCCTCATATAACTCCCAAGATCCTACTTTACACAGATTAGAAGAGTTCTATCTAAGTTCCTGTGGCATAATGGTCATAATCAATTGTCTCATTCCCTTGTCATTCAACTGTACTAGAGGGATTTGAGTGTCCCAGATTTCCATTGCTATTATAAAGCAGTTCAGTGGATGTGTTGTCTAGAGTGGCTTAATGAATCAACAGATATGCTAGACATCCCAGCGGAACAAGTCATTTCTTCTATCACACTATGATTGCTCTTGTTGAGCCCCTCAATGTACCAAGGAGGCAGTGGAGTTGCTTTAAGCCCTCTTATGCGAGTGGCGATTAAGGTGTGACATTCCAAACTGACACCTATACTATTGACACCCCAAATTTTCATTCTACTTAAGTTAGAGATACGGTATTGTGACAACAGTAGAAAAATACAAACCCCTGTTGTGGACAAAGTCCACAGGCTTAAGAATTTTGTAACGCTAAGTTCTCACATCTCTTTCCATTTGCACCATATCTTACACTTTACAGAAAATCTCTAGCATAGATTCACATCCACTAGGCAGACCGCCCATTCAGATTATACTGTAGATTTCTCCCTTAATGGGAACAAGATCTCGGGGTGTCATTTTACATAAGGAAAAAAAAAAACTGTTTGTTAGCTTAAACATATTGGGCCAGATTTAACATTAGCTCAGGTCAGAATAATGGAGTGAAATAGTCCCCAAAAATGTCCCAAACGCTAAAACTGCGCACAAATTTGCGACTTTTTTCTGCTCTGCGCTATTGTCGCCAGTTTTCTGAAAGTGGGCGTGTTTTCTTATGTAAATGAATCTCTAGCCATATCTGTTGGCGGTGTGGGAAATAAGTTGGCACATTCTACTACATTTTGTGGCTAAGCTCAGCTATTAACCCCATAGGGACACAGCCTTATTTCACCTTAAGGACCAGGCCATTTTTTGCAAATCTGACCAGTGTCACTTTAAGTGCTGATAACTTTAAAACGCTTTGATTTATCCAGGCCATTCTGAGAATGTTTTTTCGTCACATATTGTACTTCATGACACTGGTAAAATGAAGTCAAAATATTTTTTTTTTTGCATTAAAAAATACCTAATTTACCAAAAATTTGGAAAAATTTGCAAATTTAAAAGATTCAGTTTTTCTACTTCTGTAATACATAGTAATACCCCCAAAAATGGTGATTAATTTGCATTCCCCATATGTCTACTTCATGTTTGAATTATTTTGGGAATTATATTTAATTTTTTGGGGATGTTACAAGGCTTAGAAGTTTAGAAGCAAATCTTGGAATTTTTCAGAAATTTACAAAAACCCAATTTTTAGGGACCACTACAGGTCTGAAGTCACTTTGCGAGGCTTACATAATAGAAACCACCCAAAAATGACCCCATTCTGTAAACTACTGTACAGCCACACAGCGGGGCGTAGAGTGAAAGGTGCGCCGTTTGGTTTTTGGAAGGCAGATTTTGCTGGACTGGTTTATTTACACCATGTCTCATTTGAAGCCCCCCTGATGCACCCCTAGAGTAGAAACTCCATAAAAAAGACCCCATCTAAGAAACTACACCCCTCAAGGTATTCAAAACTGATTTTACATACGTCGTTAAAACTTTAGGTGTTGCACAAGAGTTATTGGCAATTGGGGATGAAATTTGAAAATTTATTTTTTTTGCCTAATTTTCCATTTTAACCCATTTTTTCCATTAACAAAGCAAGGGTTAACAGCCAAACAAGACTGCACCTTTATTGCCCTGACTCTGCAGTTTACAAAAACACCCAATATGTGGCCGTACACTACTGTACGGTCACACAGCGGGGCGTAGAGGGAAAGGTGCGCCGTTTGGTTTTTGGAAGGCTGATTTTTATGGACTGGTTTATTTATTCCGTGTCCTGTTTCAATCCCCCTGATGTACCCCTGGAGTAGAAACTCCCTAAAAGTGACCCCATTTTGGAAACTACGGGATAAGGTGGCATTTTTTTGGGACTATTTTTAGGGTACATATGATTTTTGGTTGCTCTATATTACATTTTTGTGAGGCAAGGTTACCATTAACTGTTGAGGAACACCTAAAGGGTTAATAAAGTTTGTATAATCAGTTTTGAATACCTTGAGCGGTGTAGTTTCTTAGATGGGGTCACTTTTAGAGAGTTTTTACTCTAGGGGGGCATCAGGGGGGCTTCAAAAGGGACATGGTGTCAATAAAAAAGGCCATCAAAATCGGCCTTCCAGAAACCATGTCGGTCCTTTCCTTTTGCGGCCTCCCTTTTACTGATACAGGACTTACGACCACAAATGTGACATTTCTGCAAAACTGCAGTATCAGGGTAATAAATATGAACTTTTGTTTGGTTGTTAACCCTTGTTTTGTTACCGGAAAAAACTGATTGAAATGTAAAAGTGTCAAAAATAGCGAGTTTGGCACCATTTTTTTTTTTTTTTTTGACCGTGTTAATCTGGGGGTCAGGTCACGGGATATTTTTATAGAGGAGATTCTTACGGACGCGGCAATACCTAATAATTCTATTTTGTTTTGCAATTGTTTAGGTTTTTGACTATATTATCCTTTTTGATACAAAAACTTTTTTTTGTATCTCTAAAGTCTAAGTGTCATTATTATTATTATTTTTTATCCAATTATCTTATGTGGGGGCTCATTTTTTGAGGGATGAGAGGAGGGTTTTATTGGCACTTTTTGGGGACTATATGACTTTTTGATCGCTTGCTATTAAACTTTTTATTATGTAAGGTGACAAAAAAAATCATTTTTTGCACCTTTTTTATTTTTTTTCTTGACCGTGTTAATCTGGGGTGTTAGATCATGTTTTTTTTTTTTTTATAGAGGAGATTATTACCGAGATGGCAATACCTAATATGTCTACTTTTAATAAATTATTTTAGTTTTTTTGGGTGTCTCAAGTCTGAGAACCAGTTTTTTATCCGATGTCAGTGCTAAATTGGGATATAAATTTAGTACTTCATGGAAGTGTGATACTCCCTGAAGCAACCAATAATGCAGAGGCCCAGATGATCATTGATCATTGAGTTGTGGTCTCCTTCCGTATCCCCATCCTGTGACACACTCTGCACCTTTTTGGGGTTCGTCCCTTCTTTCCAGTATGGGGGACCAAGTGTTGGCCAGGGACGATCCGGGCGCCTACAGTTCCCGAGGTACTCCGGCCTGCTCTTTCCCTGTCCAAAAAGATCAGGGCCTTGAGGACTGCCTCATAGAACTGAAGGAATGTCCCTGTGTTGCCAGCGCTCCAGGACAGCACAAAAGAGTTGTACATGGCAACCTGTACCAAGTAGAGCGCAACTTTTTGTACCATGCCCGGGTTTTGCGCATGGCGTTAAATGGCTTGAGGACTTGATCAGAGAGATCAACTCCTCCCATATACCGATTGTAGTCGACGATACAATCGGGCTTGAGGACCGTCGCCGCGGTACCTCGCACAGGGACAGGGTTGATGCCGTTACCATGAATTGTGGACAGCATAAGGACATCCCTCTTGTCCTTATACCTGACCAGCAACAGGTTTCCAGTGGTAAGGGAACGGGTCTCACCCCTGGGGATAGGTACCTGGAGGGGGAGGGCAGGGAGGCCGCGTTGATTTTTCCGCATGGTTCCACAAGCGGACGTGGATCTGGCGGCAAGGGACTAGAACAAGGGGATACTGGTATAAAAGTTATCCACGTAAAGGTGGTAACCATTATCTAGCAGTGGGTACATAAGGTCCCACACAAGTTTCCCGGTAACACCCAGAGTGGGGGGACATTCTGGGGGTTGAATCCAGGAATCTCGGCCCTCGTATACATGAAATTTGTAAGTGTACCCTGAGGTACTCTCACAAATTTGGTATAGCTTCACGCCATACCTCGCCCGCTTGGAGGGCACATACTGGCGGAAAATTAGTCTCCCCTTGAACGCAATAAGAGACTCATCAACCGTGACCTCCCTTCCAGGTACATAGGCCTCCATGAATTTGGCCCCAAAGTGATCGATGACCGGCCGTATCTTATACAGACGGTCATGGGCAGGATCACCTCGGGGGGGACATGCTGCATTATCTGAATAATGAAGACATTTCCAGATGGCCTCAAACCGGGAGCGTGTCATGACCGTACTGTAAAGTAGGGTCTGGTATAGGACGTCCCCACTCCAGTAAATATTTATTTGGTGTGCGTGTGTGTGGGGGCACGGGTATTGGTGAACTCACCCTAAAACTAACAGAAAATAAAAAAATTACTAAAAAAAAGGGCAAAAAATGTAAAAAAAAATTCAAAACCGCTGGTCATCCGTCCGAAGTTGATCAGCAGTGGGGTGTGCGATTCGCTAACAGTGGCCGGATGCTAAGAGTGCCGGCCACAGTCAGCATACACAAAAATAATAATAATCCTGAACCCCAAAAAAGTCGGGGGGGGGGGCAAGCGGCAGCACCCCTGGGGTGTCTAGGGTCACACAGCTGTGTTGTGAACCCCAGACACCCTAACTTAGGGTGATACAATCAAAGTTTGTCCAACTAACTTTCCCTTTTTTTTTCCCTGCCTAACCCAAACTTTCCCTATGCTTTCCCTATGTACCTGCGGTATCGATGGGGGGTGCTGGGGCACAGATCGGGTCCTGGGGGGCACAGATGGGGTGATGCTAGCACCGTTGGACACTACGTGCAGGCAGCTCCTCTCTCCTCCGGCTCCGGAACACAATAGGAGGAGGAGAGGAGCGCCTGCAACTTTTGAATCTGCCGCCGTCCCTCCCACCAACCAATCAGAGGCGATCCTGAGAGGTGATGTCACCATCACCTCTCAGGATCGCAGGATGGTGATTGGTGGGGTAAAATCACACCACCATCACCATCCTGTTCCGGGTTATCGGGTCTTCAGAGAGCAGAATAACCCGGAAACGCAGAAAACCGCAGGTATGAATTTACCTGCGGTTTTCTGCGATCGCTGACATGGGGGGGTCACAGATCCCCCCGGCGCATTTAGCCTAGGTGCCTGCTCAATGATTTGAGCAGGCACCAGGTTCCGATCACAGCCCGTTGGGCGGCGGTGATCGGAACCATGCATGACGTACCGGTACGTAATGTGTCCTTAAGTACCAGGACATCATGATGCACCGATACGTCATGTGTCCTTAAGAGGTTAAACCATACTGGTGTGCAGTGGGTGACCTTTCAGATATGTATAAAAGAAAATTCTAATTATCTCTGAAAATATGTTCAATTGGGCTGCTTGTTCAGATAAAGGCCTCGTCAGCCGAGAGGCACTTGTGTCTTCACCTATTAGCAGCAGCAAAAATTCTTATAGCCTCTCATTGGAAGTCTGAGCTACCCCCTCTATTCTGCAGTGGCACATACAATGTGACCAGATTTATAGATTGGAACAGTTAGCACAGTGGGAATTGGGCACACCCCACCTCTTTCATCCAATCTGGAATCCTTGGAGGCAATATAGACATTTTGACCTGGAGTGAGTTACCCCATATCTTACTATATTTTTCTGAGGGTTCTACAGTGTGCCTATTAGGTCAAATTGTGATCCTATTAGGTCATATTGTGATATTGCTAATCACTGGCTGGTCCTCCTTCTTCTTACCCGCCTTTCCCTTTACTTCTGTCCCCTTCCCTTCCCATCTTTCCCTTTATCCGGTTGGTGTTTACTTTATGGTATAACCTTTGTGTTACTTAGTTGTCATGGCCCAATTGTACCAGTATGCTGACACAGTGATATCATATTGAGCTTGTTCTATAGTTTAAACTGGAAATTAGACTTCTTTCTTGAATGTAATGTTTTGATGATTTTCAGGTACTCTATTTGCACTATATAATTTATGCTTTGTTTGTGGTGTCTTTAACAAAATATATATATTTAAAAAAAACTAACATTTGTCTGTAATCATCTGTGTATATAAGCATTTCTTTAAGTTTAAATACACATTTTTTCATATTAGGCTTGATATAACTATAAACAATATTTTATTATATGCCACCCCCTGTAAGCATTGAATAAAGGGAACCTGTCACTGTATGTCTACATATCAATTGAAATTAGTTGTTAGTTGTGTGTTGGTCCTTTGAGTAAAACTCTTTATGTCCTATCCCAATAAGTGTTAGCATTCTGGAGAAATTTGTGTTCTCTACTGCACAGAAATTAATGCTTTCTATTGATGTCTACCCCACCCCTCCAACTTTAAGTGACAGGGCCAAGCAGTAACGGCATAGTCTCAGCTGGTCCTGTGCTCTCTTGCCTCTAGGATCAGGACATAGTGCAGCCTAATGCTTTCCAGGGCAGAAGGAAACTGTATTAAGTGTGTGCCAATCACTGAGGAAAACACTCAGATGTTAGAGTACAGCACAAGGTGAGATTAAGTTGCCACTGTCTGGCCCTGTCAAAGATAGGGAAGGGGGACTAATAAGGAGTATAGCTTTTGGTACAACACCAATCAGTTAATTTGCCTATGAGAAAAGTTTAAATTTCTCTGGAATGGAGGCACAAATCAACATGGAAAATTTGTTTTACTTAGAAGACCAGAACACATCTAACACTTTATCAGGACTGATATTCATCTAAATAAAAAAGGGACTATTATTTGATCAATGTTTCTAATTACTTTCCAAAATAAGTTTAAATTCCACTGTCCTGTGCAGATATGTCACTACCTAGACTCCTAACTACAGATGAGCTCAGTTGTGGATTCACTGTGAAAGCTTCATGTTTGTAGCATTTGGCAAGTTTTAAAATATAAATCTACACTCCATTTACAATGAGGAGAATACAGAGGTTGAATTTCAGCCATTAGAAAGCATCAAGCTGAGAAATGTGATAATGTTAGAGTAACTACACTTTAGAAAAATCTTTGATATGTCTGAGTAACATATCAAAGGTTTTGATCAGTGGGGATACGAGTGCTGAGACCTCCTATGACTGCTAAAATGAAGAGTTAGAAGTGTTCAGCTGCACACTGTCTCTCTCTACTGCTGAAGACAGAAAAGAAGAATTTCAACTGAGACCACTTTTATTTCTATCTTCAGCAGCGAGGAGCAACAACACTCAGCTGAGCACTTCTGTTTCTTCCCTTTAGCATTAGGTGGAAGTTTCAAACCAATTGCTATGTTACGCTGACATATCAAAAGTTTTTCTGAAGTGTAGTTAATTTTTAATATTTGCATTATGCATTATGGTTCAGCCACAAAATAGTGGAAGATCTATGTTTTTCCTTCCTAGAGGTTTTCGGGATGTGGGACTCCTTACCTTTCCTAATTTTGTTATATCCTGAGATGTATAGCACACAATGACTAGCTTTGAAAAAAATAAAATAAAAATTTCAATATGGCCTGTAAAGTGTTTTACAAGCATATTATAATATTGTATTGACTTTGTAGTGTATGACACTGGAGTTCAGTCATAGTTGCACATGCGTGGCTATCTCTAGTCAGTTGTACGGCAGTTCTAAAGATTGTAAAACATACTTACTTGGTTAATTTTGGTAATCCCATAGAATTGAATGGAGACAGTAGCATGTGCACAGCCACCTCTCCATTTATGGCTTCTACAGCTGAGAATGTCTGTTCTAGAGGTGCTCTCCCTAGAGGTAACATCTATTGGGCATTTATGGCATATCATGTGGATGGCACAGTGGCTAGCACTGGTGCCTTGCAGTGCTGGGGTCCTAGGTTTGATCCGACTAAGGACGATATCTGCATGGAGTTTGTATGTTCTCCTTGTGTGGGTTTTCTCCCACACTCCAAAAACATTCTTATAGGGAACTTATATTGTGAGCTCCATTGTGGACAGCAAGCAATGATAATTTCTGTAAAGCACTGTGGAATATGTCAGTGCTATATAAGTGAGATAAATAAATTAAAGATCAGGCTGAAACTTTAAAAGTATACCAATTTAAAGAGGATGCACACGTTATATGGAACTTGAGCAAAAATTGAAACAACTGAAATGGAACACTCTCACCACAGCTGATGATGCATCTAACAGCAAACTACAGTGAGGTGTATTAGAAATTTGGAATATAGATGCCCAAAAACGGCAGTATGAGGTGACTAACTAAAAAGGATGTTTTGTTTTAGTACATTGGACCTACCAATAAGAAACCTCAAATGAAGTGCATAGATACACTGGGGTCTAGCATAAATTACTATAACCAAAAAAGAACCAAACCATTAACCCCATAAAAATGAGAAGAACACTCATATAAAATATATGAAGTTTATTAAGACATAAAGTAAGCATACAATAACATAAGGCACAAGGTACTGGGAGGATGGGGCACCCAATGTATCGGAGCCACAAACCCTCACCCTCACATATACCGTATTGACAGGGGAACGTGCCAGAAATACAGGGTGCTGAATCACACTTAAATGGGTGAGATGTAAATTCACCCAGAGTAACATAAAACTAAATGCATATCACAGATGTACTAAGTATCCCCTATCACACACGCCATAGCTGCCAGCCAAAAAGAGCAGCCGGGGCCTGCCCTTGGTATAAAGCAGGAGGCCTGGTCACAGAGGCAATTGCAATGGTAGCGTGCGTGAGAAGTAACCACAAAATAAAAAGACCTAGTAAAGACACTATGAAATGCATAAGTTACCCATGACATGTGAAGGCACCAAGTATCTGAGCAGAGCTGCACCTCGACGTTTCGTCAGGAAAGGACTTTGTCCGTTACTCTGGGTGAGTTTACATCCTCACCCATTTAAGTGTGATTCAACACCCTGTATTTCTGGCACGTTCCCCTGTCAGTACGGTATATGTGAGGGTGAGGGTTTGTGGATCCGATACACGGGGTGCCCCATCCTCCCAGTACCTTGTGCCTTATGTTATTGTATGTTTACTTTATGTCTTAATAAACTTCATATATTTTATATAAGTGTTCCCTCATTTTTTATGGGGTTAATGGTTTGGTTCTTTTTTGGTTATTGTTTTAGTACATTGGCTGCTATCCCTGTGGCAGATTCAACCCTGAAGTGATCAGTCTATTGAAATGACCTTGATTTCTAGTGGAAAAACATTGCTATACTCAACTAAAGATTGAATTGTCATATTGGTCAAATCGTTTTTTTTTTTATGTTTGCAATTTCACTTTGGTCTGATCTTTTGTTTAATCTCATCTAAAGGCCAAAAAGTGCAATTATGAAACTTCAGTAGGAAAAACTGGAGAAACATTTCCTACTGAAGTCTTGTACCCTACATGGAGGTGCTCATCACCTACCAGTCACTAGACTGAAACATACTGAAACCTTCCTGGGATATATCACTTGGCTGAAGGAGGTCCTGAACATAAGTTCTTTGAGGAGGATTCCACTTTTTTGAGAATGCATTTTATTAAGCGAATACAGTATATGTATTTTTCTAGTTATTTGTAGAGAATCTACACATTATTTTCAGAATTTCTGCACCATTTATGATTTATTTTTTTCATATTAAAGGCCTAAGCATAATACATAAGCAACACATTTGGAAGACCTCAGACTATATAGTCATTTCCTACATGTTAGTAGTGCATTTTATATCTTAATATTCCACAATATTTATGTATAGACCTTTCAACACAGTCTACCTGCCTGTCATGTCTTACATTTTTCTTGTCCTAGCTGTCTATTTGATGACAAATAGAATTGATGCAACATGATGCTGCTTTTCACATTCCTGTCTTTAATATAGTTTGATGGAATGAAAACGCTGCTGTCCATGAATATATTCAGCGGAACATTCCAAACAGAATTTTTTTTTTTCTCTGCTGGAAAGTTAACGCTCTTAGTTGAATTGACAGACAATGGTTTGTGAAATTGGTGTTTTAGATTATTTCACAATCGTTTTTCATGTTCCAGACAATAAAAAATTGACTCGACATCACAAATATTCACATAGATAAAACGGTTTCATGCTAAAAGGAATATATAATGTCACTTTGAATACTGGGAGGTGGGTATGATTTGCAAAATAAGACTGATTGGCACAATAAAATCATGCATTTTACAGAAGTTATTTGAGTTTTCAAATGCGTGTGGGCAAGGTTAACCTGTGAAGCCAAACTTAAGCAGGTTTACCAACTGTGAATTTTTTTAAAAGTCCTAAAAATTGTTTTAATTTTACTCCAGTAAAGGGTATCATAGAAAGTGAACTTACAAATGAACACAGAATTGTTCTATTTAAATATGCATTAAATTTATCAAACACCATGTAACATTTGATACATTTGCCAAAGACTATACAAAGTCTGACTCCTGCAAAACTGACTTTAAAAATTCCCCTAAAATATTTCTGCTGTATATAGTGTTTTTATAAGTTTTAAAAGTTAAAGGGTTGTGCAGCTTGAGGATGCATCATCAATATGTAATTGGGGGGGTTTGACACCTGTGACCAATCAGTTGTTTGGAAAGGAGGCAACCCTCTATGCAAGCGCTGCTTCCTTTTCATTACACTATGCATCATCTAGGAAGTGCAATGTAATTACAAGTACTCACTCCATTCACTTGGTGCGAGTACTTGTAATTACACTATGCCACAGCTACAGGGGATAGATATAATGCGTAGTGTAATGAAGAGGAAGCAGCGGTCACATTGAACGCCGCTTCTTCTACAAACAGCTGATTGGCAGGGGTCCTGGGCGTCGGACCCCCACCAATAAAATATTGATAGGATAGGTTTTTAATATTAAAATGCTGCATAGCCCCTGTAACTTGAGTCTACAGTAGGTTATATTGTATTGATTGCTGTTGATGAAAGCTCTTTTAGTAATGTCATTTTGTTTTCCTTTTATAGTTAAAGGCTATGGACATCTCTTTGGGATTTTGTTTACTAAAATGCATATTTTTGGGGCTAAATGAGGTCGCACAGTCCTGTTCAGTGTTAAGTAGGCCAGACAAGCTCTTTCTGATTCCCTGAATGCTCATGAATCGGACATTCCCTCTGCCTTAAGTAGACTTTATTTGAATGTCAGCTTACATATGTATTTAGGAGAGCAGAGAAACGGCCATTAGAGACTCATATGACTTCACACTAAACTGGATTGAGCAGACTGCAATATATGAGAATATATGAATAAGATAGATAGATAGATACATAGATATTCAAATTTTTGTGACTTTTTAAAAAGTAGTTGGTAAATCTAGGTTAAATCAGCTTGACAGGCTAGCCATGCCCATCTACTTTTCAAAACTCGAGTGACTACTGTAAAAACTCAACATGTCATAATTTTTTTTTTGTGCAAATCACTCCAAAACATTTCAAATTTTAGTACATAAGAGTTGCTCTATTTTGCCACTTTCTAAAACTAGTGTGCAGAGCATTGATAAATATATATATCAGGGACATACATATAAATCGAGCAGCCCCATAGCAAATCTCAGAACTGGGCCCCCCACCCAAATATAAAGTACCAGGGTGGGCCATTTATATGGATACACCTTAATAAAATGGGAATGGTTGGTGATATTAACTTCCTGTTTGTGGCACATTAGTATATGTGAGGGGGAAACTTTTCAAGATGGGTGGTGACCATGGCGGCCATTTTTAAGTCGGCCATTTTGAATCCAACTTTAGTTTTTTCAATAGGAAGAGGGTCATGTGACACATCAAACTTATTGGGAATTTCACAAGAAAAACAATGGTGTGCTTGGTTTTAATGTAACTTTATTCTTTCATGAGTTATTTACACGTTTCTGACCACTTATAAAATGTGTTCAATGTGCTGCCCATTGTGTTAGATTGTCAATGCAACCCCCTTTTCTCCCACTCTTCACACACTGATAGCAACACCGCAGGAGAAATGCTAGCACAGGCTTCCAGTATCCGTAGTTTCTGGTGCTGCACATCTCATATCTTCACAGCATATGCTGTGAAGATATATGCCAATTGTGCCCCCTTCACAGTAATAAAGCCCATTGTGCCCCAAATTAGTAGTAATGCCCACTGTACTAGTAAATGCCCTCTGTGCCCCCTCCATAGTAGAAATCCACATTGTGCCCCCTTCACATTAGTAATGCCCTCTGTTCCTCCTCTATAGTAGTAATGCCCTCTGTCCCCCCGCCATAGTAATAAAGTCTTCTGTGCCCCCACCATAGTAATAAAGTCCTCTCTGCCCCCTCCATAGTAATACATCCCTCTGTGCCCCCTTTGTATAAAAAACAAAACAAAAAATAAAACACAGTAACTACTCACCTTGTCCCATTCCTGAAGCTCCACCCACACAGGCTGGCAGCACAATCTGTGTCTGCAGGCTGAATGATGGAGCAGGAGAAGTCTTCCTTCTTCATCATTCAGAGCGCCACCGGCATGGAGGAGGGGAAGAGCTGGGAGCTGAGCGGGGAGTGACAGGACCGCAGCTCTGTGTGGGGGTGGAGCTAAGCTAATTTATCTTTACTATTTCCACTGCATAAAATATTGACCCTTCAAAGTTCCCTCCATGTTTATCTGCATAATGCCTACATAATGGGTGCCCCTTGAACCTTCTCTGGATGTTATATGCATGTTCTCTCATTCTCTTCTTTAATTGTCTTTTTGTGCATTCAATATTGCAGGGGCATATAATTGCATATATTACTCCCGACTACTACATGTTATGTATTCCCTGATATCATGTATATACAAACCATCTTTATTCTGTACCTGAAATTGTTTTTTTATTTCTTTGGAATTTTTACACCCCAAACATTTTTTGCATGGGAAAAAACCGTTTGGTAGATTTTTATTTTCCATTTTTTAATTATCTACTGCTGTGCATTCTCTTGTAGATGCCACCATATTCCCTATAATTCTTGCTTTTCGGTATACAAACCTCGGGACTTCTGGGATATAATCTCCAATTATCTTGTCCTCTTTTAATATTCCCCAATATTTACTCACTATTTTTCTAAAATATTTTGTCTGACCATTATATGGTATAATAATAGGTGGAATTTTTTCCTCACTTTTTTTTTCTGCAGTGCATGTATTTTCTTATCTATCGGGTCTTCTAAAATAATTTGTCTGTTAAGTTGTTCTATTTCAGTTTTTTCTTTACCTAACCACCTCCCATCTGCCAGTTGACTATAAACGTCCGGGAGGTGATCTCTATATCTGAATGGATGTTTCTGAACATCCATTCAAAGATGGCAGCTGCACGCTAATCATGCAGCTGCAGAGCGGGTTGCCAGCTGTCCAGGACAGCAGGGCAACCCAGAGAGAAGGCAGGGACAGTTCCCAGGTGTCCCTGCATTCTAAATCGCTGTATAAACAGCCATGCGCTTCCTGTCCTGTCCGGGCCGGGAGAGTGCAGGAGCTGTCGGGTCTTCTACAGACCTCGATCAGCCCTGCACTAATGCTGTACAGCGTTGTCTAGTGCTGTACAGCCTCTCTGGGGGGTGTATTTCCCCTGTAACTGGGGCTACTGTGTCAGCCCCAGTTACAGGAGAAATCAATAGTGAAAAAAA
Source organism: Bufo gargarizans (assembly GCF_014858855.1). NCBI lineage: Eukaryota > Metazoa > Chordata > Amphibia > Anura > Bufonidae > Bufo > Bufo gargarizans. The sequence continues at coordinate 534,898,356 of NC_058082.1, read as the reverse complement.
AAAAAGTGAAGTTAAATGTCCCCCAGAGGTCTTGTATGACCTTATGGGGGACGCAAAGTGTAAAAAAATAAATAAAAAAATAAAGTGTTAAAATAAAAAAATAAAAAAGGTTTCATATGTAAAACAAAACAAAAAATTCCCCAACTAGGGAATACATTTTTATAATTGTAAGAAATTGTAATAGACATATTTGTTATTGACGTGTCCATGACGGTCGGCTCAATAAATATATCACATAATCCACCCAGTCCGATAAACACCATAATTTTTTTTTTATAAACTGTGTCAAAAAAGTCTTTTTTGTCACCTTACAACATAAAAAGTGCAACACCGAGTGATCAAAAAGGTGTATGTACCCAAAAAATTGTACCAATATAACTGTCACCTCATCCTGCAAATAATGATTCCCTACATAATAAAATCGCTCAAAAAATAAATAAAAACTATAGCTCTCAGAACATAGACACATAAAAAAATGCTATTATTGTGTTAAATAAAAAAATATAAATAAAGTATACATATTAGGTATTGCCGCATCCGTAACAGTCAACTATATAAAAATATCACATGACCTAACTCCTCGTTTGAACACCGTAAAAAAAAAAAAAATGTGCCACAAAAACAATTTTTTGTCACCTAACATCACATAAAGTGCAACACCAAGCGATCAAAAAGGCGTATGCCCCCAAAATAGAACCAATTCAACTGTCACCTCATCCCGCAAAAAATGAGATGCTAAGACTTTCGGTCAAAAAATGAAAAAATTATGACTTTCAGACTATGGAGACACTAAAACATCATTTTTTTGTTTCAAAAATGCTATTATTGTGTAAAATGTAAATAAATAAAAAAGTATACTATTAGGTATTGCCATGTCCGTAATGATCTGCTCTATCAAAATGTCACATGACCTAACCCCTCAGGTGAACACTGTAAAAAATAAAAACTGTGCTAAAACAACCAATTTTTTGGTCACCTTGCCCCATAAAGTGTTATAATGAATGACAAAAAAATCATATGTACCCAAAAATGGTACCAATAAAAATATCAACTCTTCCTGCACAAGACAATCGGCATAAAAAATAAAATTTAATGGTGTTCAGAATATGGAGACACAAAAACATATCTATAAAAATAGCACATGATCTACCCTGTCAGATGAATGTTGTAAAAAATAAAAACAGTGCCAAAACAGACATTTGTTGGTTACCTTTACTCACAAAAAAACATAATATAGAGCAATTAAAAGTCATATGTACCCCAAAATAGTAGCAATAAAACTGGCTCCTTATCCCCTAGTTTCCAAAATAGGGTAACTTTTTGGGAGTTTCTAATGTAAGAGTGCATCAGGGGGGCATTAAATGGGACATGGCATCTAAAAACCAGTTCAGCAAATTCTGACTTCCAAAAACCATATGGCGCTCCTTTTCTTCTGCACCCTGAGCGCACCCTTACATCAGTTTATGACCACATGTGGGGTGTTTTTGTAAACCGCAGAATCAGGGTAATATAGAGTTTTGTTTGGCTGTTAACCCTCGATGTGTTAAATAAAATAAAAAATATTAAAATTCAAAATCTTCCAAAAAAGTGAAATTTTGAAATGTTATCTTCATTTTCCTTTAATTCTTGTTGAAGGGTTTACAAAGTTTGTAAGATCAGTTTTAAGTAACTTGAGGGGTGTAGTTTCTACTATGGGGTCAATTATGGGGGGTATCCACTACGTAAGCGCCACAAAGTAACTTCAGACCTGAACTGGTCCTCAAAAAGTAGGGTTTGTAAATTTTCTTAAAAATTTTAAGAATTGCTCCTAAAATTCTAAGCCTTCTAACGTCCTAAAAAAAATGACATTTACAAAACGATGCCAACATAAAGTAGACATCTGGGGAATGTTAAGTAATCAATAATTTCCCTCTTCCCTTTCCTGTCATCTTGCCGCCTCCGGAACCCATCTAACATATAACTTCATCCAAGTCCTAAAAACTTGGCAGGGAGAAAAATGAATACTCCTCCTTTTTTATTGATAATAGGAACAGGGCGAGGGAGCATTGTCATTTCTAGAATTGTGGATATTACCTTTTCTATCATATATATATATATGAAGTGATTGAATGTACTAATGTTGAACGTGATAATTAAGTTATTCTCCCCCCATTGTTCTTGTATGGTACGGAAAAATAAAGAATGTTAATAAAAATAAAAATAATTAATTAAAAAGATGTTTGGTAAATTTGGGATTTTTTTATAAATAAAGGTGGAATATATTGACTCAAATTTATGACTATCATAAAGAACAATGTGTCACAAGAAAACAATCTCTGAATCGCTTGGATAAGTAAAAGTGTTCCAAAGCTATTACCACATAAAGTGACATATGTCAGATTTAGAAAATTAGGCCTCGTCAGGAAAGAGGGCAAATGGCCTAGATGTGAAGTGGTTAATATTTCTTTATTATACCCCTTTGATTCAAATTTTTTCTGCATTTGTTCTGCTTCATTTTTATACTCCTCTATCTTAGTGCAATTCCTTTTAATACATAAAAACTGGCTCCTAGGTATGTTATCAAGCCACCATGGTAGATGGCAACTTGCCTTAGAAATAAAATTATTAGCATCCGTGGGTTTATTAAATGTTTTAGTGCAGATTTTTTCTTTTTCATTACAGATATTCAGGTCCAAAAAGTTAATCTCTTTTAAACTATAACTTGGTGTAAATTCTAAATAAAAATCATTTTTATTCATTATAAAAAAAAAATCCAACAGTGTTTCTCCCCCCCTCCCAAATAAATAGCACATCATCTATAAAACGCCTCCATAGGACATAGTAACATATAGTAGTAAATGCTGCCATAACATCTAGTTGGGGAGTAATATATGCAAATATATGCCTCTGCAATAAGGTCTATATTGGACATACAAAAAGACAATTAAAGAAGAGAATTTGAGAACATGTATATAACATCTAGAAAAAGATTGAGGGGCATCCATTATCTAGGCATTATGCAGATAAACATGAAGGGAACTTTGAAGGGTCGATATTTTATGGTGTGGAAATAGTAAAGATAAATGAGAAGGGGGGAGATTATATTAAAAGCATGTCAAGAGCAGAAACAAAATGAATTTTTACTTATGGATACATTGGCATTGCAGGGCTTGAATGCGGAGATAGAGCTGTTCGCCTTTGAGTAAATGAGAGATATGGATACTTAATGGGAAGAAAAGGATAATGAAAATATAGCGTGGTACATAAAGAGTTAAAGCAGGCGAATTAAGGATATATATAAGGGAGGTATAATTAAGTGCTAGATTGATTCCCTGACAAAGAACAACTCATTGTCCGAAACGCTTTGGAAGTTTGGCACTTGTATTCGTATCTTGGATAATGACGTCACTAGGTCGCTCCACGTGAGCACAAGCTTTCAAACATATCAGCACCGAGCAATGCCACAGGCCGGAGCGCACTCCTGTGAAAAAGATACACTGCAAAAATACTGTTATCAAGCCTGCAAATAGGAGCTGAATAGAGATCACGGAGGAAGGATCAACAGCAAGATAACCTTGTCTTAAGTATTGATACGCAATAGTGATCCATCTCTGGCAGGGTTAAATAAGATTAGTAGCGGATAAGGTAGTGCGCGGTATTCTGTATATTAGTGATTTTAGTTAAGCACCCTTAGCAGTAGGTATTGCGGTACTGCTGCAGTACCGCAGCACACATCCTAGGGAGCATCAGCGCCAGTGGATTAGTAAAAGTATATAGCTAATAGAGAATAATAAAATGAATAAGGAAAAGAAAGATGGACGGAGTCGAGATACTTTGTCCTCAACTAAATGTTATTAAGTTGGGTTCACTTCTTTAATATTTGCTTACTGCAAATCACACAAGATTGGCTTAAGAAGAGCTTTATTTACTAAACGTGCAAAAGAATTACAGTTGGCACAAGCTTCCAGCAAAAGACTGAAGGCAGGAGAGCATAAATAGCAAGACAATGCTTTCTCAAGCAGCAGTGAGAACAAGTGTACTTTGGAAATATGGTTTTAACAATATCAAAGTGTTTTGCAAACATTTTTCTCAACATCGGAAAGTCTATTCAGCGAGGTCCAAATTAATATCTTAAAAACTTAGGGGGAAAACACCTCATGTTTATTCCTGGTTAATATGTAAGGCAGTTGCACAGAAGGGAATAGGAGATAACAATTCTATTTCAATTAGTTGTGGATGACTGCATTGTTTTCAAAGAAATTTGCATCAGTACATTTTGCAATTGCAAAATACTCTCAACTATTAAATTGAAGTAAAACAACTACAGGTGACTGAAAAATATTTAATTTTTACTCAAAAAAAAAGGAATAAACATTTTTTTAGCTGTTAAAAATCAGAAAGAGGATTTTTTGGCAGATTGTTTCTCTTCTTTCAAAATAAAAACAATTAGAATTGGCATGCATGTTTTCAGTTGCAACATCTTGGACTTGGACTTACAGAAATTTATCCTGTAAGATCTTTGTCTTTAGAATGTTTTTTTTTATTATTATGTATTTGTGTAGTAACTTGTTAACCTGTTAAGGATGTGGCTAGCTTGCTAATTTTAAGTGCTCTGCAATTTTTTGTGAGTTTTAATTTTTGCATTTCAAAAGCCATACAGTCTTGTTTTTCATCAACATAGCTATATGAGGGTTTTTCTTTTTTTTTTTCTTTTTTTATGGGGCAAGTTGTATTTTTTACCAGCATGTTTGTATGCACCCTTATACACACAATCACTGATAACCCCTCCCTACTGTGCCAATAGCTCTTCATAGAAGAGTTTTATAACATAGTGTTCTGATGTTGCATTGCAGTTTGTGGTGACCGGTCCTTTAAATGATTACAGGTTTGCTTTTAGTAGACGCTGGGTCTTGCCACAAGAGGGTGTCAAATTGCTTCACCCACTGCCTAACAAAAAGTCTCTCAGAGAATACTTTTGGGTAGTGTACCTGTTAGTGAGGTATTGTTGACTGCTAAGCAAGCTTCTATGAGCCACTATTAGACATTTTGCCTAGCTGACAGAGAGGGCACATCACTGGACTGAGAGAAATAGCACAGTCATGTTGACAAATTGCCTACCATCTAGTCCATTCTTACTTGGCTGGAGGTATTGGGAACAGTGCTTAAGTGAGGGCATGATCACATGTGAACAGGCTCTGAGCCACTCAGATAGACCACCTGACATGCCAACACAGTTTTGCTATCCACCATCCAGACATAGGTGATACCCATTTCACACCCTTGTCTCTACCCAGACCATTTTCAAGCATGTAGCAAAAGTAAATTTGGTGTCACAGTGCCCATTATGTGTCCTGCCATTGACAGACAGCCACCATTGACTTAGTTTGCAGTGATGTTGTGAACGAAAAACCTGGACTGCTATAGACTATAACTATATTGTCTTTATCAACAAATCCAGGTTCTGTTTGGTATCTAACGATAGTCAGATTTAAGTATGGAGACCTCACCTGCCTTTGCTGCTGAACAACATACTGCCAAACTTCTGGTGTTATGACCTGGGGAGTAGAGATGGCCTCGCGGTTCGCCCGACGTCGTTTCGCCACAAACTTTGCTCATTCGCGATTTTCCGAACATGCGAACATATGGCGATATTCGCCACACCATATTTTTTTGCATAGCGTCGAACTTTGACCCATGACACATCCATCAGGTGGGACAGGACAGCCAATTGAGCACATGGACACACCCCCACCCTATAAATAAACCCGATCTGGCTGCTATTTTACATTCAGTATTTTGCCAGTGCAGGGAGAGGTTGCTGTGTGGAGCAGGGACAGACTGTTAGGGACACCAAACGCTAGTCAATAGAGCTACGAAAGTCCTTTTGAGGACTAGTAAAGGTTTGCTATTAATAGGTGTAACATACTGAGGGGTGTGATATACTTATAATATCCAACATATAAAGTATATTATAGCGCATTTGTATTGTCCAGCAGTTGTGTGCGGTTCTGCTGTGGTACTGCAGCTATGCAGAGGGACAAACGCTATTGGAATAACTAATTGTAACTGGTGTGGCATACCAGTTGCCCCCCCAAAAAAACTGATTGAGGCAGGGGTGTGATATGCAGATGTAGCAGGGTTAACACACAAACTCTTGAAACAAAAGCCATTGAAAAGCAATGAAAGGGATTTGCTTAACGCATTTAGTTTAAATAACACGTCTCATAAAGCATGTGTGTATACTCTACTACATCTGTACCTATAATATACTGTACTTTCCATATAGTGCATTTGTATTGCGCAGCAGTTGTGTGCAGTTCTGCTGAGATACCCAGCTATACATGGGGACAAACACTATTGGAACAAATAATTTCAATTGGTGTGATATACCAGTTGTGCCACAAAAAAATTGATTGAGGCAGGGGTGTGATATACCTAGAATATACTTTCCATATAGTACATTTGTAATTTGCAGGAGTTGTGTGCAGTTCTTCTGAGATACCCCAGCAATACAGAGTGACAAACGCTATTGGGACAAATAATTTCAACTGGTGTGATATAACATTTGCCCCCCCCCCCCAAAAAAACTGATTAGGGCAGTGGTGTGATATACCTATTATATGATTTCTATATAGTACATTTGTAAATTGCAGGAGTTGTGTGCGGTTCTGCTGAGATACCCCAGCTATACAGATGGACAAATGCTATTAGAACAAATAATTTCAACTGGCGTGATATACCAGTTACCCCCCCAAAAAAAAGGATTAAGCGGTTTTATACACCTGCTTCCAGAAAATAATCATTAAGCGGTTCTATATACCTGCTTCCACAAATACTGCTCTTATATAGGGACTTTGTCACAGGGCCATTTTGAAAATGACAGGCAGAGGAAAAGGCCGGCCATTCCGCAGGGGTGGTAGGGGCCGGGCAGCTGCACCAGGCCTGAGCCTAAGTGGGAAGTTGGAGAAGGTGCGTGCGATTACGTCAAAGGATGTACCAGAGTTGGTTGAGTGGCTCACTCAGCCTTTCGCTTCTGCACCCTCCTCATCCTCTGTATCTGCACCCTACTTACTCTCTGCTGTATGCACCCCCAAAGACACCACCACCACCACCATAGCCTCTCCAATCTAGTGAGAGGAATAATTTTCCCATCCATTTCCAGACAGTACCAAGATCAGCCAAGGAGAGTGGTCCCCACTGTTTCTGCCTACTCCGAGATCTCTAATGTCAGTGGTGGGGAAGTTGACGATGATGACGTGTCGATAGAGGTCACGTGGGTGCCCACAAGAGAGGAAGAGGAGGGAAGTTCAGAGGGAGAGATGGAGCAGCAGATGACGAGGAGAAGGAGGAGAAGCAGGCAGGACTCGCAGCGCACAGGAGGCAAAAAGCAGACTGCAAATTTATCTGGAGTGAGCCATCCACCATGCACGGTCACATCTTGCGCTCCCAGGACGCTTGCATATGGCTCCGCAGTGTGGGCTTTTTTTTAACTTGTCAGTTGCTGATAATAGTGTTGCCATATGCAGGCTGTGCTGTCAACGCATAAGTCGCGGTAAGCCCAACACTCACCTAGGGACGACCGCCGTAAGAAGGCACCTGGCCTCCCATCACCAAGCCCAGTAGGAGCAACACCATGAGAACCCACAAAAAAACACTCCCTGCACTCCACGTCCTGCCTCTTCTCCTTCTCCTCTCTCCTCCCATTTGTCCTTCCACTGTGCTGTCATCAAGTTGATCTGGCAGAAGGCAGGCTTACGTGGCCCAAATGTTCGAGCGTACTGCCATATAAATTGGTGGACTTGGAGGCCTTTAGAAAATTTGTAACCATTGGCATACCGCAATGTAAGGTCCCCGAAAGGAAATATTTCTCCCAGAAGGGCATCGCAGAGCTATATGGCCACGTTCAGCGGCAAGTGACTGTATCTCTGGCACACAGTGTCTGTGCCAAGCTACATCTGACCACAGACACGTGGTCTAGCAAACATGAGCAGGGAAGGTACGTAACTTTTACCGCCCACTGGGTGAACCTTCTAACGGCCATCAAGCATGCAACCCTTGGCAACCCTGTGTGGTTTTGATGTTACAGCCACGGATTGCCTGCAGGCCTGACTCTTCTTCCCCTCCTCCTACTCCAACCTCCGTCTCCTCCTCGGCTGACTCCTCCTTTTTCACTGATCCCGGGGTACAGGACATCTTGTGGCAGGCCAGAAAAATCTCTCGCCATTTTGAAAGATCTTACACGGCCATGGCTCGCCTTGATGACGTTCAGTGGCGACACCACTTGCACGTCAGACGACAGGCTGGAACTTCACCTTGTATAAGCTTCACAGTCTTCTCCAGCAGAAACGTGCCATTAACGACTACCTGTACAAACACAAAATGGCGGACATGTTACCAGCATCACAGAGGGCTGTCAGAATGCAGCATTTCCAGGCCTTGCTGCGAGAGATGCTGCATTCTGCTTTTGCGGGTGTTGTCAGTTGCATATCATTGTGGCACACTTTTCGCAGTGATTTCTGTAATCTAACTGGCCAACAGTAAAATTGTTATACGGTGACCACCTAATGTACCTCCATTCACATTATCAATTGTTCTTTTCTGTCAGGTGAATGCCTAATTTTGGGACCTCGGAGGAATTCAACACCTGTTGACGATGACCACGTGTTATCGAATTTCAACTATTATCATTTGGTTTTTTTTTCAAGAGGGGGGATTTCGTTAGCCATGTTTGTAATTCAATTTTATATTTTTTGTTGTTTTAAACAAATGTATTTGACATCTATTTGTACTGGCCTGCAGTAAAATTGATATCCAATGACCGTCTAATATACCTCCAGCCACATAATCACTTGATGTTTTCTGTCAGCTGAATGCCTAATTTTTTGGGCCTGTACTCCAGTGGCCTAAAATAAAACTTTTCTAGGCTCCATCAGGGCACATTTCTGAGAATTTCCCTTTAAGACGCATAAAAATGGCCCCTGATTAAATTATATTTTTTGGGAGGGAATTTTTGCCATTGATCCCCCTCTGGTATGTCACTGTCCATGTTGTGGGATGATTTGTGCACTTCTAGTAAGTATTTAGTGGCTTCAAATATGACCTGAATGTTTTCTAGGTTTGCCTGCCATTAAAGTGAATGGGGCTTGGCGGGAACTTGCGGTTCACGAACATTTGATCGCGTTCGCAAATCGTCCCAGCCGATGTTCGTCCATCACCACTGTGGTCCCTAATCTACATGCAAAAGTTGGTGGTCCCTAGTAATAATATGAGGGACACTAACAGCTCAGCGATATGTGCAGGACATCCTGCTGTCATCTGGCTGCTCAGGGTAGGGATAATACTCGCCCACAAACAGCAAGGATTTACTAGGATTGTCTCTGCCAGATTTTAAAACTTCCTTGGCCTGACCAGTTGTCAGCTAATTTGGCATCTATGAGACTAGCTGGTACACCAGCTTCAGTAACCTATGAGTATGCTGGCTCTACAGGCCCAACTTTAACATCTGTGGGCAAATGTACTGAAGGATACTGTACAGAACCTGTATGCTTCCTTACTGAAACTATATTTCATCTTGTATCCAGGTAAATGGCAGCACAACAGGGTACTAGAGCCTCTATTCAATTGTAAAGTTTTCACAATAAACTTATCCTTTCACTCTAATATTGTAATCACTTACATATATCACCATTGCAGTCACATATAAAAAGTGTGTTATTTTTGTCAATGAGTATATATATATATATATATATATATATCCATTTTCATATGTTCAGTGCCATTAAAAAAGAATGGTGCTTTAATAATAAATAATAAATATATATATATATATATATATATATATATATATATATACAGTACAGACCAAAAGTTTGGACACACCTTCTCGTTCAAAGAGTTTTCTTTATTTTCATGACTATGAAAATTGTAGATTCACACTGAAGGCATCAAAACTATGAATTAAAAACATGTGGAATTATATACATAACAAAAAAGTGTGAAACAACTGAAATGATGTCATATTCTAGGTTCTTCAAAGTAGCCACCTTTTGCTTTGATTACTGCTTTGCACACTCTTGGCATTCTGTTGATGAGCTTCAAGAGGTAGTCACCTGCAATGGTCTTCCAACAGTCTTGAAGGAGTTCCCAGAGATGCTTAGCACTTGTTGGCCCTTTTGCCTTCCCTCTGCAGTCCAGCTCACCCCAAACCATCTCGATTGGGTTCAGGTCCGGTGACTGTGGAGTTCAGATCATCTGGCGCAGCACCCCATCACTCTCCTTCATGGTCAAATAGCCCTTACACAGCCTGGAGGTGTGTTTGTAGTCATTGTCCTGTTGAAAAATAAATGATGGTCCAACTAAACGCAAACCGGATGGAATAGCATGTCGCTGCAAGATGCTGTGGTAGCCATGCTGGTTCAGTATGCCTTCAATTTTGAATAAATCCCCAACAGTGTCACCAGCAAAGCACCCCCACACCATCACACCTCCTCCTCCATGCTTGACGGTGGGAGCCAAACATGTAGAGTCCGTCCATTCACCTATCTGCGTCGCACAAAGACACGGTGGTTGGAACCAAAGATCTCAAATTTGGACTCATCAGACCAAAGCACAGATTTCCACTGGTCTAATGTCCATTCCTTGTGTTCTTTAGCCCAAACAAGTCTCTTCTGCTTGTTGCCTTTCCTTAGCAGTGGTTTCCTAGCAGATATGAAGGCCTGATTCACACAGTCTCCTCTTAACAGTTGTTCTAGAGATGTGTCTGCTGCTAGAACTCTGTGTGACATTGACCTGGTCTCTAATCTGAGCTGCTGTTAACCTGCGATTTCTGAGGCTGGTGACTCGGATGAACTTATCCTCCGCAGCAGAGGAGACTCTTGGTCTTCCTTTCCTGGGGCGGTCCGCCTGTGAGCCAGTTTCTCTGGAGCGCTTGATGTTTTTTGTGACTGCACTTGGGGACACTTTCAAAGTTTTCCCAATTTTTCGGACTGACTGACCTTCATTTGTTAAAGTAATGATGGCCACTCATTTTTCTTTACTTAGCTGCTTTTTTGTTGCCATAATACAAATTTTAACAGTCTATTCAGTAGGACTATCAGCTGTGTATCCACCTGACTTCTCCACAACGCAACTGATGGTCCCAACCCCATTTATAAGGCAAGAAATCCCACTTATTAAACCTGACAGGGCACACCTGTGAAGTGAAAACCATTTCAGGTGACTACCTCTTGAAGCTCATCAAGAGAATGCCAAGAGTGTGCAAAGCAGTAATCAAAGCAAAAGGTGGCTACTTTGAAGAACCTAGAATATGACATATTTTCAGTTGTTTCACACTTTTTTGTTATGTATAGAATTCCACATGTGTTAATTCATAGTTTTGATGTCTTCAGTGTGAATCTACAATTTTCATAGTCATGAAAATAAAGAAAACTCTTTGAATGAGAAGGTGTGTCCAAACTTTTGGTCTGTACTGTATATATATATATACTGTATATATACAGTATATATATAAATATGCATACATTGGAATATTTTTTTTTCATTTTTAACATTTTTGTTTTTATATTTTTATATACTTTTTTTTTTACTTTTTCATATTTATTACCATTAGGTGATTAGAACATAGATATTTTGATTGCTTGTACTATGTATTGTAATAGTCCTGTATTACATTGCATTCATTCTAACAGGCACACTATTACATCCTGTCAGAGGCAGAATGTATTAGTGCCGTGAAAATGTTTATCTCTGCTCCTGGCAGTGAGACACAGGTTCCTGTGGTATAATACAGTCAGGACCTGAAATCCATGGTGTGGTTTCAGCTTCTGAACTTATGACATGACGTGCTATTATGGCAGTGTGAACAACCCTGATGCCCTCATGCAATAGTATGTTAATGAGCATTAAGGAGATATTAATTGTTTTCAAACAATTCAAGTTAGGTATATGGTGTTAAGGCATTTTGAAGGTCAAAGCAATATGGAGTTCCTGTTACGCTAGATTTGATAGTCTATGGAATTGGTCTATTAGATCTTAGAGAGGAATCAACACTCATAATTTGGTGAATATATTGTACAACTTAAATTTTGCATTGCAAATGAAAAATGTTCCATGATCAGTTTTCTTTTCATCAAATAATGCCAATTGTAAATACAGTAACAACCAGCTCATTTTGGGTAGAGATAAGCTTTGTATTTCATCTTCTTTGATCATCCAATGGGCCAGATGCTTAAGATAAGATAATCCTTTAATAATTCCACCATGGGGAAATTCACAGTGTTACGGCAGCACAAAGAATACAAAAACTGCAAAATAAAGGCATTACAGTAACAGCAGATTACAGATAAAACATAAAAACTAAAGGATATAGATATCATGGCTTATAGAATTGAGTCTCTGGATGGAATGATATCCTCAGGAACCTGTAGGCGATAAGTGTAGTCTATCTTTGCTTTGAACAGTGTTGGTTGTACAGCCTAACAGCAGCAGGGAGGAATGACTTCTGATAGCACTCCTTCTCACACTTGGGCTGAAGCAGTCGGTCACTGACTGTACTGACCATTGCTATTACCATCTCATGCATGGGATAGGAGTTATTCTCCAGCATGGAGATCAGCTTGAATAGTTTCCTTCTCTCACCTGCACTGGCTTGAGGGGGCTCACCAGGACGGAGCTGGCCTTTCTAATCAGTTTGTCAAGTCTCTTCCTCTCCCTGGATGAGATGCTGCTGCTACAGTCCCCCAGCAGGCCACTCAGAAGAAGATGGCTGATGCCACCACAGAGTTGAAAAAAAAAACCTAAGAAATGCTTTCTGCACTCCAAAAGCTCTCAGCTTCCTAAGCCTGTTGTGGACCTTTCTGTATAGTACATCCATGTTATCTGTCCAGTCCACATCTGCAATGTGCACACACCTATCTATGATGTACCTTTTAGGGACTCTTTAAATGCTCTGATCATATAGTTTCTAAAGGTCTCAGGTGTGGAATATTTAGAAGCAAATTTGGCTATACTCATTTGATAGCTGTTATGTGAACACATCTTCAGTAGAGATGAGCAAAGTTTTCAAACACTTGATTCAGACGCTTCACCAAATTTTTCCAAAAAATAGGATCCGATCCAAATTAATTAGTCATGAAGTTCGTTATAAATCAGAAATTTCCTGGCTGAAGAAAGCATATATCTTGGGGGACATCACTGTGCATTGCATAGCTAGTCTGCTGTGGTAGTGAAACAGTTACCATGTATCAGTATGACAGGCAGGAGACAAGCGTTACTCTTAGACTCAGGTCACACTTCATTTATTTGGTAAGTTTTGGGTCAAACACTGACCAAATAACTGAAGTGTGAACTCAACCATACAGGTCAATATTAGCGTCAGGTATAGTGTACTTAATTGTGCAGTGGCCCAATATGCTATTTTAGAGTGAAATAGTGCTCTCTTTTTATACCAGTTACACACTGATATATGTAGTGGGCTCATGACAGTGTGTAGTCAGAAGAACAACCCCCAAAAAATGGATCCTAGTGGAATTACTTCTGTAAAAAACAAGATGTAAAACCAAATACATAAAAAACAGAGCACTATTTCACCCCAATTACAGAATCAAGGCCTAATGGAATTACTTATGAATAAAACTATGTGAACCACAATAGCAGTAGTATCATACTGCTATTTTATCCCAATTACAGAATCAAAACCTAATGGAATTACTTATAAATAAAACAATGTGGACGTCCCAATAGCAGTAGTATCAGACTGCTATTTCACCCCAATTACAGAATCAAGGCCTAGTGGAATTACTGACATATAAAACAATGTGAACAACCTAAAAGCAGTAGTATTAGACCGCTATCTCACTCCAATTACAAAACAAAGCCTAATGGAATTACTTATGTATAACCCAAGGTGTAAAACCAAATGTGTGAAAAAATATTTAGAGCGCTATTTCACCCCAATTACAGAATCAGGGCATTATAGAATTATGTATGTATAAAACAATGGACACCACAATAGCAGAAGTATTAGATAGCTTTTTCACCTCAATTAGTGTATCAAGGTGTAATAGAATTGATTATCTATTAACCAAGGAGGCAGTGTTCTATTAGCCCCTGCACTCTTCCTATGCTCGCCCTATAATGTGGATAAAGTCTCCCTATTATCTCCTTACACCGTCCCTGTGCTGTCCCTGAACTGTTCCAAACAGATAAAGGATTTCTTAATCACTGTCTATAGCACCTGTCACATCTCTCCCTGCATTAAGTTCACAGTAAAATGGTGGAGATCGGACAGGATGAGGCTTTTTATAAGGCTGTGGCATCACAGTGGCTGGCTATCTGCTGATTGGCTGGCTTCACAACATTATGGGTGATTCTTCATTCCCGGGCTTCTTACTTTCCCTTTGTAACCAGGGGTGCACCTAGCCTTTCTGCTGCCTGAGGCGAAAACTGAAATGGCGCCCCTCCCTCCCCAATGCCAATTCCTTTACCTAATCCCTTCCCTTCAGCCCTACTTGCCCCCATATGGTCTGGTGCTGCCTGAGGCGATCACCTCACCTGGCCTCATTGGTGGTGCACCCCTGTGTGCAGCAGCTATTTTAGAAAAAATCGGATTATTTAACACGAATCGCCAGGAATTTTGGATTTGTGATAAATCAAATCTTCCTGAAATTCCAATCAAATTACACTTGTCTTAACACTAGTCTATAGCAGACAGCTATTCTTTTCAAATCTTCCTTACATTTTATTTTTGATCCTTGGCTAAATGTGCATGTTTTCTCATTGGGTATAGTAGGAAAAACCTCTGTTCATGTCTTACATCTCTTGGAACCAAAGAATTCAGTGTGTTGAAAAGGTTGTCTGGTTTTCTTATATTGATGACCTATTCCCAGGACAAGTCATCAATATCAGATTGGCTGGGTTGTGACTAGCAGCCGTCCTGCCAATCAGCTGTTTGAAGAGCACGGAGTTCTCTTCCCTGTTTATGTGCTTGCCATCAAAATTACAGCCGCGGAGCAGTGTGATTAGGTCATCAATAAGGTAAAACCAGACCTCTTTGAAATCCAATTGCCAGATTTTTCTTTTCCTGAATATCGGTGGTCAGTGGGGAGTCATGCTACTCCCATACAAATTAGATGGTCGGTCCTACAGGCATATGTGTGTTTGGCTGACATTCACATAATGTTACAGCCTCCTAAACCAGTGAGATAAAAATATTAGTTTGTCTGAAAGCATCTCATAGGACAGTGATGGGGAACCTATGGCACGGGTGCCAGAGGCGGCACTCAGAGCCATCTCTGTGGGCACCCGCACCCTGGAGAAAGTCTATGGTGTACCAATATGCCTTAGAATTTGCTTGCCATTTAATAGTGCAGGGCATGCTATGAACAGCACAGGCAGCACATTGAATGTAGGCAGGTTATTATAGATAAATGATAAAGTACATGGAAGATATATGATATTGGTGTTCAGGTTAAATTGCTGTGTTGGCACTTTGCGATAAATAAGTGGGTTTTGGGTTGCAGTTTGGGCACTCGGTCTCTAAGAGGTTCACCATCACTGTCATAGGATGATCAAGTTCTTTAGTTCTGCCCGTTATATGGTTTCAGTGAATCTGTACTGTAGCTGTTAGACTCGTGCCCTGATGACCATACTAATGATAAAATGTCATATCTTAGGGGGAAAAAGAGGTTAGATTGGAGAGTTACCCTGCTGAGACATAGCACTGCTCAATCATAAGCTAGAGACGGAATTACCAGCATACTCCATGAGTTCTCTCACTGGGACAAAGTAAGGAAAGTGCTTTGGGATTGTGTTGACTTTTTTGTCAAAGTGTAGTCCACAGAAGGGAGTAAGAAAAGTCTTTGTAAGAAGAGTTTTAAAAGTATGATTCCTCCAAGATCCGCTGTTGGCAATTTTATTAGGTATTTTAAAGGAAACCTGTGACATCAAAATGCATTTCTTCAGGCAGCATGTTAGAGTAGAAGTCCCTAAACATATATATATATATTATCAGCACTCCTCCCCCTGCTGATCCTACTTAACCTCAGGTGTTGGGTCCACGTCACTAGGTTATGATTGAGAACCTCCGAGTTTGAAACATGTTAACCTATGGTGGGGGGTGGTGAAGATTGAAGCATGTACTGTTATGCCGATCTACAATAAAGACGACTAATACTGATGGATGCTGGAGAATATTCCTTTATTTCTCTGACAGTATAATCTGAATATCATCCATTTAATTTCCCACTTATTCTGGGCTTTAAAGTCCTAGTGGCGGTTCTGTTAGTGACTGATGGCTATTTCTGCATGCAAAGTCTTAGAAGGAAGGCTGCCAATCACTGATAAGGCCCCTCCTGGATGTCAAAGCTCAGAATGACCAGGGATTTAAAATAATAATTTAAATAAGTTTTGCAGAAATGTTTCCCATAAGTCATATATCAATCGTTTCTGCTGCGCCTGATTTATAGTATGCTGCTGGCAGATTACACTGCATTTCCATGGTAACAAGTTCCCTTTGATAGCTTTAAGAATTATACTTCATATGAACAGCATTACGTTAAGTTAACCTCAATAGAGGAATTGTATTAAACTGGTGCACAGAAAAAGTGGAGGAGCTTCCCCTAGCCAACAACCTTTCATGTTCAAAAACATCAAGAGCCTCTAAGGCAGGCATCCTCAAACTGCGGCCCTCCAGCTGTTGCAAAACTACAACTCCCAGCATGCCCGAACAGCCTACAGGTATCAGCCTACAGCAGGGCATGGTGGGAGTTGTAGTTTTACAACAGCTGGAGGGCTGCAGTTTGAGGATGCCTGTTCTAAGACATGAAATCTGACTGATCTGATTGGTCCCTATCATCAATTGCTTCAGTTATACTTTCTACCAGTTTTCAGAAATCTCTTTCTAATGAAGTCTATGTTACATATTATAGACACACAGGTGAGAATCCTTAACATTTTTTTTTTTTTATTATTTCTATTTGATCTTTCCAATATAATCTTGTTGTTTTGAAAAATGTGTTATGACATATAAGGCTTTTCAAAAAATATCTTCATAAACATCGTCCTCCTCACATCTCAAATCCAAGGCCCCTCCCATGCCTTTGACTTTCATTTTAATTCCTTACTGCAGGGAATGTTATATTCCTCTATTCTTCAAGCATTTAAAAGCATATTAAAGACCTATGTTCCATCATTTGCTATGACCGGGATGGCCAACCTGCGGCTCTCCAGCTGTTGCAAAACTATAACTCCCAGCATGCCCAGACAGCCTACAGCAAGGCATGGTGGGAATTGTAGTCTTACAACAGCTGGAGAGCTGCAGGTTTGCCAGCCCTGTGCTATAACTTTCACTACCATTGCAGATCAACTGCTCATGTTTGTATGTTGCAATACCTTCACTATCTGTCACTATCTCTAATCCCTTTGGAATGTAAGCTCATTTTATTGGGATTTTCTCTCTTATTCTACTGCTATTGTACCAAACTGTTTTGCCTATAGCACCTATATTGAAAATGGATTCTTTGATGACCATTAAATTTCATTTAAAGGACCATATTTCCACAATGGAGACTAAAAACATATTTTTTATCTATTAGAAGATCACATGTATGGTGAAAGTCTTCACTTTGAAGCCTGTTTGTGAACGTAGTGGATGCCACAGCTATCAAGTTTCTGCTGTTTTAAATGGCAGAAACCCAGGTATAATGTCTGTGATTGGCAATAACATTTCACTCTGGCAGCTGAGTGCTGAAAAAACCAAACCGTGTACTTCAGGACCTACATATAAGAACTGTAGTTCTTAAGATGACCCGCAGGAGGCAGACTTTGTAGCATAGCAGCAAATTGAGCTCACAATCTAGTGCTCCATGGCTAATTTTGGAAAATGCATATTCTAGTCCACTGGGGAGGGGACTAAAAAAAAGTTTTTAAAAAAGTTTAAAAAAATAAAAAATATAAAAAATATAATCACCCCCACTTTTCCCTAAAATTAAACTAAATAAAAAAAATTAAATATACATCACAGGCATTGTCACATCCGAAAACACCTGTGCTATTAAAATATAAAAATATTTATATCATACGGTCAACAACGTAACTGAAAAAAGCAAAATGGCTGATTTGCCATTTTTCATTGCTTCACTTCCAAAAATATTGTATAACTCAATAAAAACAACAAATTGCCCTGCAAAAATTGAGTCCTAACACCGCTCTGTAGACATAGCTATAAAAAAATAAACTTATGGAAGTCAGAATATGGAACTAGAAAAAACTATATAAATGTGGTATAATTGCAGTCATAATGACCTGGTAAATGAAAATAACAGGTTATTTTTGCCGCATACTATAAAAATGAAACCTGTAAAACTGTTGCTAAACTACGTTTTTTCCCCCAATTTTTCCCCAATTTGGATTGTTTTCAGCTTCCCACTATATTGTATGCAACATTAAATGGTGTCATTAGAAAATTATAAATTGCTCCACAAAAAACAAGCCCATACAAATAAAAAGATTATGGCTCCAGGAAGACAGGAAGTGCAAAACAAAACAAAAATGAAAAATCCTTCGGGTCTCATGCGGTTAAAAAATAATATCATATTCAGACATGTTTTACTTAATATTTTCTAGCACAATAGGATATCATGCTGCTATAACTAACAATATTGTTGCATCAAAAAAAAAAAAAAGTTAAATAGGAACCTATGGCATTAAAAAAGTTTTAAAATGTTATATATATATATATATATATATATATATATAAATATATATATATATATATATATATATATATAAATATATATATATATATATATATATATATATATATGTATGTGGCAGTATTATATTTTTAAGCCTTATTTTGTTTTTCTGTCTTCATTTATATGTTAGATCCTTTTTTTTATGTCCCATTGTTTCTCGGGGAATATGTTAGCTATCATATATATGATGGATCTTGCTGTCTACTGTGTAATGCAGACTAAGCATGAACATGATATAAACTGGTTAATGTTTGCACTGACCTTTTAGATAACATTGACAGAAAAAATCCAACTACATGTAGATGACAAATATATATATATGTAAGAAACCAAAGTTTTTGTAGAAACATTAAAATTGTGTTGCCCTTTAACTCAAGATTTAGGAATTAATTGGCCATCAAAGATATGCTGGGATATGTCCCCATATGTCCCCTATATCAAGAACTGAGCAGGGAAGGTGGTGGCTGGAGGACCCCGGGTTTCACCAGGTCTGGCCACCACCGAGCGCTCTTCCCATGGAAGAGAATGGAAGCATACTGCGCTTGGGCGGCCACTGCTCCCATTCATTTCTAATGGGCCAATGGAAATTGCCGAGCCAATGCTCTGCTATATTCGGCAGCCCCATAGAAATGATCGGAGGGCTGCTGCACATTTGCAGTACACCCTCCACCACTTTCAGGATTCTGTTCTCGGTGTAGATGCGGGTCCCACACCTATCAGACAATGGGGGCATAATATAGTCATATGCCCACATTGTCTGAGATGGAAATACCCCATTACAACAATTTCTAAAGCTGACCATAGACATAAGACAATGATAAGCCTAATCTATCAGTTGAACAAACAATCCCACCAGGAAACATGCCAGATTAAAATGGCTCTGCGGGAAGTCTTTTTCTTTTTTCTTCTTTTTAAACCAACTCCCTAGTCCTTGATAACAATCAGTTGAGTTCAGCCAGTCAATGGACAAAATTATACAAGTGGCACATCATATTTCGAGCAGGCAATGATAGCATTTTAAAAGACAGTTGGACAGAATGGGCAAAGTTGGCCATTCTGGCCAACTTTTGTCTTATGTGTATGGCCAACTTAATATAAGAATTTAGTGGACTTTTTATGTTTGATACAAATAAATGAAATTAATTCTATCACTATTACACAGTTTTGTGGCTCTGATAAAATGAATGTCTGCTCCTAGTTGACGATGCTGTGTTTGTCGATGGCTAAAGTGTATAACTCTTTCATAACCACTTTTTTTCGTTTTCATTGTGTCCAGAACAATTTTTTCATCTACTTTCAAATATATTTTAATCAATGTTTACATTTTTTGCTAATTTTATCTATTTTATTAGATATAGTGCAAAGGCATATTTTATATTTTTATTCAGATTTACAAAAAATCTGTTCCATCAGGGATCTTATGTCTTATGTGTATGGCAAGCTTTATGTGAGTACTCAGTGGGCTTTGCATGCTAGATACAAATAAATGAAATCAATGATATCGCTATCACACCGTTTTGTGGCTCTGATAAAACAAATATCTGCTCCTAGCTGTTGATGCTGTGTTTTTTGATGGCTAAAGTGACTATCTCATTCATAACCACTTTTCTAATTTTTAGTGTCTTCAGAAAAAAAATTCATCTTCTTTCAAATATATTTTATTCAATTTTATATATTTTTTATTTTGTTAACTATTTTACTCCATATAGAACATGTTTTATATTTTAATTCAGATTTACAAAAATCAGTTCTATCACAGTTTGGGTGTATGAATCCCATGAAAATAAATCTCTATGCCTAGTAGTTGTTGCAGCAGTTATAGTAAATAGGAGTTATTATCTGAGAGTTTACCCATTTTGTCAATTTAAATGTTCAATTTGAGTGTTATTTGGTTTATATAAAAACAAAGTTTGGATTGTTAATTCGTGACAAAAAAAGAAAGGGCTGGCATTTTAGACCAGCATTTTAGACGCTGGACTTAATAAGGCCCTGCACTGGCAGTGGATCCGCCAAAATTATGTAGAGGCGCTGACCTCTACATAACTTACGCGGATACAGCACCACTTCTAAATCTAACCCAGCTCATTTTCTACTCCTAAATCAGATGTAGAAAATGATGAATGAGACGGGCCTGCTTATCCCCTTTCCCGGCCCACGTCACACCGACTTTGTTAGACCTGTTGTAAGCTGGGAAAAGTTGTAGCTTGCGATAAAAAGAACCTTGTCACCACAGACTAAGCCAGAAATATGCCTAGTATAGATGTATTTCTTTTAGTAAATAACCCACAATGTTCTTTGTACACAATAGATCATTGCAGTATTTCACAGTTCATGCATGCATACATAAAAATAATCATCTCTTGATTTTTGTGGCAACTTTTCCAGTTTTTTAATATGTACAAAACATTTTTTTCATCTACTTAAAATATATTTTCTACAATTTTAACTTCTCTTGAATATGTTTTAACTTTTTTTTTTTTTTTTTTACATATAGGGCATTCAATTAACCTACTAATATGATGCAAAAACCATTTCACTTTCTCTTCATTGCAAATATATAGCATTTTCACATCAGTTTTTGATTTTCTTTATGTTTGCATACAATGTAACAGCTTGTTACATTATTGTATAACAATATTTTTGTATCTCTTTTTTCAAGTTTTTCTTTTTATTGGATTTTTTAAGCCCCCTATATTTGAATTACCGTTTTCTTTTTATTCTTCTTACTGTTACCCTCAGGAGCCAACACAAAGAAACAAGCTGATGATATAGCCAATAATGACCGTGGTGAAGATGAAGGTATATATATATATATATTTTTTTATATATACATATTCAAGCTCAGTATGATGCATGAATATTATTTTTTTCTTTTTTTTCAATAAACATTTTTTTTTCTATGGCATATATTCTTAACATTTTTACTTCTTGAACACTGAATATCATTTTGATATCTTTCAATTTGTTTTGAATCTTTTTTTAACCAATATACAAAATTCACAAGATGACATTGGGTCGCACGTGCATGATTGATTGCTTCACTGATAATTCCAAAATAAACATGTGGTTTATACTTTTCCACAAATCAATACTGTAGGCTAAAACTCCCAGAATATTTTTAAACCCATCAAACAGCATTAACATAGATACTTAGATATTTTTGTAATAAGGGTACATTATGAATTATAAAACATGCTTTAGGTGTGGTACAGTATTATTCCATTTCAAAGCTCATTATACGAAATGATAACTTTTTTTATATATATCTATGGATATTCAAATACTGCATATATAATGTTATTTTGTCATTTGATAAACAATGCTGTTGGCTATTTGAAAGTGTGCATATGTCTTGCAGTGGTTTTTTTTATGTATTCCCTTTCAGGATTCTCAATTCAGTAACCCCTGAAATAAGAGCAATTTGAAATATTATAAACATAGGTGAAACTGAACTCACTCAATCTGCCACTCACCTTCTACCCTGGCTGCAGCTTGAGCAAAAATCACATCCCAAATCCAGCTCACTCAACCAAAATACACTCTGCTACCGCCCATTGTTATGACTGACCAGATGCCAATCTGGTAACTCACAAGTACATACTGTATAGCCATACAATTTTCTTAGATATAAAACAGGTATAAAACACTCTTAGGTAGAAAACACTTTTAAACAGCTTAGGAATGGTTTTGGCTCTTCCCTTGAGACTTTTTGAAAAGTCAGACTTTGATTCAACTTCCAGAATGTTGCGCTGGTGGAAAAGTTTTTTTTTTTTTTTCCCCTGGAAGATACCTCTTTTTACAAGATTCTAATACAAAAAGGGCACTGCTTACAAAGTCTAAAAATACAAGTAAAATAACATACAGAACACGCAATAAAAGTTATATAAATTATAGAAAAATAAGAGAAGACCACTTATAAGCTGAAGTCCCTTCTGCATCCCTGAAGGTAGGAATATTATAAAACACACCTCAATAAAAAGTCTGACCTCAACTGTATTAACCCCATTGTACTACTTCAGTCATATTTTATACATTAACTTCTAGGTTCTGGTTTCTAAGCCATCCTTCTGCTTAATTATCCAAATCTCTTGTATATGACTGGACAGTAAATGAATAAGAGGGTTTAACAGGCAGTAGGTGTTGACCCTATGTGCCAACTGACCAGTTTGTCTTGTGTATAAACCTAAGGGGGCTGTCCTGTTGGTCCTCTGGTATTCACTCTTTGACCCCTATACAGGGATCTGGACTTCGCTCCAGGAGACCAACCAGGCCAATACCTCCTACATTAGTCCCCATGTAGTTGACAGCTTATCCACTTGGATCAGAGACACCAGTGCAAAGCACTGAAGGAGCAGGCAACATTTGTACTCAAGAGACAAGCTAGGATGAAGACAGGAATACTACGTGCACATCTATAAAACAAATCCAAGAGCAGGACAGAGAGCAGAGGATCAGAGGCTGTAAACAGTCAGAGTTTGTATATGGATAAACAGACAGAAAAAGCACACCTTCACTACACTAGCGGATGCGGGGGGGAGGGGGGGCAACAGAGCAATTGCACCCCCCTGCTCAGAAAGTGTGGGGGGGGGGGACGGCGGGGCACAGGGAGATGAGCGCTTCCATTGTGGAAGCGCTCATCTCCATAGTCATCTGTATCGCCGTCCTCAGGACAGCGATACAGATGGCTGTGCTGCGGCATGGAAGGAAGAGGCGTATTCCTTCCCCTTCATCTGATAGGCTGCAGGCACTAGGCCGGCCGCCTGAGCAGTACAGCGCAGGACACAGGCCGGAAGAGGCCTGCATTGCATCGCTGACATGGAGGTAAGTATAATTTTTTTTTTATATGTACAATACTTTTACTGCTACATGGGGGGACTCTTGTTACGGGCACATGATGGGGGTCTCTTATTACTGGCATACTGGCACAGGATGGGGGGCTCTTATTACTGGCACATTGGGGGGGCTCTTGTTACTAGTACATGATGAGGGGCTTTTATTACTGGCACATGATGGGGGGCTCTTATTACTGGCACATGATTGGGGGCTCTTATTACTGGCACATGATGGGGGGCTCTTATTACTGGCACATGATGGGGGACTCTTATTACTGTAACATGATGGGGGCTCTTATTACTGGCACATGATGAGGGGGCTCTTATTACTGGCACATTATGGGGGGTGCCTTTATTACTGGCCCATGTTGGGGGAATTGGGGGAAGTGTTTTTTATTATTGGCACGTGATTGGAGGGGCTCTTGTTACTGGCACATGATGGGGGATCTTATAACTGGCACATGATGGGGAGTGCTTTTATTACTGGCACATGATGGGGAGTGCTTTTATTACTGGCACATGATGGGGAGTGCTTTTATTACTGGCACATGATTGGGGGCTCTGGCTACTGGCACATGATGGGGGCTCTTATTACTGCCACATGATAGGGGGCTCTTGTTACTGGCACATGATGAGGGGCTCTTGTTACTGGCACATGATTGGGGGCATCTATGGAGGCACATTTTACTGGCACATGATTGGGGGCACATTTTACTGGCACATGATTGGGGCACTTATTACTGGCACATTATTGAGGACCCTTATTACTGGCACATTATTGGGGCACTTATTACTGGCACATTATTGAAGGCACAATAGGGGCATCCACTGAGGCCACAAAGAAGGGATATTTTATATGGGGGCTCTGTACAGTGGAATTTTATACTGGGACACATTATGGTTGGTACTATGGGGAAAGGGGAGAGGAGTACTATGAGGTCATCTACAGGGGGCACTAAGAAGGGGTATTTTATACTTGAAAATTATGGGGGCCACTGAGGGTATCTACTGGGACACTATTTATGGGGCATTTTATACTGGTTCATTATGGTGGGCACTAGGAGGAAGGGGGAAGAGGAGCACTATGGGGGCATTTACTGGGGGCACTATATAGGGGTGTTTTATACTGGCACATTATGGGGCACTATGGGGACATTAGCTCAACTGGGAGCATTATAAGGGGGTATTTTTTGCACTGTCACATTATATGGAGAATTATTTCTACTGGTGGGGTGTCATTATGTTGGGCTTTATTACTCCCCCATGGTATGAGCTCCCTATCAGCAGCTTCAGCCTCTCCCTGCTCCGCGACCTCACTGCCCCTTCTCCAAATCCTTAATTTGAAATCTTTTTCATTAGGATAAAACACAACATCAGCTCCACCGAGCCTGCGGCCAAGTTGTAGAAGTGGTGTTCGAGATACCCAAGGGCCAAGCCAAGTAATTGTAAGTTTTCATGTGAAATATGTTTGTTATACACATAGCATACACTGTGCCACACAATATACAGTATACCTCTACACTGTGTTGTCTGTTCTATAAACACCATTGTTCTGTGTTGGCGGACAGAAAATAATCTGGAAGTGCCCCTCCCGAGACCAGGCTGTTCATCCGCCACTGCTTCACTAGGACTAGAAAACACTAGAATACCTAAATCTCAGGCAAAGGGATGGTACCAAGAATCCAGTATAGGCAGTAGGGGACCTAATTTTGATCTCAAAATTATTCTCATTACTGACAGGAACAGGGGTAGATACAGATCTTATCAAATAATGGTTCAGCACCAGAGGTCTAAGAAGAGACATATGAAAGGAATAGGGAATGCAGAGACAATGGCAGGTGAAGCTTGTAACAGGCTGGATTGACTTAGGTGATGATTTTGAAAGGCCCCAGGAAACTAGAAGCAAATTTGAAAGATGGTCTAACCAGACCCTGTCTCCATGAAAAAATTGTGAAGGAACTCTTCCTTTCTTGTTTGCAAATCTCTTAATCAAGGGAAGCATTGGTCTCCTGCTTGATCTGTGATTTTTTATTTTGTTTGCCATGGTACTTGCAGCTGACACTTCAGAGGAAAAAAACATTAGGCAAAGAGGAAGCTCTTTTGATCTGAGGAGTCAATGGAATGAGACAAAGTAACTGCCTTACCTGCTAGACAAAAAGCAACAAAAAATTTAAATGGACAAGACATAGAGACCATTGGGCCAGGAAATCATTGAGGCACAGAGCCAAGTGAGGATATGTCAGATTTTTGTGATTGGTTTAGATGGTCAGACCGATGGCTCCCTTCAGTAGATAACGCCACTCCTTCAATGCCAATTTAATAGCCTGTAGCTCCCAGTCCTGATAGAAAAATTGCTGTATTTTTTGCTTCACAAGACACACTTTTTTCTCCATAAAATGTAAGAAAATGCCTTATAGGATGAATACTAATGAGTGCTTCCATTATGGAAGTGTTTATTAGTACCGGAGGAACAGGAAGCTGTGATGCAGAGCTCACCACACTCTGTACTCATCGATTCCTTGCCCTCTGCCGTCGGGTCTGCTGTGACTGCGCACAGTGTCCGGATATCAACGCTCTGTGACCACACACTGTGCGTGTTAGGTTACAGAAGAGAGCGCAGCAGGAAGAGAAGAGAGCTGTAATCTGACAATGGAGGTGGCTGCGAGGTAAGTTGCAGGTGAGGTAAATTGATTTTTTTATTTTAGTTGCAATGAGCAAGGCAGTCTAAACTGAGGTCTAGGGGGTCATTCACATTTGGGGGGGGTGATCTGAGGTCAGAATGGGGGGAGGTTTATTCATAATGGGGCTGTTATCTGAGGTCTGGGGGTCATTCACATTTGGGGATCCAATCTGTGGTCTGAATATTGGTCATTCACATTGGGGTCTGAGCTGAAGTCTGATTGTGGGTCTGATCTGAGGTCTGATTAGGGTCTTATTAACATTAGGGGTAAGATATGGGGGTCTGATGATTATTATTTTTTTCCCTCTTTCTCTAAAACCTGGTTGCGTCTTATGGGCAGGTGTATCTTATATAGTGATGAGCAGCATGGGCAATATTCGTTTTCACAATATTTCGCACATTTTTGGCCTAATATTCATGGTAAATTTGAAAATTCTAGAATTTGTGAACTCCATTCATTATTTTCTTGATTGCGAAAATCGGCAATGTAATATGCGCGTATTGCACGCGCAATACAGGAGTGGGTCACTTTTGCTACATTTTTTAAGCTGCTAGAAGTTTCCTGAGGCTTGAGAAAATGCACAGTACAGTGATTCCTATCACACTACCTAGCACCCTGCACTGTACACGATATAACTTTCTAACCTACACTATCTCCCACTATCTCTGTAATTTATAGATATATATATATATATATATATATATATATATAAATATATATATAAAAGCTATCTAATGTAATTGAATAAGGATCCAGATGATTCAGCAAAACACAGAGCACAGCAATGACACTGCTCTCTCTCTCTCTCTCTCTCAGAACTGCAAAAAACAGCAGAAAATGGCTGCTGGGGAGTTTTTTATATAGTAAGGGGTAGGCAACTTGCCTATTGTTTGCTAGGGATGTTGCTAAACTCAGACAAATATATTGCAGCCTTCTCATTGGCCCACAAGCAAGAAGCAGGAGAATATATATTATTGTGAAGATATAGCACTATATTCTACATCTTCGCAAATTCTCGAAGTGCCGATATTTGGGATAAAAATGTGCGATTAGAATATTCGCGATCAACACTAATGTTATAGGGCACAAAAAAAAATATGATCTGCAGAGGAGAAGGCAATAGAGAAAGAGAATGGTTCCAGTCCCCACATAGGATGCATTTACCTCTAGGAAGAACTGTTTGGCAGGGTCTGGGCGATGGAGAATGGAGGCTGAATAGAAAACCTGCTTAACAGGGCTTTTATATTGATCACCTATCCTCAGGTAGGTGGAGGTCTGATACCCTTACCGATCAGCTGTTTGAAGAGAAAGAGGCGCTGCATGCGAGCGCTGCTTCCTGTTATTTACACTACATGTCGTCTATGTGTCATCTCCCTTGCAGCGATGGCGTAGTGTAATTACAAGTACTTGCTCCATTTAAGTGAATGGAATGAGTACTTTCAATTACACTTGGTTCTGAAACAGCGGACAGTGTAATGAATCGGAACCATCACTCACATGGAGCGATACCTCCTCTTCAGTTGATATGGCGGGGGTGCAGAGTGTCGGACCCCGACCAATCAGATATTCATGACCTATCCTGAAGGTAGGTCATCAATCTAAAGCCAGCGCACAACCCCTTTACTTTAATGAACTTGAAGGCATTTCCCGCCTCAGAGGACCATACTCTGGGATTTACCCCTTTATAAATAAGAGCAAAAATAGGTGCTGTAGAAGAATATGGAGTATATTGTCTGTAATAGTTAGGGTACTTTCACACTAGTGTTATTCTTTTCTGGTATTGAGTTCCGTCCTAGGGGCTCAATACCGGAGATAAACTGATCAGTTTTATGCTAATGCATTCTGAATAGAGAGAAATCCATTCAATATGCATCAGGATGTCTTCAGTTCAGTCACTCTTACAGAATGCTGCAATATTTTCTCCGTCCAAAATTCCAGAACACTTGCCGGAATGCCGGCATTATTTTCCATTGAAATGCATTAATGCCAGGATCTGGCACCAAGTGTTCCCGCAAAACGGATCCGGGTTTCCAGTCTATGCATGCTCAGACCTTTAAAAATGCAAAAAACTAATAATAAATACCGGATCCGTTTTCCCGGTTGACACCAATGTCTCAATGCATTTGTTAGACGGATAAGTTTGCACACGATTTCCAGATCTGGCAGGCAGTTCCTGTGATGGAACTGCCTGCCGGATCTTCACAATGCAAGTGTGAAAGTACCCTTAGCTAATCTGGGTTGTAAACCCGATTAGCATTCAAGAGGCCAAAATGCTTCACCAGCTATTTGAAATGTCCGCCTTGGGTGTTCAATGAGGTTTTCCAATCATCCACCTTACAAATCGGAATTAGATTGTAGTTCCCCAGAAGGTCCAGTTTGGTAAAGATATTGGCTCCACAAATTCTCAAACAGCTCATAAATTAGTGTCAAAGAGTATTTATTTTTAGTTGTTATTTTATTTACAGTAGGTTGCAGCAGGCAATGGAAGGCTGAAGATAGCCTTCTTTCTTTAAATTCATGAAGAACCTGGTTTCAGCCAAGGAGGAAGATTTTCAAATAAAATCTCTTTCCAGGTTCTACTTGATGTATACTGACCTGGTCAGAGTTTTAGGCAAGAATAACGGTTAGATCTTGTAGAGGAGTTGTCTCTGGCAGCAGAGCTATAGGATAGTAAGATAAGTATAATTCCAATTAGGAGGCGACATCTCAATATCATTCTAATAAAAAAAAAACATTGACATAGCTGGCATCAGCAGGAGGCAACTCGTGCAGATTTTGTGGAACAGATGAAAGAGGCTGAACAAGTAACAGTCAATGGAGGTGATATTCAGATCCCCAAAGCATTATCTCTTCCAGGTCCCAGTCCATGACACAGCTGTGCAGATGGAGCCAGTATAGCCCCAGTAACATAGAGCTGGTAGACACAAGTAAGAAAAACAAGGAGATTTTCTCTCTGTGGCATGCACCCACTTGTAGGTCTAAGGGCACGGCAACAAACTTAATGTACTCTGAAAGAGCCTTATTATCAACAGAAGTCACCACCAAGGGTTTCTCAAGACATCAAATGGTTTACCACGGCCTGATTGGTTCACTACAGCCTGATACAGGAAGGCTGCTCCTAAGTGCAAAGAGGTCAAAGTGGTAAATAGAATACCACCACAGGACAATAACACAGATAATGTTAATCTAGGGGAGGACTGATCTTCACCTAGGGTAAATTCTCCCCCCCCCTCCCCCCCCATGCTTAGAAGTTTTCCTGCCTTAATAGGGCAGGTGGGGATGTAATGTCATCTAGCTCAGCAATACAAACAAAGGTTCAGAGCGCCTATGCAGTCACTCAAACTTCAGTCAGCCTGATGCTGTCCACATGTATGGGTTCAGGAATAGCAGTTACAGAAAAAGGAGGTCTCTAAAATGCCAGTGCCGAGTGAACAGATTTTTTTCTCATAGCCAACTTCTTTGTCACGTTCTCTGAATCACAGATCAGTGCAGATGGCTAGAGAAATCAAGGCATCCAATGTGGATGGTATTTAGCAACCCAATGGTTTGTCATTAATTTGTCCCTGACAGACCCTCTCAAACTGCTACCACTACACTATTATTATTCCAGTCCAGCTCCTAGGCCTGGAACTGGAAGGTGTATTGGAGAGAGGAGGCAGTAGAAGAGGTATGCCCTGGTTCATCCAAGACTGCAGAATATCTCCAGGAACTCTTGCAGATTACTAATATTCGGGTCATCTCTCTCCCATGTCACATTGTTCTGGCTGCTAAGGGATTGATGAGACAGTAAATCAAGCTGAACTGTGCATTGGTTAATAAAACCACAACATGGGGGCATGGCCTGAGCAGGCATGTAGGAAGACGCAGCAGCGAGAGCTCCCGTCCTGTTCCCTGAGTATCCAACATCATCCTCGGTCTGTAGCACCACGCAGTACATACATACACCACAAGCGACTCACCTGTGTCAAGCGTCTCACTCCTGTGCCGAAATGACCCGCACAGGTAAAAAGGAGAAGGAGCACAAGGATGCCGGACCTCCCACAACGCCGAAACAATATGGCGTCGCAGTGGAGATGCGGGCCGTGGACCTTGCGGCCCGCCTAGGTAGATATGCAAGATCCTCCTCTGTATCTTCCCAGACACTGATGAGCACCTCCCCTGTAGAATCTCTAAGGGATGAACCCATGAGCAGCCATAAAGCAGGCTCTGATGGGACAATTATAATACCTAAAATGGTGGCCCCACCAACAGCAGGGGGGCAAGATGAGCAAGAAAGTGCTCCCTTAGCTGAGACATCAACTCCACATATGGAACTGGAAACTCCTACTGCTCCTGGGGCTGAGACCACTATTAATGATATATTCAATGCGGTTAAACACTGCAGCAGTTCATTAAACATTCTGAATACAAATATGGGCAGTTTGCAGGAAAATGTCTCATCAGGCAAGACCTCAGTCCAATTCAGTCAGCCTGATGCTGTCCACCTGTATGGGTTCAGGAGTAGCAGTTACAGAAAAAGATGGTCTCTAAAGAATCAAAGGAGGATCAGAGGATCAAAGAAGTGGAAGACAGAGTGACCATCATTGAAGATTAGATACCCCGGTAAAGATAGATCTTGGTAGAATTTTACATGATGTGTTTTTATTGATGGCCAAAACAGATGACTTAGAAGATAGGTCACACAGAAATAATCTCAGGGTGATTGGGGTGCCAGAAAAGGCTGAAGGGTCCGACCCAGTGGTGTTTTTTGAAGATTGGCTAACTCTTAAAATTGGCAAGGACTCTATCAGGGTGCCATTCTGTGCTCTGCCACCGGGGGCCCCAACTCATCAACTTTTGATGATACACTTCAGGAACATAAACATTATCCTCAAAAAAGCAAGGGATCACCCTGGTCTTTTAATCAATGGGAGCAAAGTATCCATCTTCCTGAATTTTTTCGCTGAGGTTCAGCGTGAAAGAGTAAAGTTCCAGGAAGTGAAATGCCGTTTGCGGGACCTACACATGGAAAGATCTACATATTTGAAACACCGTTGGATGTGGGTGGAAACCAATGAATGTTCCCTTAAAGTGTCAGCAAACACTGATTGACTACGTATCCTGCAGGTTTATGGGACTCAAAAGGATCCAGCCCGGGTCGAGGAAAGAGACTGATAAGTGCAATATAATGTTTCAGTTTTCTGCTTTTCTATATAGTCTTAACAATCTGGTCTATTTTTGTATTCATATGACTATGATAGCATTGTACTACTTTACACTAATGGTTCACAGGAGGTAGGATGCTTCTTCCAGAGTATATATGTTTGCAGTAGGTTATTTAGTAAAGAGGAAGTAGGTACATGGAGTTTGATGGGGCTCCAATACTACAGACCGTATTCAATAGGAGGCAGAACGGAGCAGCAACTTTGTTTAATGTATACTTTAAATATGGCTCTGAATGTTTTTTTTAGTATGCCGATGTACGGGTACAGGAAGGTTTTTTGCTTTAGATATATGGTTTAAGTTACTTTTTTTCTATGGAATGGCAGATAAAATTAAAATGATAGGAATGTGAGGGGAATAGGAGAGGCTGCAAAGAGCACAGCGGTATTCCTACAGTTACAGCACTATCAACCTAAAGTGATATGTGTCTCAGAGATGCATATGATTCCCACCTCTACTCACTTGCTGCACAAATCATGGGTGGGTTGTTTTTATCACTCAACATTCTCCAAGCATTCCAGGGGGGTGAGTGTTCTTGTACATAAATCCCTACCATATACACTCACCTAAAGAATTATTAGGAACACCTGTAGTATTTCTCATTAACCACTTCAACCCCGCTAGCTAAAACCCCCTTAATGACCAGGCCACTTTTTACAATTTTGCACTACACTACTTTCACCGTTTATTGCTCGGTCATGCAACTTACCACCCAAATGAATTTTACCTCCTTTTCTTCTCACTAGTAGAGCTTTCATTTGGTGGTATTTCATTGCTGCTGACATTTTTACTTTTTTTGTTATTAATCAAAATTTAATGATTTTTTTGCAAAAAAAACGACATCCATATATAAATTTTTCGCTAAATTTATTGTTCTACATGTCTTTGATAAAAAAAAAATGTTTGGGCAAAAAAAAATGGTTTGTGTAAAAGTTATAGCGTTTACAAACTATGGTACAAAAATGTGAATTTCCGCTTTTTGAAGCAGCTCTGACTTTCTGAGCATCTGTCATGTTTCCTGAGGTTCTACAATGCCCAAACAGTAGAAAAACCCCACAAATGACCCCATTTCAGAAAGTAGACACCCTAAGGTATTCGCTGACGGGCATAGTGAGTTCATAAAACGTTTCATTTTTTGTCACAAGTTAGCGGAAAATGATGATTTTTTTTTTTTTTTCTTACAAAGTCTCATATTCCACTAACTTGCGACAAAAATAAAATAATTCTAGGAACTCGCCATGCCTCTCACGGAATACCTTGGGGGGTCTTCTTTCCAAAATGGGGTCACTTGTGGCGTAGTTATACTGCCCTGGCAATTTAGGGGCCCAAATGTGTGAGAAGTACTTTGCAATCAAAATCTGTAAAAAATGACCGGAGAAATCCGAAAGGTGCACTTTGGAATATGTGCCCCTTTGCCCACCTAGGCTGCAAAAAAGTGTCACACATCTGGTATTGCCGTACTCAGGAGAAGTTGGGGAATGTGTTTTGGGGTGTCATTTTACATATACCCATGCTGGGTGAGAGAAATATCTTGGCAAAAGACAACTTTTCCCATTTTTTTTATACAAAGTTTGCATTTGACCAAGATATTTATCTCACCCAGCATGGGTATATGTAAAATGACACCCCAAAACACATTCCCCAACTTCTCCTGAGTACGGCAATACCAGATGTGTGACACTTTTTTGCAGCCTAGGTGGGCAAAGGGGCACACATTCCAAAGTGCACCTTTCGGATTTCACCGGTCATTTTTTACAGATTTTGATTGCAAACTTCTTCTCACACATCTGGGCCCCCAGAATGCCAGGGCAGTATAACTACCCCACAAGTGACCCCATTTTGGAAAGAAGACACCTCAAGGTATTCCGTGAATGGCATGGCGAGTTCCTAGAATTTTTTATTTTTTGTCGCAAGTTAGTGGAATATGAGACTTTATATGGAAAAAAGAAGAAAAAATAAAATCATCATTTTCCGCTAACTTGTGACAAAAAATAAAAAATTCTAGGAACTCGCCGTGCCCCTCACAGAATACCTTGGGGTGTCTTCTTTCCAAAATGGGGTCACTTGTGGGGTAGTTATACTGCCCTGGCATTCTGGGGGCCCAGATGTGTGAGAAGAAGTTTGCAATCAAAATCTGTAAAAAATGACCGGTGAAATCCGAAAGGTGCACTTTGGAATGTGTGCCCCTTTGCCCACCTAGGCTGCAAAAAAGTGTCACACATCTGGTATCGCCGTACTCAGGAGAAGTTGGGGAATGTGTTTTGGGGTGTCATTTTACATATACCCATGCTGGGTGAGAGAAATATCTTGGCAAAAGACAACTTTTCCCATTTTTTTTATACAAAGTTTGCATTTGACCAAGATATTTATCTCACCCAGCATGGGTATATGTAAAATGACACCCCAAAACACATTCCCCAACTTCTCCTGAGTACGGAGATACCAGATGTGTGACTTTTTTTTGCAGCCTAGATGCGCAAAGGTGCCCAAATTCCTTTTAGGAGGGCATTTTTTGACATTTGGATCCCAGACTTCTTCTCACGCTTTAGGGCCCCTAAAAAGCCAGGGCAGTATAAATACCCCACATGTGACCCCACTTTGGAAAGAAGACACCCAAAGGTATTCAATGAGGGGCCTGGCGAGTTCAAAGAATTTTTATTTTTTTTGCATAAGTTAGCGGAAATTGATTTTTTTTTAGTTTTTTCTCACAAAGTCTCCTTTTCCGCTAACTTGGGACAAAAATTTAAATCTTTCATAGACTCAATATGCCCCTCAGCAAATACCTTGGGGTGTCTTCTTTCCAAAATGGGGTCATTTGTGGGGTGTTTGCACTGCCCTGGCATTTTAGGGCCCTAAAGCGTGAGAAGTCTGGAATATAAATGTCTAAAATATTTTACGCATTTGGATTCCGTGAGGGGTATGGTGAGTTCATGGGAGAATTTATTTTTTGACACAAGTTAGTGGAATATGAGACTTTGTAAGAAAAAAAACAAAAAACATTTCCGCTAACTTGGGCCAAAAAAATGTCTGAATGGAGCCTTACGGGGGGGGGGGGGTGATCAATGACAGGGGGGTGATCACCCATATAGACTCCCTGATCACCCCCCTGTGATTGATCACCCCCCCTGTGATTGATCACCCCCCCTGTCATTGATCACCCCCCTGTAAGGCTCCCTTCAGACGTCCGTATGATTTTTACGGATCCACGGATACATGGATCGGATCCGCAAAACACATACGGACGTCTGAATGGAGCCTTACAGGGGGATGATCAATGACAGGGGGGTGATCAGGGAATCTATATGGGTGATCACCTCCCTGTCATTGATCACCCCCCTGTAAGGCTCCATTCTGACGTCCGTATGTGTTTTGCGGATCCGATCCATGTATCCGTGGATCCGTAAAAATCATACGGACGTCTGAATGGAGCCTTACAGGGGGGTGATCAATGACAGGGGGGTGATCAATGACAGGGGGGTGATCAGGGTGTCTATATGGGTGATCACCCCCATGTAAGGCTCCATTCAGACGTCCGTATGCGTTTTGCGGATCCGATCCATGTATCCGTGGATCCGTAAAAATCATACGGACGTCTGAATGGAGCCTTACAGGGGGGTGATCAATGACTGGGGTGATCAGGGAGCCTCCAGGGAGTCTATATGGGTGATCACCCCTCTGTCATTGATCACCCCCCTGTAAGGCTCTATTCAGACGTCCATATGTGTTTTGCGGATCCGATCCATGTATCCGTGGATCCGTAAAAATCATACGGACGTCTGAATGGAGCCTTACAGAGGGGTGATCAATGACAGGGGGGTGATCAGGGTGTCTATATGGGTGATCACCCCCCTGTAAGGCTCCATTCAGACGTCCGTATGCGTTTTGCGGATCCGATCCATGTATCCGTGGATCCGTAAAAATCATACGGACGTCTGAATGGAGCCTTACAGGGGGGTGATCAATGACAGGGGGGTGATCAATGACAGGGGGGTGATCAGGAAGTCTATATGGGTGATCACCCCCTTGTCATTGATCCCCCCCTGTAAGGCTCCATTCAGACGTCCGTATGTGTTTTGCAGATCCGATCCATGTATCCGTGGATCCGTAAAAATCATACGGACGGCTGAATGGAGCCTTACAGGGGGGTGATCAATGACAGGGGGGTGATCAATGACAGGGAAGTTATCAGGAAGTGTATACACTACGTGCAGAATTATTAGGCAAATGAGTATTTTGACCACATCATCCTCTTTATGCATGTTGTCTTACTCCAAGCTGTATAGGCTCGAAAGCCTACTACCAATTAAGCATATTAGGTGATGTGCATCTCTGTAATGAGAAGGGGTGTGGTCTAATGACATCAACACCCTATATCAGGTGTGCATAATTATTAGGCAACTTCCTTTCCTTTGGCAAAATGGGTCAAAAGAAGGACTTGACAGGCTCAGAAAAGTCAAAAATAGTGAGATATCTTGCAGAGGGATGCAGCACTCTTAAAATTGCAAAGCTTCTGAAGCGTGATCATCAAACAATCAAGCGTTTCATTCAAAATAGTCAACAGGGTCGCAAGAAGCGTGTGGAAAAACCAAGGCGCAAAATAACTGCCCATGAACTGAGAAAAGTCAAGCGTGCAGCTGCCAAGATGCCACTTGCCACCAGTTTGGCCATATTTCAGAGCTGCAACATCACTGGAGTGCCCAAAAGCACAAGGTGTGCAATACTCAGAGACATGGCCAAGGTAAGAAAGGCTGAAAGACGACCACCACTGAACAAGACACACAAGCTGAAACGTCAAGACTGGGCCAAGAAATATCTCAAGACTGATTTTTCTAAGGTTTTATGGACTGATGAAATGAGAGTGAGTCTTGATGGGCCAGATGGCTGGATTGGTAAAGGGCAGAGAGCTCCAGTCCGACTCAGACGCCAGCAAGGTGGAGGTGGAGTACTGGTTTGGGCTGGTATCATCAAAGATGAGCTTGTGGGGCCTTTTTGGGTTGAGGATGGAGTCAAGCTCAACTCCCAGTCCTACTGTCAGTTTCTGGAAGACACCTTCTTCAAGCAGTGGTACAGGAAGAAGTCTGCAAGGTAAGAAAAACATGATTTTCATGCAGGACAATGCTCCATCACACGCGTCCAAGTACTCCACAACGTGGCTGGCAAGAAAGGGTATAAAAGAAGAAAATCTAATGACATGGCCTCCTTGTTCACCTGATCTGAACCCCATTGAGAACCTGTGGTCCATCATCAAATGTGAGATTTACAAGGAGGGAAAACAGTACACCTCTCTGAACAGTGTCTGGGAGGCTGTGGTTGCTGCTGCACGCAATGTTGATGGTGAACAGATCAAAACACTGACAGAATCCATGGATGGCAGGCTTTTGAGTGTCCTTGCAAAGAAAGGTGGCTATATTGGTCACTGATTTGTTTTTGTTTTGTTTTTGAATGTCAGAAACTCTCTGCAGTTCACCCCCCACAAGGCACATGTGGCCATGAGATCTAGATGCCACGTCTCCTGTCCCCTGACCAGCCATTGTTACCGCCATCTGTTCCAGGACATAAAACAATGGAATGACGTTGTT
The DNA here is from genome assembly GCF_014858855.1 of Bufo gargarizans. Classification (NCBI taxonomy): domain Eukaryota; kingdom Metazoa; phylum Chordata; class Amphibia; order Anura; family Bufonidae; genus Bufo; species Bufo gargarizans. The sequence goes on along the minus strand of NC_058082.1, from coordinate 534,861,331 downwards.
CATACCATAGTCATGGCGACTGACAAACAATGTGGCGTCCTCAAAGGGCCTAAGCAAACTGCAGGTGTCACGCATGAGCTGCCACTGGCTGACTTCTAAGTTATACACGGGATTACTCCTATCAGGCTGGATCATGAAGAAATCGTTGATGGCCTTTCTCTGTTCATATAGTCGGTCCAACATATGGAGGGTGAAATTCCAAGGGGTAAAAATGTTGCATATCAGCCTATGTTGGGGGATGCCATTATGCCGCTGCAGCTCAAGGAGGGTGTGCTTTGTGTTTCCTGGTCATTTTTAGGAGGTCTTGCAGATGGGTGGAAGACTTCAGGAACTGCTTAACAACCAGATTGAACACGTGTGCCATGTAGGGCACATGGCTCAACCCTCCTTGACGCAGCGCCAACACAATGTTCTTCCCATTGTCGGTCACCATGGTCCCGATTTTGAGTTGTCGGGGAGAAAGCAAGGATTTGATTTCTTGACGAAGGACACGGAGCAGTTCCTCCCCTATGTGACTCTGTTCACCCTGGAAAATGAGATGCAGAACAGCATGACACCGACTTGCCCTGCACATGTGGTATGCTAAAGGGACACTTTGACTTGTCCCTGCAGTGGAGGCTGAGGACACGGTGGAGGATAAGGAGGCAGAGGCGGACATTGTCACACGACTAACGGCATGACAATGTGTAGGCAGAATTGGCATCAGCTGGCCAAGTTGCTGGTGTGGCTGTGCTGGAACCACATTCACCCAGTGGGCCATAAAGGACATGTACTGTCCCTGACCGTAATTACAGTTCCACACGTTGGCACTGCATTGCACTTTGGCAGACACCGACAGGCTCAAAGACTGGCCTACCTTCTGTTCCACATATTTGTGCAAGGCTGGTACTGCCTTTTTAGCAAATAAATAACGTCTTGGGACTCTCCACCTCGGCTCGGCACAAGCCATCAGTTCTCTGAAAGGTGCAGAGTCCACCAATTGCAAATGGAGGGACTGCAGCACCAGAACAGGAGCACATTAAGCTTCTGTACTGTTGGATAAGTGCACGTATACTGCTGTCTCTTTGCAATCGCTTTGGTGATCGATTGCTGACAGAATGACTGATGAGGTGTAGGAGGAGGAGGAGCATGAGTACCTGGACCAGCAGAAGATGGGAATGACAGACAGCTCCCTTCGGCTGAGGTGGTGGAGTCTTGACTGGCTTAAACCGGGTGTGTGCCACTGGGTGATGCAGCAGTTGCTGCAGCAGGCTGGACCACCACAGTGGCGCCACGGAGCTCCCAGGTCACTTTATGATGACTCTGAATATGTTGACGCAGGGCCACGGTGTCAACATTGGCACCCTGGCTATGCTTTTCTACATATGGCCATGTTAACCTCCTCCGGCACCTTAGCAAGAAACTGCCACACCACCTAGTAGGTGTTTTTCCCCTCAACAGTCCACACTGACTTACTGCTACCGCCGCTGCCTCCGTGAACCCCTACACAACTACTTCCCGGGCAGGTAGGCTGCTGCGAAGCAGGTGGTCTACCCCAAGCACGTTTTGCTACCGACCTCCCACTGCTGCCACCCTGCTGACTCCCAGCCATGATGCTACCTTGCTGGCTCAGCCGCTGCCTCACAGGCAATCTGCCACCCTCTTCTCCTGATGATGATGAAGCCCCTTCTGCACCCGGCTCCCAAGTGTGATCGGCTTCATCATCATCGAGTAGTGTCTGCTACATGTCCTCCTCAACGGTCTCTGAGTCAGGAGCCTTACCACTCGCAACACCACCTCCCACACCACTTTCCTCATCACTACTTACCCGCCCAGCGGAGGAAGCGGCGGATGTCTCCTCCAGATCTTGGCTGGGAAGTAGCTGCTGACTCTCCTCTAGTACCTTGTCCTCACTGTAAAGTGGAGCTGAGCCCACAGCATACAATACTTCTGTGGCTGAGGGAACAGCAAAGGACAGATGCAGGTTGAGGACAGGTGAGGGTACAGGTCTGCTCCCGGGCAATGCCAACTAAGGGTTGTGTCTGACAAACCCAGCCACTGTTGGCTGGGGGTGTCTGATTTCACTTGGGATGAAGTGGATCACCAAGTTAACCAATCAAGAACCACTGGGTTGCTGGTCAAGACACGACCGCTAGACGACACAGGGAGCTCAGTCCTCTCGCTGCGACTCCTGCTGCCACGCCCCTTTACTCTGCTGCGACCTCTGCCTGTGCCATTAACATTTTGGCCTCTGCCACTCCTCTGTGCATGGTCTGGCACTTGTCTGTCTGACATACTTTTATATAACTGCAGAAGTGAACTGAGAATATATTTTTCTTTATGTACTGAAATAGGCCACTAAATGCTTTTATCGCAAATAACGGCAACTGTGAACTGCGTATATATTTTTCTTTTAGTACTGAAATACATCACTAAATGCTTTTACCGCAAATAACTGCAACATTGAACTGCATATATATTTTTCTTTTTGTACTGAAATACATCATTAAACGCTTTCACCACATATAACTGTAGAAGTGAACTGCTTATATGTTTTTCTTTTTGTAATGAAATACGCCACTAAACGCTTTCATCACATATAGCTGCAGAAGTAAACTGAGAATATATTTTTTCTTTTTGCAATGAAATAACCCACTAAACGCTTTCACCACATATAACTGCAGAAGTGAACTGCGTATATATTTTTCTTTTTCCACACATATAAGCCACTAAAGGCTTTTCAACATTTCATTTGCACCCCAAGAACAAATTGCTGGAATGATAGAGCTGTATAATGGCTATTTGGATCCTCAAATAATCTTTCCCTGCGCTTGTAAATCACTTTCCTATCAATGTCCCTAGTGCCTTCTAACGTCTCTCCCTGCACTAAGATGCTGTGAAATGATTTCTCCCTATTATTTCTCTGCACTTATAAATCTTTTTTTATTTTTTTGTCACAATGAGGTTTTTCCTATTGCTGTCCCTAGCGCCTTCTCACTGTCACTGCACGACGAACGCTGGAAAATGTCTGAATCCAAAATGGCCACCGTATTTATAGGGCTGTGACATCACAGGGCTGGCTGGCTGCTGATTGGCTGCCTACATGGCATTATGGGTCAGCCCGCCTTACTAGAGTTACTTGACACATGTCCTCACACGTGTAGCCACCATTTTAGCCACCACTTTAGGAAAAATTGTGATTCGTTATCACAAAGCGCGAGGAAATTCGCATTCATTGCAAATCAAATTTTTCCTGAAATTTGGAACGAATTCCACTTTTTCAGCTTTGATTCGCTCATCTCTAATTATTACCCAATGACTATCGGCAGAGCATGCATCCTACTTTGACCTACCGCTGTCATTAAAGGAATTAGAGGTGGTGCTTAGCTCATTCCTGAATGAAAAAGCTCCTGGGATAGATGGCTTACCGGCGAAATTTAAAATCAATATATAGCACTTTACTATTACCGCAGTTACGATCTATGTTTAATGACTCCTTTCAGAGAGGAGATCTACCCGCATCTATGAAAGAAGCAATAATAGTATTGCCAAAGCCCAGGAAGGAACCAACTCTCACCTGACTCGTATAGGCCAATTTCATTATTAACATCTGATATTAAGATATTGGCAAAGACACTGGCAAACCGGTTGCAAGCAGTTATCGCGACCATCATACATAGTGACCAAGCGGGTTTTATGCCTAATAAATCTACCTTGATTAACCTTAGACAACTATTTCTTAATATTATATTAGTGGGGGAGTGCTCGTCTCATCGCTGGAGGGAGGTTTAGGGGGGTAATTGAATATTGTTTTTCTTTTGTTTCTTTTTATTCTTTGGCTATCACAAATTAAGAGGTATATCTGTAGATAAAGTGCCTTTTATTTTGTAAAATGATTGTCATTTATGATCATGTCTTGATAACTGTCTGAACGACCAACTGTAATGTATATACCCAATTCTATGCTTGCTGAAGGATTTTTCTTTCCTATGTGTTTGTAATTTGAATTTCTTTTAATAAAAACTATCTGATTTAAAAAAATAAAATAAAGCCACAGCTTAGTTTGGAGCCATTATCATAGGATGGTGGAGGCGATAGACAGGGACCAGAACCTTTTGTAGGTATAGCTTGAGGCGGTGGTATAAGTGCTGCGGCTGCTGTTGGTGGTTGCAGTACCACTGCAGTAGTTATCATAGCATTAAAAGCAGATGGACACATTGCACAAATATGGCAGTGTTTTCTCCTGGCATTCCTGCTGCTAAGCAAATCCTTTAAGTACTTTAGATAGACCCATTTGGGGAGGGTCTGCATGGTCCATGGCTTGAACTTACTGTAACAGGCAAAGGGGGTTTGGAACCACTGTGGCAACTAACCAGTTTGGCTTTGGGATAAACCTAAGGGTGTTGTCCTGATGTTCCTCTGGGATTTACCCATTAACCCCTATACAGGGTTGGGGCATTTGCTAGAGGAAACCAAACAAGCTGCTGCCTCCTAAAATAGTCCTGTTGTAGTTAGAAGCTGGCCTACAGAAGTCAGAGACAGCGGTCTAAAGTAACGAAGGAGCAGACAGTGCTTGTAGCCAGGAAACATGAGGGCAGGCAGAGTACATGTATATCTGTAAAACAAATGTGAGGTCATGATAGGCAGCAGAGGATCAAAGTTGGTAAACAGCTAGAGGTTGTACATGGGTAGACAGAAAAAAAAACACCTTCAATAGGACTAGAAAACACTATAATACCTAAAGCTCAGGAAAAGGGGTGGAACCAGCAGCCCAGTATAAATAGGAAACACCTAGTCAGCAGTGGGACAGAGATCAAGAGGATAAGATTAAGGCCTCTTGCACATGACCGTATGGCTTTTTCAGTATTTTTCCGTCCGCAAAAAATTCGGAACAGCTGGCCCCTGATAGAACAGTACTGTCCTTGTCCATTATGCGCACAATAAAACACGTTCTGTCTTTGAACGGAATAGAAATACAAAAAACGAAGACATACGGAGTACCTTCCTTTTTTTTGCAGATCCATTGAAATATACAGAACGCAAAAAACTAAACGGAAACGGAAAAAAAAGCTCAAAGAGCACTAGCCTCAATACACACAAGTTGAGTGAAGTGACACTTGCGTCCACCAGAGATAGCGGAGCAGTGGGACACTGTGTAAAATGTAAATAAATGTAAATAAAAGTATCACATAAATAAAAGTAGAATGTAATGACATGCATGTCTCGTAGACACTTACTTTATTCACAGTAGAACATAGAACACATATCAGATGTTAAAAGTGAGATATTTTACAATTTAAAAATATTATTTGAGCTCGTCTGCCACAAGTCAAGGCGATCTCTGTATTATGGGAACCTAAAACTAAATTCTACCTGTTATGTGCCCATAACAGGTATAATTTAGTGTTATGTTCCCGTCTTACAGAGATCGCCTTGACGTGTGACAGACGAGCTCAAATAATTTTGTACAAAATGTATTTGCCATCATCTCTAATTTATAAGCATAGCATTAACAATTATAAAAGCATTTAGTGCCCCCAGTTGAGCTACTGTCACCATAATGTGTGCCAGTATAAAATACCCTTATATAGTGCCACCAGTAAATGCTCCCATACCGCTCCTCTCCCGATTCCCCATAGGTTACCCCATAATGTGCCAGTATAAAATGCTCCTATGTGGTGCCCCCATAGTGCTCCTCTCCTCTGTCCACATAGTGTCCCCCATAATGTGCGCAAGCCTAAAATGCCCCTATATAGTGCTACAATTAAATGCCCCCATACCGCTCCTCTCCCCATTCCCCATAGTTCCCCCAATATTGTGCCAGTATAAAATGCCCCTTAGTGCTCCCAGTAGATGCACCCATAGTACTTCTGTCCTCCTAGTGCTCCCCATAATGTACAAGTATAAAATGCCTCTATATAGTGCCCTATAAGGCTTCCCCCCTCCTCATAGTGCGCCCAGCAGATTAATGGCTAAACCACTAATGCTTACCTTCATGCTTCTGGCAGCGATGCGATACAGGCCTCTTCTGACCTGTGTCCCGCATTGTATGCTGCACAGTTCATGATTGTGTCGGCTGTGCCGGCCTTTAATAGGCTTCCGGCCTAATGCCTGCAGCCTATCAGAGGAATGAGAAAGGGAGACTTTGATTCCATGGTGTTTCACTGTCCTGAGGATGGCGATAAAGATGACTGCAGAGAGATTAGCACTTCCACAAATAAAGTGCTTATTTTCCACGGCCCTGCTGCCACCACAGTCAACCCTACTTTTCTTGCCTAATTGGCGGTGTGGCCCTGTAAAAGCAAGCAGCAGCACAGGGATCAATTTAAAATGCTTCTAGAGGAGGTCGAGACCCATTGGACCCCCTGTGGGTGAGCCCCTAAAGGCAACAACGGTTCTCAAAAAGTTGTGACAGGGGCACCAAAAGGCCAGAAAAATAAGTGGTTCTAATAATAAAAACAACTGGAGGACCAATTCACAACTAAGTCACATGAATGGGTATAACATAAGCATGTTAGAAAAGCAGAGTCTTTCAGAAGAAAAGATGGGCAGAGGTTTAGCAATCTCTTAAAAACTGGCATCTTCCCCTCTTTTAGCAAACATTCTGTCATAATCCCATTATTTAAAAAATAAATAAAAAAATTCTTAACCTGTAGTGCACAACTAACTGCAGATCTGTCTCTAATCTCTCATTCATCTTTAAACACCTGGAGCATCTGGTCCACTCTCGCCTTATCCACTAATTGGTTTTCACACCCTACATTCTACAGAGACCGCACTTACCAAATTGACAAATTATCTACTGACAAATAAATGCAACTGTGACTACTCTCTAGTAGGATTGAGCGGACACCTTGATGTTTGGGTTTGACGGGTTCTGCCGAACTTCAAAAAAAGTTTGAGTTTGGGACCCGAACTTGAACCCAAACCTCATTGAAGTCAATGGGAACCCAAACTTTTGAGCTTTAAAATGGCTCTAAAAATATCATGGAAAAGGGCTTGAGGGCTGTAAATGCCAGCAGAATGTAGTTAAGAGAATGTCAAGTGCTCTGCAAACAAATGTGGATAGGGAAATGACTTAAAATAACATAAAATACATAAAAAAAAAAAATAACAATCCTGATCTAGGAGGACGAGGTCCATATGGAGTAGGAGGTTGAGGAGGCAGTGAATGTGTCGGTGTAGGTGGAAGCGGTGGTGGAGGAGGAGGAGGTAGCCTACACTGCTTTTTGGTTTTTAATTTATTTGTATTTTTTTAAATTAGGGTACACCCCAAAACAATGGGAAATATAACCTGTGATAACCCCCTCCAGTCATGCTAAACACACGTTCAGACAATACACTGGCTGCAGGGCAGGCCAGCACCTCCAAGGCATAAAGGGCAAGCTCAGGCCATGTGACCAATTTGGAGACCCAGAAGTTGCAGGGGGCAGACCCATCAGTCAGTTTGTGTAGGCATGTGCACACATACTGCCCCACCAGGTCGCACATCCCCGCGATGTTCACGTTCCAATTGGATATCGGATATATCAACTTTCAATGTTCTTTTCTGCGCCTTCCATGTTGATCATGGTTAGCGGAGAATCAGGGTTCCACGCCGGAGAGGGAGCGTGAGAAAGGGATAGCACATCCAAGGGAGATTAATGTATGGAATTTAATTGTGATTGAGCGGAAATGTGGGAGAAGCTATCAAAACCGAAGAATTGAAGGAAAGGAGGGGGCACGCGGCAATAACCGTGACGTTAAATAACAATACAGGACTCTTAAGATGCCCTGTTATTGGAATGAATAATAAAAAATTATAGGGAATGTAACTGGGGTATTTAGGATTTGGAAACTTTAGACAGGAGCCCTGCTGCCGCTATGTTGACTCTAGATAACTTCTGCCTGATGGCACGTCCCTGTGACATCCACAATCCATTTGGATATTGTCACAACCAGACAGCTGAGAAGCTCTGACAGAGGCCTTTCAGAACCTCCCCCTTGAGTTTCTTTGTTGTGGTATTCAGTTCCTCATCTCGTTAGCCTCTCTCAGCTGTCATGTGTTGGACTAATTGCTTCCCTTTAAATTCCTCCCCAGAATGCTTTTCTGGGCGGCTTATACTTCTTCCTGGAGTGTGTGTGCATGCTGATCTTGTTCTCCTGTCTGCTACAAAGTTAAGGTTTGAACATTTATCTGTTATTTTCTGTTTGCTGGATCCCAGGTGACCCTGACTCCCTCCGTATCTTGTGTAGGGAGCCGGTGGTCGTGCCCCCTCACTATTGTAGGGTGCTCAGGGGTTATATAGTCAAGGTACGTGGCTATGCAAACTTCCACCATTCGGATCTTTGCATAGGCTGAGCAGCCAGGGAAAGTGCCAAGTCTTCTGCAGGGGTCTCCCTTTGGTTCCTTAGCTCTTGGATCCAGCTTGTACACCGTCCGTGACAGATATCTTTTCTATCAACTTTCGATATTCTTTTCTGATCCTACCATGTTGATCACGGTTATCGGCGAATCAAGGTTCCACGCCGAAGAGGGAGAGTGAGAAAGGGATACCACATCTAAGGGATGTCAATGGCTGCAATGTGATTGAGCTGAAATGTTATTAAAGAGCTGAAGAGTTATTAAAGTGGAAGGATCAAATGAAAGGGCCATTTAAAAATGAATTTTACAAATTTTATTCCCTGTCACCTATGCAGAGCAGGAATTTTTCATCGCCAGAAAAAGGTTAATGTCACCCACCAATGGAACAGTCCCTGTCACCTATGCAGAGCAGGGGTTTATTCACGGCAAAATGGTAAAATGTCACCCAAGTTTATAACAGAAAAATTAGTAAAATGTATTAACCTGTCTACTAGGTAGAACAGGGGTATATCACATCCATAATTTGTTGAATGCCACCCGACAATGTAACAAAAATATTTGTGAAATTTATTAACCTGTCCATTAGGTAAAGCAGGGGTATATCCCAGCCGAAAATTGGTGAATGTCACCAACAATGTAACAGAAAAATTTGTGAAATTTATTAACCTGTCTACTAGGTAGAGCAGAGGTATATCACAGCCAAAAATCGGTGAATTTCACCAGAAAATGTAACAGACAAATTTGTGAAATTTGTTTACCTGTTTACTAGGTAGAGCAGGGGTATATCACAGCCAAAAATTGGTGATTTTCACCCGAAAATGTAGCAGACAAATTAGTAAAATTTATTTATCTGTCTACTAGGTAGCGCAGGGGTATATCATAGACAAAAATTAATAAATTTCACCTGAAAATGTAACAGACAAATTAGTCAAATGACATTAAAAAAAAAAATATCTTGATGTATGAGGTGGAGGTCCATATGAAGTAAGAGGTTGAGGAGGCGGCGGAATAGCGGTGTAGGTGGAAGCAGCGGTGGGGGAGGACAAGGTAGCCAACACCAGTTTTTGGCTTTAATATATATATTTTTTTAATAGGGTACACTCCAAAAGATTGTGAAATATCCAAAATACAACAATGAGCAATTGCACTGTAGTATAACAATGGCTGGTTAAGGCCGGTATACATGTCTATTCTGCACAAGGTACGGACAAGTCCTGTGGGATCTATGCCTGGTTCATTTTCAGCTTGTCTACATTGGCTGTGAACAAGCGGCTGCGCTTTTCTGTGATAATGCCCCCTTCCGTGCTAAGCACACGTTCAGACAATCCACTGGCTGCAGGGCAGGCCAGCATCTCCAAGGCGTAAAGGGCAAGCTCAGGCCATGCGCCCAATTTGGAGACCCAGAAGTTCAAGGGGGTTTCTGAAATGCTGCCTCCTGCTAAGACGTTCCATATCAGCTGGTGGTGCTGGTTGTTGTGGCATGCTGACAAAGCTTTCCCACATTTTGGTCATCCTAACCCTGCCTTTTGAGGTGCTGGTGGTGCCCCAACTTCATTGGCAACCTCTTCCTCCTTCTCTGGCTTCGCCTTGTGCTTCCACTGTGCCCCCGCTGTCATGTGGGAGTGCCACCAGCAGCGCGTGACGAAATTAAGGACAGTACGTTGTCATTGTTACAGGGATCCAGCAGTGTGGCCACCCAGTAATCAGCACAAGTTAGAATGTGGGCAACTTGGTGATCGTTGCGGATAAACTGCAGCATGTAATCGCTCATGTGTGCCAGGCTGCCCAGAGGCAACAAAAAGCTGTCCTCTGTGGGAGGTGTATCGTCTGTGTCCTCTGTATCCCCCCAGCCACGCAGAAGTGATGGCCATGAGCTGGTTTAGGTGCCACCCTGCTGTGAACATAGTTCCTTCTCCTCCACCTCCTCCTCATTATTCTCCACCTTGTCATCCTCCAGAACTGTGCCCTGGCTTGAGAATTGTGTACCTGGTGTTTGTGGGTGCAGGAACCCTTGTAGCCACTTGTGAATGACTAGCCGGAAACCCTATTAAATGATCCTTCTTCAACAGCCTCCTCCTATGCCACATCCTCTTCCATCATCACCCTAAGCGTTTTTTCAAGGAGGCAAAGAAGTGGGATAGTAACGCTGAGAAGGGCATTATCGGAACCTGCCATGTTGGTGGAGTACTCAAAATTGCACAACAAGGAACACAGGTCTCGCATGGAGGTGGTAGACCGGATAAGGAGGTGGTAGAGGATGAGGAAGCAAAGTAGAAGGAGGAAGCAACAGGAGGCAAACTGAAGCACCCTGCAATCCTCGGTGGTAAAAAGAACATGTGTCAAACTGTTATCAGCCTAAGGCCCAGCCGCTACTGCATTTACCAAGTGTGCTATTATGGAGATATAACGTCCCTGACCGTGCTTACTGGTCCACGTGTCTGTAATTAGGTGGACCTTGCCACAGATGGCGTTGCACAGTGCACACCTGATTTTGTCCCCCAGTTGGCTGTGCAGGGAAGGGATGGCTTGCCTGGAAAAGTAGTGGCGGCTGGGCACAACATACTGTGGGACAGACACCACCATAAGGCTTTTAAAACTCTCTGTCTCCACCATATGGAATGACAGCATTTTTAAAGTACAGTAATTTTGAAATGGTGGAATTGACGGCCAGGGATCACAGATGGGCAAGGGGGGTACTTCCTCTTCTGCTCCAGTGTTTGGGAGATGGAGAGCTGAACACTTCCAAGGGACATTGTGGAGATGCTTTGTGACCCAGATGGTTGTGTTGCTGGCAGATCCTCTGTTTGTGGGGTGGCAGGTGGCACTGTCACTCCAGAGGTGGATGAAGAGGCTGAGACTGCATCAGAAGAGGAAGCAGGAGGAGCCAGAGACTTTTCTTGGTTTTTGAGGTGTCTACTTCACTGCAGCTCGTGCTTTGCACTTAGATGCCTGGTCATGCAGGTTGTGCTCAGGTTGACTCGCTTCAAGCTCTGATTGCACAGCGTACGAGCCACTTGTGTCTTGTCGTCAGCACGTTGTCTGAAGAACTGCCACGCCAGGGAACTCCTTGGAGCTGGCTTTGGTGTGATCGGTCCCTTGCTGCTGTGGGCAGTAGCAGGCGTACTGTCTAGGGGACAGCCTCTCCGCTTTTGCACCCTGCTCCCTCTTTTGCTGTGCTGGTGGCTCTGTGCGACCACCGCCTCTTCCTCCAAACTACACAGGTCACTCGCATTACCTCGATTCCATTTGGGGTCGAGAACCTCATCGTCCTCCACATCATCTTCCACCCAGTCTTCACCCCTGACTTCCTTGTCGGTCTGCACACTTCTGAATCACCCAGCAGTTGGCACCTGTGTTTTGTCATCATCCGAAACATGCTACGTTGGTCCTCCCATGTAGTCATCTTGAAACATAAGTGGTTGGGCATCGGTGCACTCAATCTCTTCCACTGCTGGGACAGAGCTATGTGGATGGCCTTTTGAAAACCTGCTAGCAGAGTCATCAAAAAGCAGAAGAGACTGCTGCATTAATTGGGGCTCAGACTGCTTGGCTGATTTGCAAGGGGGTGAGGTGAAAAACTGATGGACATCGGCTGCAGGTGCCAACTCTGATCTTTCAGCAGGAGACTGGGTGGAAGACAATGTAAAGGAACTACAGGCATTGTCAGCAACTAAATCTACTATTGCTAAAATCAAAATTAGGGCGAGCACTCACCACTTGGCACCAGTTGGTTATGAATAAAATATTTATTAAATCACAAAGATAACGCGTATATTCAAAATGTATACTAAAAACTTCAAATGTAATAAAATGAAATAAAATAACAATTCACATGTATAAGAAACTGTTACTAAAATACGGAGTCACTGATATATACAATCTGGGCAGTTAATGATAAATTTGTATATCAAATTTCCATATGCGCTTTAGATAGTTCATAAATGTCGCTCCAAAGTTGGTAATGAGCGAATAGGTCAGGTCGTGCAAATGTATCCAATCTGAGTGATTAGTAGCAAACAATGCGCCTCAATTTTCATGCGCAACTCAGAACAGTTCACGGATATCGCTCCAATAATAAGCGGGCAGATCAAACAGTTCCTATGTGGACACGTACTCTGGTGTCTTAGATAACGATGGTTTAATCAAGTACCGTGTCAACTTAGCAGGATACGGTTGTAATGTTCCTACCTTCCACTCCGAACGCTTCTGTGAGCGTGTTGGACAATTCAGCGGCAGAGAGCAGCTCCGGCGTCCGGCTTGTAGCTCTTGTGATGTGCTGTTCTCGGATTTCGCAGAGTCTCGGAGGAGGTATAGGTCCTGAGTGATACGCAAGATTCTGTGCTCGGCGTCTCAATACTTTAAGTTCTTCTGCTTATGTGTCATGGTCTTACCTCCTTGCTGTTCCCTTCGTTTGACATGTGCTGGCGGCCATCTTGGTTTCTGGGTTTTCTTGTAGCCTCCCACCCTGCGGCTCCTCCTTCCCACTGGGAGGAGCTGGATGCCTAGCTCATATATATAGGAGGTCTGTGGCTTCAGTTCCTTGCTTGGTCCTCCTGTGTTCACATGCTTCCAAGACTGCTGCTGCTTCTGGTTCCTGATTCCGGCTTCGTCTGACTACCCCGTTGGTTCCTGATTCCGGCTTCGTCTGACTACCCCGTTGGTTCCTGATTCCGGCTTCGTCTGACTACCCCGTTGGTTCCTGATTCCGGCTTCGTCTGACTACCCCGTTGGTTCCTGTTCCTGGCTTCGTCTGACTACCCTTCTGGTTCCTGACCTCTGTCTCCGCAAGACCCTGCTTCGGTTTAGCCATCTGTTCGGACTTTGCTACGGCTTGCTCTTCAATAAAACCTTCTTATTTTCCACTTATCTCTTGTTGTACGTCTGGTTCATGGTTCCATGACATTAGGACCAAGCCATGAATTCTGACGGTACAGGGCCACCCTCGCTACCTACGCTGGTTGCCAGACTTGATCAGCAGGATCACCTGTTGGGTCGGTTCGCTGTGGCGTTGCAAACCCTGCTTGAACGCACGGCTCATTTAGCTTCCGTTGCCGATGGGTCGGTTGTCGCTCCTGGGCCCGCTCCTACTGCCGCTCCGGTTGTTGCGCCAGAGTCTACCCTGACACCTGTTGCTGCGCCTGTGGGGTTTCAGGGTATGATCGGTTCTGCCCCCCTTCCACAGCGCTTTGGGGGAGAGCCAACTCAGTGCCGAGGTTTCCTTAACCAGGTGGGCATTTACTTCGAGTTGCTGCCACATGCCTTTCCTACTGAGAGATCAAGGGTGGGCTTCTTGATCTCGCTGCTCTCGGACAAGGCCTTGGCCTGGGCCAGCCCTTTATGGGAGAACAACAATCCGGTGGTTGCCGAGTTTTCCGGTTTTGTTGCTTCTCTTCGGAAGGTATTCGATGTGCCGGCTCGTGCTGCCTCTTCTGCGAAGCTCCTTATGTCCATCAGACAGGGTTCACGATCCGTAGCTGAATACGCCATTGAGTTTCGTACCCTGGCAGCAGAGGTGGGCTGGAATAATGAGGCTCTGGTCGCTGCTTTCTCTCATGGTCTCTCGGATGCCTTGAAGGATGAGGTTGCAGCTAAGGACCTACCAGTGGAGCTCGAGTCTCTTATTTCTTTCCTGATTTTGATTGACACCAGACTCAGGGAGAGACCTTCCTTTAAGGAGAGCCTGCGGAGGTCTCCTAACAGATTGGCGCCTACGTTTGCTGTCCCACCCGTGCCTCCCTCTCCTCCCACGCCTCCTGGGGATGACTTGTCTGGGGGTGAACCCATGCAGCGGGGGTTTGCTCGCCTGTCTGAGGGGGAGAGGGTACTCCGGAGACGCGAGGGCCGATGCATGTACTGTGGTCTCGGTGGGCATTTTCGGTTGGCATGTCCGAACCGTCCGGGAGAACGCTCGCACCTGAGGTCCTGTCGGGGGCAGATCTTGGGTGGAGTCTCCTCGTCCCCGGTTTCCCGTGTTGACAAACCACTGATCACGGTTGTCCTCTCCTGGGTCGGGGGCTCGGTGACGACCCAGGCGTTGGTGGACTCTGGTGCTGGTGGTTTGTTCATTGATAGAGTGTTCGTTGCCGCCAATTCCATTCCTCTGCAGCCTCGAGGTTCCCCACTGGCTCTTGAGGCGATAGACGGCAGACCCCTTCTGCCGCCACACGTGACTCATGAGACCCTTCCAGTGGGGATGGCCATTGGTGCCGTTCACAGAGAGTCGGTCTGTCTCCAGGTTATTTCGTCTCCACACTACTCGGTGGTCTTGGGGTACCCCTGGCTCCAGAAGCATAATCCGACTTTCGATTGGAGATCGGTCGAGATCCTCTCGTGGTCACCGCAGTGTGGGGCTAGTTGCATCCATGGGCCTGTCAAGTTGCTGTGTACTTCCTCGGACTCTCTGTTGCCTCCTGAATACGAAGAGTACCGGGATGTATTCGATAAGGTGCGCGCGGTTGCCCTACCTCCGCACCGCCCATACGATTGTGCCATAGAGTTACAATCCGGTGCCGTTCCTCCTCGTGGCAAAGTCTATCCACTGTCGGTAGCGGAGAATGAGGCCATGGAGGAGTACGTGAGGGAGGCGCTTTCACGCGGACACATTCGCAAATCCTCGTCCCCGGCAGGGGCTGGATTTTTCTTTGTGAAAAAGAAGGGCGGCGAGTTGAGGCCTTGCATCGATTACAGGGGTCTCAATCGCATCACGATCAAGAACGCTTACCCGATACCCTTGATTTCCGAGCTGTTCGATCGCCTCAAAGGGGCCACGGTCTTTACCAAACTCGACCTGAGGGCGGCATATAACCTGGTAAGGATCAAGGCGGGCGATGAGTGGAAGACCGCGTTTAACACCAGGACCGGTCATTATGAATCCTTGGTTATGCCCTTTGGGTTGTGCAATGCGCCCGCAGTCTTCCAGGAATTCATCAACGATGTTTTCCGTGACCTGTTGCAGCAGTGTGTGGTGGTCTATTTGGATGACATCTTGGTATATTCTGCATCCATGGAGGCCCACATTCTGGATGTCAGACGAGTGTTGCAACGCTTACGAGAGAACAAGCTGTTCGGTAAGCTTGAGAAATGCGAATTTCACCGATCCCAGGTAACCTTCTTAGGTTACATCATTTCCGCTGAGGGGTTCTCCATGGATCCTGAGAAGGTTTCGGCTGTCTTACAGTGGCCCCAGCCCAGTGGGCTTCGTGCCCTGCAGCGCTTTTTGGGCTTCGCCAATTATTATCGGAAGTTCATCAGGGACTTTTCCATGCTAGCCAAGCCTCTCACGGATCTGACCAGGAAGGGCAGTAATCCGCAGGTCTGGCCGCTCGAGGCCATCCGAGCTTTTGAGGCTCTAAAGTCCGCCTTTGTGTCGGCTCCGATTCTGTCGCATCCCAACCCTGGGTTGCCTTTTGTCCTCGAGGTGGACGCGTCTGAGACGGGAGTAGGCGCCCTCCTGTCTCAGCGTAGAACACCAGAGGGTCCTCTGCTTCCTTGTGGGTTTTACTCCCGGAAACTGTCTTCCGCGGAGTGCAACTATCAGATTGGTGACAGGGAGTTATTGGCCATCGTGCAGGCCCTTAAAGAATGGAGGCACTTGCTCGAGGGCTCGGTGGTTCCGGTTCTCATCCTGACGGACCACAAGAATCTGACCTACCTTTCTGAGGCCAAGAGATTGACACCACGTCAGGCCAGATGGGCTCTGTTCTTGTCACGTTTTAATTACGTGGTCTCCTACCTACCCGGCTCCAAGAACATCAGAGCGGATGCCTTATCACGGCAGTACTCCGAGCTGTCCGGGGAGGAGTCGATTCCGACTACGGTCATACCCCCGAATCAGATCCTGGCCGCTATTCGCACCAGCCTGACTTCTCCTCTGGGTGAGCAGATTTTGGCGGCTCAATCTGGTGCTCCCTCTGGGAGACCCAACGGCAGATGTTTTGTGCCTGAGGAGTTGCGCACTCGGTTGTTGCGAACCTACCATAACTCCAAGGCCGCGGGGCACCCTGGAAAGAATCAGCTGTCCTGGGCGGTTTCACGTCTGTTCTGGTGGCCTTCTCTACGTTCCGACATCGCCGCATATGTAGCGGCATGCTCCGTTTGTGCCCAGAGTAAGTCCCCTCGGCACCTTCCGTTGGGCCTTTTGCAACCCATAGCCACCGGGGAGCGTCCATGGTCACACCTGGGGATGGATTTCATTGTGGACCTCCCTGCATCCCGAGGCCATACGGTCATTCTCATGATTGTGGATCGGTTTTCCAAAATGTGCCACTGTGTTCCTCTCAAGAAGTTACCCTCTGCACAAGAGTTGGCCTCGATTTTTGCCAGGGAGGTCTTCCGGTTGCACGGTTTGCCCAAGGAGATTGTGTCGGATCGGGGGAGTCAGTTTGTGTCCAGGTTCTGGCGCGCCTTTTGCTCCCAGTTGGGGATTCATCTCTCTTTCTCCTCGGCCTACCACCCTCAGTCCAATGGGGCCGCAGAACGATCCAATCAGGCCTTGGAGCAATTCCTTCGTTGCTATGTCTCCGATCACCAAGACAATTGGGTTGACCTCCTGCCTTGGGCTGAGTTTGCCAGGAACACGGCGGTGAACTCTTCCTCTGGGACGTCTCCCTTCATGGCCAATTATGGGTTCCAACCTGCCGTGTTACCGGAGGTATTCTCTCCCCAGGATATTCCGGCTGTGGAGGATCACCTTTCCGTCCTACGTGCTTCTTGGGTACAGATCCAGAGGTCCCTTGAGGTCTCTGCGCAGCGCCAGAAACTCCAGGCTGATCGCAGACGAGCGCCCGCTCCTTCCTACCAGGTCGGAGACCGCGTATGGTTGTCCACCCGCAACCTCAACCTTCGAGTGCCCACTCCCAAGCTGGCGCCTCGCTTTGTTGGTCCCTTCCGAGTGCTTCGCAGGGTAAACCCGGTAGCCTATGCCCTTGCGCTTCCTCCTGGCATGCGGATCTCCAACGTGTTTCATGTCTCCCTGTTGAAGCCACTGGTGTGTAATCGTTTCACTTCCTCGATTCCTCGGCCTCGTCCGGTCCAAGTGGGCAATCGTGAGGAGTATGAGGTGAGCAATATCCTGGACTCACGCCTGGTCCGCGGCCGGGTGCAGTTTTTGGTCCATTGGCGTGGTTATGGTCCAGAGGAGCGTTCCTGGGTTCCCTCCGCAGATGTCCATGCTCCTGTCTTGCTCCGAGCCTTCCACGCACGCTTCCCTCAGAAACCGTTCCTTACTCCGCGGAGGAGGGGCCCTTGAGGGGGAGGTACTGTCATGGTCTTACCTCCTTGCTGTTCCCTTCGTTTGACATGTGCTGGCGGCCATCTTGGTTTCTGGGTTTTCTTGTAGCCTCCCACCCTGCGGCTCCTCCTTCCCACTGGGAGGAGCTGGATGCCTAGCTCATATATATAGGAGGTCTGTGGCTTCAGTTCCTTGCTTGGTCCTCCTGTGTTCACATGCTTCCAAGACTGCTGCTGCTTCTGGTTCCTGATTCCGGCTTCGTCTGACTACCCCGTTGGTTCCTGATTCCGGCTTCGTCTGACTACCCCGTTGGTTCCTGATTCCGGCTTCGTCTGACTACCCCGTTGGTTCCTGATTCCGGCTTCGTCTGACTACCCCGTTGGTTCCTGTTCCTGGCTTCGTCTGACTACCCTTCTGGTTCCTGACCTCTGTCTCCGCAAGACCCTGCTTCGGTTTAGCCATCTGTTCGGACTTTGCTACGGCTTGCTCTTCAATAAAACCTTCTTATTTTCCACTTATCTCTTGTTGTACGTCTGGTTCATGGTTCCATGACATTATGTTGCTGTTTGCATGGCCATGCATAAATTGCGGAGATTTCTTTCACAGGTGTGTGCCCAGACGCGTTTCGGGAACTCTATCCCTTCGTCAGTGGTACACCAACACCTGTGTTTCTCCGCTTTTTATATCCAAAGATGGCATCAAATCCTGGATAACTGGAATGGTTCTCAACTCGGAAGAAAACGCATGCATTTCTTTATATGCGTTTTCGGTGCGTTTTTTTTTCGCATACATGCGTTTTTCATATTATAGATTCCTTTTGGCAATTTCTATGCTTTGCAAAAAACTGATTTGACGTTACAAGTTGCATATGCAAGATAATAACATTTTTCTGAATAAGTGACTTATAGTAATGCACTAGTAATATTTGTACTAGAACTTCAATAATAAAGATAAAATTACTATATATAGGTACTGTTTCTTCATTTTTTTCTCTTAATACATGTATTGATCTAAAACCCATCAATCATTTAAATATCCAATTTTAACAATTCAAAATAATGGTATATCATATGTGTAGTTAACATAAATAATATTCATAAAATATGAAGTACTCTTTAAAATATAAAAATACATATAAAAGACTTTTGAGCAAGAAAAATATTAAAATAATTTGTATTAAAGTAAAAATAAAAAATGCACATTTCATTCAGACTATACAGATCTTGGATATAGATTGCAACTGATAGAGTGTACGACTGAGGGTGTATGACTGGGGGCCCGCAGCCGAGTCCACGACTCAGTGTCGATAAACGGCCTGACTGAGTCGCAAGAGTCGGACTGGGGGCACCCAGTCTACAAGAATCCAAAAATCTCTAAATCTACTATTGCATAAACTTGTTCTGGCCTCACCATTCGTAGAGACGCATTAGGCCCGACCAAATACAGCTGAAGGTTCTGTCGCCTGCTGGCACCTGAGGAAGGTGTTTCACTTGTGCGTGTAGCTGGCACAGATTGACCACGTCCTCTCCCTGCAAAAGGAGCTCCACCTGCAGCACTACGACCGGGGCCACGTACCGAATATTACACTCTCCGCAAATTTAGGATTGTTTTTGTTACTAACAGAATATAAGAGTGGTACGTAAAGCTTCTATTTAGAATTTAGAGTTTTTGAAAAAAAAAGATTTAATTTTACTAAGAAAATAGAACTGGAGTATCTATGGCCTTTTTGTCACACTGGAATATGCTGAAAAAATCCGAAATTGAGTGTTTTGGCAAAAAAAAGTTTTTATTTTACTAAAAAAAATAAAACTAGAGTATCTACGATCTTTCTATACACTGTAATATCCTAAAAAGATGCAAAATCTGAGTGTTTTGGCAAAAAAAGCTTCAATTTTACTCAGACAATGTAACTGGAGTATCTAACACCTTTCTGTCACACTGTAATATGCTGATAAATGCCAAAATTGAGTGTTTTGGCAAACATACTGCTGGAATTTTACTCAAACAATGTAAATGGATTATCTGCGGCCTTTCTTTCACACTGGAATATGCTGTTAAATGCCAAAATGTAGTGTTTTGGCAAGAAAAGTGTAATTTTAATCAGACAATGTAACTGGAGTATCTAACGCCTTTCTTTCACACTGTAATATGCTGATAAATTCCAAAAATTAGTGTTTTGGCAAAAAAAGCTGTTATTTTACTAAGAAAAGAGAACTTGGGTATGTACTGCCTTTCTGTCCCACTGCAATATGCTGAAAAATAACAAATTTGAGTGTTTTAGCAAAAAAACGAATGAATTTTACTCAGACAAGGTAACTGGAGTATCTACGGCCTTTCTGTCACACTGTAATATGCTTAACAATGCCAAATTTGAGTGTTTTGGCAAAAAATGCTGTAATTTTACTCAATGTAACTGGAGTATTTATAA
This sequence comes from Bufo gargarizans, assembly GCF_014858855.1. NCBI lineage: Eukaryota > Metazoa > Chordata > Amphibia > Anura > Bufonidae > Bufo > Bufo gargarizans. The sequence continues at coordinate 534,841,351 of NC_058082.1, read as the reverse complement.
CCTTTCTGTCACACTGTAATATGCTGGAGAAAAATTAAAATTAAGTGTTTTGGCAAACAAAAACACTCATTTTAATGAGAAGATAGATCTGGAGTATCTACTGCATTTCTGTCACACTGTAATATGCTAATAAATGCCAAATTTGAGTTTTTTGGGCAAAAAAAGCTGTAATTTTACTCAGACAATGTAATTGGAGTATCTAACGCCTTTCTGTCACACTGTAATATGCTGATAACTTCCAAAATTTAGTGTTTCGGCAAAAAAATGGAAATTTTACTCAGACAATGTAACTGCAGTATCTACGGCTTTTCTGCCACACTGTAATATGCTGAAAAATGCAAAGTTTGAGTGTTTTGGCAAAAAAAGCTGTCATTTTACTCAGACAATATAACTGGAGTATCTACGGCCTTTTTGTCACACTGTAATATGCTGAAAAATGCTTCAATTTGAGTGTTTTGGCAAAAAATGATGCAATTTTACTCAGACAATGTAACTGGAGTATCTAACGCCTTTCTGTCAAACTGTAATATGCTAATAAATGCCAAAAAATAGTGTTTTGGCAAAAAAAGCTGTAATTTTACTAAGAAAATAGAACTGGAGTATCTACGGCCTTTTTGTCAAATTGTAATATGCTGAAAAATGCCAAATTTTAGTTTTTTGGGTATAAAAAAAGCTGTATTTTTACTCAGACAATGTAACTGGAGTATCTACGGCCTTTCTGTCGCACTGTAAAATGCTGAAAAATGCCAAAAATAACCACAATTTTACTAAGAAAACAGAACTGGAGTCTCTACAGCCTTTCTGTCAAACTGGGATATGATAAAAAATGCGACATTTGAGTGTTTTGGCTTAAAAAGCTGTATTTTTACTAAGAAAATAGAACTAGAGTATCTACGGCGTCTCTGTCACACAATAACATGCAGAAATATTTTACTCAGAGAATGTAACTGAAGTTTCTAACGCCTTTCTGTCACACTGTAATATGCTGATAAATGCCAAATTTGAGTGTTTTTGCAAAAAAAAAACGCAATTTTACTCAGAGAATGTAACTGAAGTTTCTAAAGCCTTTCTGTCACACTGTAATATGCTGATAAATGCCAAATTTGAGTGTTTTGGCTTAAAAAGCTGTAATTTTACTATGAAAATAGAACTGGAGTATCTACGGTCTCTCTGTCACACTGTAACATGCAGAAACATTCAAAATTTGAGTGTTTTAGCAAAAAAAGATTTAATTTTACTCAGAGAATGTAACTGGAGTTTCTAACGCCGTTCTGACACACTGTAATATGCTGATAAATGCTAAAATTGGGTGCTTTGGCAAAAAAAGCTGTAATTTTACTTAGACAATGTAACTGGAGTATCTAACACATTTCTGTCACAATGTAATATCCTGAACAATGCCAACATTTTGTGTTTTGGAAAAAAAAACCTCTAATTTTACTAAGAGAATTGAACTGGAGTCATTCACAGTGTAACATGCAGAAAATTTTTAAATTTGAGTGTTTTTGCAAAAAAAAGATTTCATTTTACTCAGAGAATGTAACTGGAGTTTCAAACGCCTTTCTGTCACACTGTAATATGCTGGAAAATGCCAAATTTGAGTATTTTTGCAAAAAATGATGCAATTTTACTCAGACAATGTAACTGGAATATCTAACGCCTTTCTATCACATTTTTATATGCTGATAAATGCCAAATATGAGTGTTATGGCAAAAAAAAATATGTAATTTTAATAGGAAAATAGAACTGGAGTATCTACGACATCTCTGTCACACTGTAACATGAAGAAAAATTCCACATTTGAGTATTTTGGCAAAAAAAGCTGTAATTTTACTCCGATAATGTCACTGGGGTATCTACGGCCTTTTTGTTGCACTGTAATATGCTGAAAAATGCTGCAATTTGAGTGTTTTGGCAAAAAATGCTGCAATTTTACTCAGACAATGTAACTGGAGTATCTAACGCATTTCTGTCACACTTGTATATGCTTATAAATGCCACATTTGAGTGTTTTTGCTAAAAAAGCTGTAATTTTACTAAGAAAAAAGACCTGCATTATCTACAGCTTCTCTGTCACACTGTAACATACAGAAAAATTCCAAATTTGAGTATTTAGGCAAAAAAAGATGTAATTTTACTCAGACAATGTAATTTTACTCAGACAATTTACCTAGGGTATCTACGGCCTTTCGGTCACACTGTTATATGTTGAAAAATTCCACATTTGAGTGTTTTGACAATAAAATTTAACTTTACTCAATTTAACTTGATTATCTAACGGATTTGTGTCACACTGTAATATGCTGATAAATACCAAATTTGAGTGTTTTGGCTGAAAAAGCTGTCATTTTACAAAAAATAGTAGTGGAGTATCTACGGCTTCTCTGTCACACTGTAACATGTAGAAAAATTCCAAATTTGAGTATTTTGGCAAAAAAAGATGTAATTTTACTCAGAGAAAGTAACTGGGCTATCTACGGCCTTTCAGTCACACTGTAATAAGTTAAAAAATGCCAAATCTGAGTGTTTTTACAAAAAAAGGTACATTTAATGAGACAATTTACCTTCAGTATCTAACGTTTTTGTGTCACACTGTAATATACTGATAAATGCCAAAATTTAATGTTTTGTCAAAAAAAAAAATCTGTTCCTAAGAAAAGCGAACTGGCGTATCTACGGCCTTTCTGTCACATTGTAATATTCTGAAAATTGCCAAATTGAGTGTTTTGGCAAAAAAAATATGCAATTTTACTCAGACAATGTAACTGGAGTATATACAGCATTTCATTTTACACTGTAATATGCTGAAAAAAGCCAAATTAGAGTGCTTTGGCAAAAAATGCTGTAATTTTACTCAGACAATGTAACTGGAGTATCTGTGGCCTTTCTTTCACACTGTAATATGCTGACAAATGCCAAAATTGAGTGTTTTGGTAAGAAAAGATGTAATATTACTAAGAAAATAGAACTGGAGTATCTGCAGCCTTTCTGTCACACTGTAATATGCTGGAAAAAGCTAAATTTTAGTGTTTTGACCAAAAAAACTGTAACTTTACTCAGACAATGTAACTGGAGTATCTAACACATTTCTGTCACACTGTAATATGCAGAAAAATGCTATATTTTAGTGTTTTGGCAAAATAAGCTGTACCTTTACTCAGATAATGTTACTGGAGAATATAACGCCTTTCTGTCACACTGTAATATGCTGATAAATGCCAAAATTGAGTGTTTTGGGGGGAAAAAAATAATTTTACTCAGACAATGTAACTGGAGTATCTACAGCCTTTCTGTCATATTGAAATATGCAGAAAAATTCAAATTTGAGTGTTTGGGTAAAAAATGCTTTAATCTTACTCAGACAATGTAACTGGAGTATCTAACGCCTTTCTGTCACACTGTAATATGCAGAAAAATACAAAAAATGAGTTTTTTTGGCAAAAAAAGCAGTAAAATTACTAAGAAAATAGAACTGGAGTATCTACGGCCTTTCTGACACACTGTCATATGCTGAAAAATGCCAAATTTAAATATTTTGGCAAAAAAGTTGTAATTGTACTCAGACAATGTAACTGGAGTAGCTACGGCCTTTCTGTGACACTGTAATATGCTGAACAATGCCACATTTGAGTGTTATGTCAAAAAAAGCTGTAATTTTACTAAGACAATGTAACTGGGGTATCTAACACCTTTCTGTCGCACTGTAATATGCTGATAAATACCAAAATTTAGTGTTTTGACAAAAAAAGCTGTAATTTTACTAAGAAAATAGAACTGGAGTATCTACGGCCTCTCTGTCACATTTGTAACTTGCATAAAAATTCCAAATTTGAGAGTTTTGGCAAAAAAAAAATGAATTAATCTTACTCAGGCAATGTAACTCTGGTATTTACGGCCTTTTGGTCACACTGTAATATGCTGAACAATGCAAAATTTTAGTGTTTTGACAAAAAAAAAAGCTGTCATTTTCTTAAGAAAAGAGAACTGCTTTATCTACGTCCTTTCTGTCACACTGTATTATGCTGAAAAAAGCCAAATTGAGTGTTTTATAAAAAAAAAAGCTGTAATTTCACTCAGACAATGTTACTAAAGTATCTAACACATTTATGTCACGCTGTAATATGCTGATAAATGCCAAAATAGAGTGTTTTGGGGAAAAAAAAGGTGCAATTTTACTAAGAAAATAGAACTGGAGTATCTACGGCCTTTCTCTCTCATTGTAATATGCTGAAAATAGCCAAATTGAGTGTTTTGGCCAAAAAAGCTGTAATTTTACTAAGAAAATAGAACTAGAGTATCTACAACTTTTCTATCAGACTGTAATATGCTGAAAAATGCAAAATTTGAGTGTTTTGGCAAAAAATGATGTAAATTTTACTCAGACAGTGTAACTGGAGTATATAACGCCTTTCTGCCACACTGTAATATGCAGAAAAATTTTGAGTGTTTTAGCAAACAAAAAAGCTGTAACTTTACTCAGACAATGTAACTGGAGTATATAACTCCTTTCTGTTACACTGTTATATACTTATAAATGCCAAAATTTAGCGTTTTGATATATTTTTTTTAATTTTACTAAGGAAATAGAACTGGAGTATCTACGTCCTTTCTGTCACAGTGTCATATGCTGAAAAAAGCCAAATTGGAGTGTTTTGGCAAAAAAAAGCTCTAATTTTACTCAGACAATGTAACTGGAGTATCTATGGCATTTCAGTCACACTGTAATATGCTGAAAAATGCCAAATTTAAGTGTTTTGGGAAAAAAAAGCTGTCATTTTACTCAGACAATGTAACTGGAGTATCTACGGCCTTTTTGTCACACTGTATTATGCTGATATATGCCAAATTTGAGTGTTTTGTCAAAAATAGCTCTAAATTTACTCAGACAATGTAACTGGAGTATCTATGGTCTTTTCTGTCACACTGTAATATACTGTGTGTTTTGTAATATACTGTGTTTTGGCAAAAAAAGCTGTAATTTTACTCAAACAATAACTGGTATCTACGGCCTTACTGTCACACTATAACATTTTAACTGAAGTATCTAATGCCTTTCTTTCACACTGTAATATGCTGATAAATGTCAAACTTTAGTGTTTAGGCAAAAAAAGCTGTAATTTTACTAAGAAAATAGAACTGGCGTATCTATGGCCTTTTTGTCACACTGTAATATGCTGAAAAATGCAACATTTTAGTGTTTTGGCAAATAAATGCTGTAATTTTACTCAGACATTTTAACTAAAGCATCTAATGCCTTTCTGTCCACTGTAATATGCTGATAAATGCCAAGATTGGAAGTTTTGGCAAAAAAAGCTGTTTTTTTTTTACTCAGACAATGTAACTGGAGAATCTGCAGCCTTTCTGTCATACTGTAATATGCAGAAAAAATAAATAAATAGTGTTTGGGCAAAAAATGCTGTAATTTTACTCAGACAATGTAACTGGAGTATCTACGGCCTTTTTGTCACACTGTATTATGCTGATATATGCCAAATTTGAGTGTTTTGTCAAAAATAGCTATACATTTACTCAGACAATGTAACTGGAGTATCTATGGTCTTTTCTGTCACACTGTAATATACAGAAAAAATCCAAATTTATGTGTTTTGGCAAAAAAAGCTGTAATTTTACTCAAACAATGTAACTGTGGTATCTACGGCCTTTCTGTTACACTGTAACATTTTAACTGAAGTATCTAATGCCTTTCTGTCACACTGTAATATGCTGATAAATGTCAAACTTTAGTGTTTAGGCAAAAGAAGCTGTAATTTTACTAAGAAAATAGAACTGGCGTATCTATGGCCTTTTTGTCACACTGTAATATGCTGAAAAATGCAAAATTGTTGTGTTTTGGCAAATAAATGCTGTAATTTTACTCAGACATTTTAACTAAAGCATCTAATGCCTTTCTGTCCACTGTAATATGCTGATAAATGCCAAGATTGGAAGTTTTGGCAAAAAAAGCAGTTTTTTTTTACTCAGACAATGTAACTGGAGAATCTGCAACCTTTCTGTCACACTGTAATATGCAGAAAAAATAAATAAATAGTGTTTGGGAAAAAAATGCTGTAATTTTACACAGACAATGTAACTGGAGTATCTAACGCCTTTCTGTCACACTGTAATATGCTGAAAAATGCCAAATTGAGTGTTTTCGCAAAAAAAGCAAAAATTTTGCTCAGACAATGTAAGTGGAGTATCTACAGCCTCTCTGTCACACTTTAATATTCTGATAATTGCCAAAATTGAGAGTTTTGGCAAAAAAAGCTGTAATTTTACTCAGACAATGCAACTGGAGTATTTAACGCCTTTCATTCACACTGTAATTTGCAGAAAATTCCAAATTTGAGTGTTTTGGAAAAAAAGCTGTAATTTTACTCAGACAATGTAACTTGAGTATCTTCAGCCTTTCTGTCACATTGTAATATGCAGAAAAATTTTAAATTTGAGTGTTTGGAAAAAAAAAAAAGCTGTACTTTTACTCAGACAATGTAACTGGAGTATCTACGGCCTTTCTGCCACACTGTATTATGCTGAAAAATGCGAAATCTTAGTGTTTTGGCAAAAAAAAAGCTGTCATTTTACTCAGACCTTGTAACTGGAGTATCTGCAGCCTTTCTGTCACACTGTAATATGCTTAACAATGCCAAATTTAAGTGTTTTGGCAAAAAAAGCTGCAATTTTACTAAGAAAATAGAACTGGAGTATCTACGGCCTTTCTGTCACACTGTAAAATGCCAAAAAATGGCAAATTTGATTGTTTTGACAAAAAACAATGGAATTTTACTTAGACATTTTAACTGAAGTATCTAATGCTTTTCTGTCACACTGTAATATTCTGATAATTGCCAAAATTTAGAGTTTTGGCAAAAAAAGCTGTAAATTTACTCAGACAATGAAACTGGAGTATCTAACACCTTTCATTCACACTGTAATTTGCTAAAAATGCCAAATTTGAGTGTTTTGGAATAAAAGCTGTATTTTTACTCAGACAATGTAACTGGAGTATATACAGCCTTTCTGTCACATTGTAATATGCAGAAAAAATTCTAATTTGAGTGTTTTGGCAAAAAATGCTGTAATTTTACTCAGACAATTTAACTGGAGTATTTATAGCCTTTCTGTCACACTGTAATATATTGAACAAACCAAATTAGATTGTTTTGGCAAAAAATTCTGCCATTTTATTTAGACAATGTAACTGGAGTATATACCTCCTTTCTGTCACACTGTAATATGCTAATAATTGCCAAATTTGAGTGTTTTGGCATGTTACGCTGTAATATGCTGAGGAAATGCCAAAATTCAGTGTTTTGGCAAAAAAAGCTGTAATTTTACTAAGAAAATAGAACTGGAGTATCTTCGGACTTTCTGTCACGCTGTAATATGCTGAAAAATGCTACATTTTTGTGTTCTGACCCCAAAAAATGTAATTTTACTCAGACAATGCAACTGGAGTATATACTGCCTTTCTGTAACACCGTAATATACTTAAAAATGCTAAATTTTAGTGTTTTGGCAAAAAAAAGCTGTAATTTTACTCAGACAATGTAACTGGAGCATCTAACGCCTTTCTGTCACACTGTAATATGCTAAAAAAATGACAAAATTGATTGTTTTGTCTAAAAAAAAAGCTGTAATTTTCCGGAGAAAATAGAACTGGAGTATCTACGGCCTTTCTGTCACACTGTAATATGCAGAAAAAGCTAAATTCGAGTGTTTTTGCAAAAAATTATGTAATTTTACTAAGACAATATAACTGGAGTATATAACGCCTTTCTGTCACACTGCAAATATGCTATTAAATGACAAAATTGAGTGTTTTGGCAAAAAAATGCTGTAATTTTACTAAGAAAATAGAACTGGAGTTTCTATGGCCTTTCTATCACTCTGTAATATGCAGAAAAAAGCCAAATTTGAGTGTTTTTGCAAAAAATGATGTATTTTTACTCAGACAATGTAACTGGAGTATCTAATGCCTTTCTGTCACACTGTAATATGCTGATAAATGCCAAAATGTAGTGTTTTGGCAATAAAAGCTGTAATTTTACTAAGAATATATAAATAGAGTATCTACGGCCTTTCTGTCACACTGTAATTTGCTGATAAATGCCAAAATGTAGTGTTTTGGCAAAAAAAAGCTGTAATTTTACTCAGACAATGTAACTGGAGTATCTACGACCTTTCTGCCACACTGTAATATGCAGAAAAATTGCAAATTTTAGTGTTTTGGCAAAAAAAAGCTGCAATTTTACTCAGACAATGTAACTGGAGTATCTACGGCTTTTCTGTCATACTGTAATATGCTGAAAAATGCGAAAAGGCTTTAATTTTACTCAGACAATGTAACTGGAGTATCTACGGCCTTTCTGTAACACTGCAATAAGCTGAAAATTGCCAAATTTGAGTGTTTAGGCAAAAAAAGCTGTACTGTTAATCTGTAATATGCTGAAAAAGGACAATATTTAGTGCATTGGCAAAAAAAATGGCCGCCTACACCAGAGAATGGATTTTTCTTTGTCACTGAGCTCAGGGCACTGTAAAAAAAAAAAAAAATGTTGCACTGTACCCACAAAAGAAAATCGCTGGAGATTGCTGATTTCAACAAGCACTGTTCTGAATTCGGAATAGAGAATCTTTCCCTAACAGCACCAGCAGCATCCTTTCACTGTGCTAATAAGAGCTGATGTTTCGTGCGGCGCTACGTGACTAAGTCTTATATAGATGCTGGATCACATGCTGCACTGGCCAATCACAGCCATACCATTAGTAGGCATGGCTGTGATGGCTTCTAAGGGCACAGAGTTCTGCACCCTTTCAAAAAAGCGCTTTTAACTCACCGAACACCGAAACCGAACCCAAACTTTTACTGAAATGTTCTGGTTTGGGTCTGGGGTCCAAACACTGCAATGTTCGATCCGAACCCGAACTTTACAAATCGGGTTTGCTCAACTCTGCTCTCTACTAATTCTCCTTAATCTTTTTGCAGAATTTGACACTGTACACAACCATCTCCTCCTCACTCTCTTGGTTTAATTCCTATCTCTCTGGCTCCTCCTTCAGTGTGTCATTTTCTGGTTCTACTTCTCCTCCTCTCCCTCTTGCTGTTGGGGTTCCTCAGGGTTCAATCCTAGGTCCCCTCCTCTGTTCTCTCTACATAGCCCCTATTGAACATCAGATTTTGTTTTTAGTACCTTATGACATCCAACAATATATTTCTTCCCATTACATCACCCCTTTGGTACTACAGAACACCACTGACTGCCTGTCTGCTGTCCATAGCCTTGTGTCCTCTCTCTATCTGAACCTAAATATTTCACATGCTGAACTACTGGTGTTTTCTCAATCTACTAACCTACCTAAACCTGATATTTCCATTTCAGTGTGTGGCACTACCATTATGGCTAGGTAACACACCTGCAGTCTTGGTATTATGTTTGACACAGATTTTTCCTTTACCCCCTATATATTCAATTGCTTGCCCTCTCATGCTGCCTACACCTCATAAACATATCTATAACCCCCCATTTCCTACTGTGGAAACAACAAAAACTCTCATTGTTGCCCTGATCCATTTTGATCTTGATTAATTTAACTCATTACAAATTAGTCTTCCTCTCACCAGACTCTCACCTCTCTAGACTATCCTGAATGCAGAAGCCAGGCTCATCTATCTAACAACTACCGCTCTGTGCCAGTCATTGCACTGGTTACCCATACAGTACAGGATTCAATTTAAACTACTCATTCTCACCCACAAAGCACTCCACAGTACATCTCTTACCTCATTTCTTTCTACTCTCTTATCCATGCTCTTCGTTTAGCCAACAACTAACTTCCAGCATAATCCGAACCACTCGCTTCCATCTCCAAGACTTCTCCTGTTAATTCATAGCATCCATTTATCTTTTTAGGTTAGCCTATCACAAACTCTCCTCCATTCACCACTTCCACACACCTATTTCAGCATCATTTTTATGAACCTGATCCATTGTCATATACCCACACCTCATACACTCAGAAGCACTACAGATATGTGTAGTTGACTGACTCATTCAACCGTATATCTACTCCCCTATTGTGTTAAGCCAAACCATTGTACAAATCAAGCACTTGTTGCCTTCTGTGTCACCCCTATCTCCTCATAGATTGTAAGCTCTTGCGAGCAGGGCCTTCATTCCTCTTATTTAAATTTTTTATTTGTTTGTTGCTATGTTATTTATAACTCTGTCTGTGAATCTTCTGTTTGTAAAGCACTGCAGAATACATTTGTGCGTAATAAATAAAGATTATTATTATTATTATTATTATTATTATTATTTTTATTATAATATTACTCAATGGGAAATTGAAAAGACTTTGAATATCCCACCATCTTCAGTACATAATATTATCAAAAGAGTTAAGAGAATCCATGTGGGCAAGGATCAAGGCCATCAATATTGGATGCTTGTGATCTACAAGCCCATGGGCAGCACTGCATTAAAAACAGGCATGATTATGTATTGGAAATCATTGCATGAGCTCAGGTACCATTTGAAAAATCATTATCTTTGAGCACAGTTTGCAATGCAATCCACAAATGTAAGTTTAAGCTGTATTATGCAAAGATTAAGCCAAATGTCAACACAATCCTGAAATGCTGCTATCTTCTCTGGGCTAAAGCTCATTTAAAATGGACTGAAGTAAAATAGAATACTGTTCTGTGGTCAGATGAATCTAAATTTGAAATTCGTTTTGGAAACCATGGATGTCATGTGCTGCTGACTCAAGAGGAGAGGGACCATCCAGCTTATCAGCACACAGTTCATAAGCCTGGTATGAAGTTGCATTAGTGCATATGGTGTAAGCAGCTCACACAACTGAAAAGCTACTATCAATTTTGTACATTACATAAAGCTTTTGGAACAAGATACACTCCAATCAAGACCTCTCCTCTTTCTCCAATACAAGGCTAAAATAAGTACTGCATCCAGCACAACAGCATGTATTTGAAGATAAAAAATCCAGGTGATTAACTGGACTGCCTACAGTCCAGGCCTTTCACCAAATGAAAATATTTGGTGCATCATGAAACAAAAAATCTGGCAAAGAAGACCCAGGACTATTGAGCAGCTATAAACCTCAATTGGATAGGAATGGGACAACATTCCTTTCTGAAAACTCCAGCATATGGTGATCTAACTTCCAAGACATTTACAGACTGTTGATAAAAGAAGAGGGGTAGAAATGGCCCTGTCTCAACTTTATTGAGATTTGTTGCTACCGTCAATAGAGATGGCCTTCCGGTTCGCCCGGTGGTCATTTCACGGAAAACTTTGCGCATTCGAACATATGGAGATGTCCACCGGCGCCATATTCTTTTACATTGCACTGAACTTTGACCCATGATACATCCATCAGGTGGGACAGGACAGCCAATTGAGATTTTTCAGAACATGGACACACCCCCACCCTATAAAAGAACCCGATCTGGCAGCCATTTTACATTCTGTGTTTTGCCAGTGTAGGGAGAGGTTGCTTTTTGGAGCAGGGACAGGCTGTTAGGGACACCAAACGCTAGCTAATAGGGCCACAAAAGTCCTTTTAAGTACTGGTATACAGTTGCAAGAAAAAGTATGTGAACCCTTTGGAATGATTTGGATTTCTACACAAATTGGTCATAAAATGTGATCTGATCTTCATCTAAGTCACAACAATAGACAATCACAGTCTGCTTAAACTAATAACACACAAATAATTAAATGTTACCATGTTTTTATTGAACACACCATGTAAACATTCACAGTGCAGGTGGAAAAAGTATGTGAACCCTTGGATTTAATAACTGGTTGAACCTCCTTTGGCAGCAATAACTTCAACCAAACGTTTCCTGTAGTTGCAGATCAGACGTGCACAACAGTCAGGAGTAATTCTTGACCATTCCTCTTTACAGAACTGTTTCAGTTCAGCAATATTCTTGGGATGTCTGGTGTAAATCATTTTCTTGCGGTCATGCCACAGCATCTCAATCGGGTTGAGGTCAGGACTCTGACTGGGCAACTCCAGAAGGCATATTTTCTTCTGTTTAAACCATTCTGTTGTTGATTTACTTCTATGCTTTGGGTCGTTGTCCTGTTGCAACACCCATCTTCTGTTGAGCTTAAGCTGGTGGACAGATGGCCTTAAGTTCTCCTGCAAAATGTCTTGATAAACTTGGGAATTCATTTTTCCTTCGATAATAGCAATCAGTACAGGCCCTGACGCAGCAAAGCAGCCCCAAACCATGATGCCCCCACTATCATACTTCACAGTTGGGATGAGGTTTTGATGTTGGTGTGCTGTGCCTCTTTTTCTCCACACATAGTGTTGTGTGTTTCTTCCAAACAACTCAACTTTGGTTTCAACTGTCCACAGAATATTTTGCCAGTCCTGCTGTGGAACATCCAGGTGCTCTTGTGCAAACTGTAAACGTGCAGCAATGGTTTTTTTTTTGGCAGCAGTGGCTTCCTCTGTGGTATCCTCCCATGAAATCCATTCATGTTTAGTGTTTTACGTATTGTAGATTAGCTAACAGAGATGTTAGCATATGCCAGAGACTTTTGTAAGTCTTTAGCTGACACTCTAGGATTCTTCTTCACCTCATTGAGCAGTCTGCGCTGTGCTCGTGCAGTTAACTTTACAGGACGGCCACTCCTAGGGAGAGTAGCAGCAGTGCAGAACTTTCTCCATTTATAGACAATTTGTTATACCGTGGACTGATGGACAGCAAGGCTTTTGGAGATACTTTTATAACTCTTTCCAGCTTTATGCAAGTCAACAATTCTTAATCATAGGTCTTCTGAGAGCTCTTTTGTGCAAGGCATCATTCACATCAGGCAATGCTTCTTGTGAAAAGCAAACCCAGAACTGGTGTGTGTTTTTTATAGGGAAGGGCAGCTGTAACCAACACCTCCAATCTCATCTCATTGATTGGACTCCAGTTGGCTGACACCTCACTCCAATTAGCTCTTGGAGATGTCATTAGTCTAGGGGTTCACATACTTTTTCCACCTGCACCGTGAATGTTTACATGGTGTGTTCAATAAAAACATGGTAACATTTAATTCTTTGTGTATTATTAGTTTAAGCAGACTGTGATTGTCTATTGTTGTGACTTAGATGAAGATCAGATCACATTTTATGACCAATTTGTGCAGAAATCCATATCATTCCAAAGGGTTCACATACTTTTTCTTGCAACTGTACATGTTTTATCGATAGGTGTGATATACTGAGGGGTGTGATATATTTATAATATACTTTCTAACATGGAAAGTATGTTATAGTGCATTTGTATTGTGCAGCAGTTGTGTGCGGTTCTGCTGTGATACCACAGCTATATAGAGCGACAAACGCTATTGGAACAACTAATTGCAACTGGTGTGATAAAAAAAAAAAAAATGATTGAGGGGTGTGATATACCTTCTTCCACAAAATGCTGATTGAGGGCTGCGATATACCTGTTGCCCCAAATAAACAGGGTGGTGTGATATAATTGTTGTGCCCCAAAAAGTATTTAAGGGGTGTAATATACCTGCTTCCAAAAAAAAATACTTATTTAGGGGTTCGATATACCTGCTTCCACAAAATATTGATTGAGGCCTGCGATATACCTGTTTCCACTAAATACTGATTAAGGGGTTTGATATGTCTGCTTCCACCAAATATTGATTGAGGCCTGCGATATACCTGCTTCCAAAAAGAATTGCTCTTCTCTAGGGACTTAGGCACAGGGTCATTTTGAAAATGACAGGCAGAGGAAGAGGCAGGCCATTCCGCAGGGGTCGTAGGGGTCGGGCAGGTGCAACAGGCCAGAGCCTAAGTGGGAAGTTAGAGAAGTGTGATTACTTCACTCAGCCTTCTGCTTCTGCACCCTCCACATCCTCTATATCTGCACCCTCCTCACTCTCTACTATGTGCACCACCAAATACACCACCACCACCACAATAGCCCCTCAACTCGAGTCAGAGGAATTATTTTCCCATCCATTCCCAGACCATAGCGATGTGCAGCCATTCTTGACATCAGATGAGGAAGAGGAGGTAGCAATGGCCGTCACCCAGCCGTCTGACGATAGTACAAGATCAGCCCCAGGAGGGAGGTTGCTGCACACTCCGAGATCTCAAATGTCAGTGGTGGTGAAGATGACGATGGCGACGTATCGATGGACGTCACGTGGGTGCCCACAAGAGAGGAAGAGGAGGGGAATTCAAGGAAAAATATGGAGCAGCAGATAGGGAGGAGAAGGAGGAGAAGCAGGCAGAGCTCGCAGGGCACAGTAGGCAAAAAGCAGACTGCAAATGTATCTGGAGCGAGCCATCCACCATGCATGGTGACTTCTGGCGCTCCCAGGACGCCGGCATATGGCTCTGCAGTGTGGTCTTTTTTTAATGTGTCAGCTGCTGATAATAGTGTTGCCATCTGCAGTCTGTGCTGTCAACGCATAAGTCACGGTAAGCCCAACACTCACATAGGGACGACCGCCTAAAGAAGGCACCTGGCCTCCCATCACCGAGCCCAGTGGGAGCAAAGCCGTCAGAACCCACAAAGCCACACTCCTGGCGCTCCACATCCTGACTCTTCTCCTGGCGCTCCACGTCCTGCCTCTTCTCGTTCTCCTCTCTTGTCCCATTTGTCCTCCACTCCACCTTCCACCGTGCCGTCGTCGCGTTCATCTGGCAGAAGACAGGCTTCCGTGGCCCAAATGTTCGAGCGTAAAAAGTTTATTACGCCGGATAACCCTCTTGCCCAATGGCTGACCGTTGGCTTGTCAGAACTGCTAGCCCGCCAACTACTGCCATATAAACCGGTGTACTTGGAAGCCTTTAGAAAATTTGTTGCCATTAGCACACCGCAATGGAAGGTCCCTAGAAGGATATATTTCTCCCAGAAGGGCATCCCAGAGCTATATGGCCATGTTCAGCGGCAAGTGAATATATCTCTGGCACACAATGTAGGTGTCAAGATATATCTGACCACAGACACGTGGTCTAGCAAACATGGGCAGGGAAGGTACATAATTTATACTGCCCACTGGGTGAACCTTCTGACGGCCGTCAAGTATGTAACCCATTGTACCCGTGTGTGTTTGGTGTTACCGCCACAGACTGCATTCAGGCCTGCCTCTTCTTGTCCTCCTGCTACTCCATCCTCCGTCTGCTCCTCGTCTGAATCCTCCTTTTCCACTGCTACCTGCTCTTCTGCTGCACCCTCCAAGATCCCCAGAACCAATTTGATGTCCCAGGTGAGACGTTGCCATGCTGTGCTGCGGCTGTTGTGCCTGGAAGCCAAGAGCCACACCGGTCCTACACTTTTTTCAGCTCTGCGGTCATAGGCCGATCAATTTCTAACCCTGCTTCATTTGACAGTTTGTAAAGTGCTGTGCGACAATGGTGCCAATCTGCTGAGCGTGCTGAAACAGGGCAAACTGACACACGTGCCATGCATGGCACACATCCTAAACCTAGTCATGCAGCAATTTTTTGCCAAATACCCCAGGTTCCAGGACATCTTGCGGCAGGCCAGGAAAATCTCTGGCCATTTTAGAAGATCTTACACGGCCATGGCTCACCTTGCTGACGTTCAGCGTTAACACCACCTGCACATCAGAAGTCAGATTGTGACAGTCCGACACGCTGGAACTCCACCTTGTATATGCTTGATAGGCTGCTCCAGCAGCAACGTGCCATTAATGACAGACTGTACGAACTCTGCAGCTGGACAGGCTCTGGGGAGTTTGGTTTCTTTTTACCCCGCCAGTGGCTGCTCATGCGCGACGCATGCAGACTTCTGCAGCCATTCAATGAGATCACCAAACTGGTCAGTCGTAGCCCAGGCACCATCAATGACATTATACCTTATACCCTCTTTCTGGAGCGTGTATTGCATTGTGTCATTGATCAAGCCGTCAAGGAGCAAGGACCGGAAGATAAGGAAGTCGCAGTGCCAAATAAATTCCCAGGGGGAACTACTCCATCAGAGACAACCCATAAGGAGTCTGAAAAGGAGTCAGAGGAGGATGGTGGCAGGGGGGAGGAGGAGAAGGATGAGGAGCAAGAAGAACATGCTTTGAGGGGGGACTTAAACTTTTTCGGGAATCCCTGGTGTTGTCCGAGGCAGGGGGAAGGAAAACAAAGACGACATTCTCCTGGGCAATGAGCCAGGCAGGGCACTCCACCGCTTCCAATTTAGTGCAAATGAGGGCCTTCATGCTCCAGTGTTTGAAGATGGACCCCTGTATAAAAAGTATAAAGGGCCCTAAACAGTACTGGGTGGCAACGTACTTAGACCCCCGATACAAACACAAAATGGCGGACATGTTACCAGCATCACAGAGGGCTTTCAGAATGCAGCATTTCCATGCCTTGCTGCGAGAAATGCTGCATTCTGCTGTTGCGGTCTGCTGTTGCGGGTGCTGGCAGAGGAATTTCCACCCACAGTGAAACAGGTGCGGGTACCAATCCTACCGCGCCTGCAAGAAGAGGGTGGTTTGAAGATGTGTTTGTCACTTCGGATAGGACATTGGCTCACGACAATGTGGACTACCTCACATTTCTAAAAATGCATGAGGCATGGATCTCGGAGGAATTCAACACTTGTGATGACCACGTGTAATTGAATTTCCTCATGCCAGCCCACACATATCTGCCATATATGGTCCTTGTCTTATGTACATACAGCAGCATAAAAGGCCTTTTCTGTCCGGTGAATGCCTAATTTTTGGGCCTGCACTCCAGTGGCCTACAGTAAAAAATGTATTTAGTGACCGCCTAATGTACCTCCAGCCACATAATCACAAGTTCTATTCTGTCAGTTGAATGCCAAATTTTTGGGGCCTATACTCCAGTGGCCTACAGTAAAAAATTTATTCAGTGATCCCCTAATGTACCTCAAGCCACATAATCACAATTTATTTTCTGTTAGGTTAATGCCTAATTTTTCGGCGTCTCCTGACCTACAGTTAAATGTTTAGCCAGTGACCGCATAATGTACCTTCAGCTACATAATCACAAGTTATTTTCTGTCAGGTGAATCCCTTTGGGCGTCTCCTGACCTACAGTTAAATGTTTAGCCAGTGACCGCATAATGTACCTTCAACTACATAATCACAAGTTATTTTCTGTCAGGTGAATGCCTAATTTTTGGGGCCTGTAATGGTCTACAGTAAAAATTTTATTCAGTGACCGCCTAATCTAACTCCAGCCACATTATCACAAGTTATTTTCTGTCAGGTGAATGCCAAATTTTTGGGGCCTATACTGGCCTACAGAATTTTTTTTATCTTGTGACCGCCTAATATACCTCTAGCCACATAAACACAAGTTCTTTTCTGTCAGGTGAATGCATAATTTTTGGGGCCTGTACTCCAGTGGCCTACAGTAAAATTTTTATCCAGTGACCGCCTAATATACCTCCAGCCACATAATCACAAGTTCTTTTGTGTCAGGTGAATGCCTAATTTTAGGGGCCTGTACTGGCATACAGTAAAATTTACCTGCGCCATTTCCTTGCGACGGGCTGCCCGCCGCCATCTTGCTTCGAAGATCTTGGCCAAAATCCTATGAGAGGTGAAGTATAACGTCCCCACGCTGGCCGGCACGATGACGTCATTTCGGGCTGTGCAAGATTTTGCGCCAGACCTTCAAGCAAGATGGCGGCTGGCCCGTTGAGAGTAAATGGATCAGTTAAGTATGTTACTGTGCGATATTTCGTGCAGCGTCTTCAATCAAGATGGCCATGACGACCTCTATGCAATCAAATCGATAAGGTGAGAATTTTTTTTTTACCCTAATTAACCCCAAAAGACCTAAATCGTAGACTCAGGTGCCACGATCAGCAATTAATACGGCATCTGAGGGGTTCAACATTGCATCCGCTACATACAAGCAGATGCGCTTCATGACAAAGTAAATTTCTTTGTGAAATTCAGTGAAGCAGCCAAATCAAAATTTTCATAACTTCGCTGATGACTAAAATAGAAGTAGATATATATTTATATATATATATATATATATATATATATATATATAGTGACAAAGTGAGGGGTTGTGTCTGGCAAGTCAGGTATTTTACTCCCAGCATGTGCAGCTGGGCTGGTTTCCAGCCAGGAGCGGTCAAATACCGGACCGGAGTTTAAGTGCCGGTCTGGGTTTTGGCAGCACCTGACTGTCCATAAATAGGCAGCTGGGCTCAGCATAGATGTCTCTGTTTTTAGGATCTGAGGCTTTTTGCCGTGCTAGAGGGCTGAGATACACATGCTTGGGAAACAGGCCTCATAAAGCCTGCTGTGGACTAGTGGAGGTAGAACTTCCAGCAAGTTGACTTGTGTTATATGAACTTTCTTTTGTGTGTGAATTACCACCAAGACTGCTAAGTTACATGCTGTTTTGTGCAATTGCCTCAAGGGTGAATAAACACTGACGTTTTGAGATAAGAACTTGTAATTTGCCTCTGTACTGCGCTCACTTGACCTATCTACCAGAGCGAAACCCCACTATATATATATATATATATATATATATATATACTTATATTTTAGTCATGAGAGAAGTTTAGTAAAATTTGACACTTCATGTACAGTAGAGTAGAGTTTTGGTTTAAAATATGGTCACATACTTATATAAAACTATTCTAAGGATGGTATTACACTGAGCTGATAGATAATAATATATACCATTGCTTTACAGTGTTGGGGTCTTGGGTTTGAATCCACCCAAGGACAAAATCTGCATGGAGTTTGCATGTTCTCCCCGTGTTTGCATTGTTTTCCTCTGGTTACTGTGGTTTCCTCCCACACTCCAAAGACATACTGATAGGGAACTTAGATTGTGATCCCATTGGGGACAGAGTGCTGCTCTGCTGAGAAAAAATAAGTTTTTATATTAGCAACTGATCCTCTAGGAGAAATGGAGGTGAGTACTCTGTGGTTAGGTTATCAGGGCCAGTGTAGTACCCCCACAATAGGGCAACATCAGGGACTTGTAGCCCCAATTCACATCCTGTTTGCAACCTTTCCCTTCTTTCCTCCGAATGAACCTCTTTATCTTGCCTCTTGGGAGAATTTAGACAACTTGGAATTCTACAATTAAGTGGTAGGACAAATGTTTATTCATTTTGAAGTGCCACCGTGTACTATTAATTTATTTTGAGGGTCATCTCTTTTATTTGATAACATTATTAAAAGTTGTGTTTTATATATGTTTACACACCAAATATACTTTTTCTGAATATTGGTGATCTGCTGAACAATGACTCCTTTTTTTTTTTTCTTTTTTGTGTGTAAGGTAATCTAAAGCTTGCAAAGTCTGCTTAGTAACTTCAACTTGGCCTACTCTATTTTGTCACATTTCAGACTTAATTTTCTGTAATGTAATAGGAACACTTTCCTGTGCATATTCAACTTAACAAAACTCTCTTACATAAGTTATATAAAAATACTCAATTTTGTTAAGCTTCTTAAGTTTCTATATTTTTGCATAATCAAAGAAAAATGTGCATTACATTAAAATATGTAAATCACAATGTTTTGCTCTACATTTAATTCGCATATGCTTTAAGATACAATTTTACAATGATACTCACTATGAATAATTTCCATAGAGTGAGAAAATATGAAGATGCTGCAGTATTTTAGAGCGTATACATTTAATCAGTAACATTTTAGGGATGATCGTTATTTAAAGTGATAATGCATCATTTCTAAAATTTGAGTGAGCATAACTTCCTTCCATAAGAAGTTAGTTATGTTCAGTTGACATGCTGTATTCTTTATATAATGTAGTAATTCATAAATGTTATAAAATGCATTGGTAACCTTTACTAGCAACATGTTTACAAATTGGTAAAATTGTTTAGGTGCATAAGTTAAATATTGTAAATATATAATGAAAATGAAAAATTGAAATATTTTTAAGACAAATATTTTGGTGGAAGATTGCATAACCAATTTTGGCAATGTTCTACAGTATTGTTTTTTTAGTCAATATTAATAAATTTATTCTAATATATGCATACAGTAGATCAAGTTAAATATATGTGTTCTCTTAAACCATTTCATTTTGGACTCATGTAGATAGTTATACTGTAGTATGCTTTTATTATTCAGAACCTTTTATGGGATGAGTCTACATACTGTAACAATACATACCTTACCGCCACTCAAATTAAATAAGGTTTCTGAGTTTACAAATTTAATAATCTATCTTTTAGTTAGGTCTTCAACATTAACTTGGTTGTGTCCATCTCCTTCTACCAGCTGATTTTGAGCCTGATCGTAGTCAAATTCCCACTGATGTAACATTGACAACCTATTTCCATGAATAGTGTTTGATAGTTAATCCCCAGAAATCTCCTATATGGTATGTAGAGTGTTTTTTTATTTTTTTGTCAGATCATACCAAGTAATATAGGAAGCTGAAGTTGGATGTTAATAACATTTTTATCAGGAAACAATATATTAGCTATACTGTATTACCATATTTGAGTTCTAATATGTGATTCTTAATTATAATTTCTTTTAGATATCCATGATCCAAATAATAAGAAACCAGTTATGGTTTATATCCATGGAGGATCCTACATGGAGGGTACTGGAAACATGATTGATGGAAGTATACTTGCAAGTCATGGAAATGTAATTGTCATTACCGTCAACTACAGATTAGGTGTCCTTGGTAAGTCATCCATAATTGTACTCTTAGCTGGACTGGACCAAATTTTTTGCCCTCTACAGTAAATGTAATACTGATATTCTGCTTAGTAAGGATTCCAGAAAATGTGTACTTTTTACTAGAGTTGAGGCATGAGTGTATACAAAATACAATGGGGGAGATTTATCAAACTGGTGTAAAGTAGAACTGGCTTAGTTACCCATAGCAATCAATCAGATTCTATCTTTCATTTTCCAAAGGAGCTATGGAAAATGAAAGGTGCAATCTGATTGGTTTCTATGGGCAACTAAGCCAGTTCCACTTTACACCATTTTGATTAATCTCCCTCAATAAGCTTAGAGTAATAATCTTGAAGAATGAATGTGAACTTGTTTATATTGTATTGTTGATAATAATAATAATAATAATCACGTACAATTTTTCATAAAACTTTGTGACAAGAGAAATATGTCCTTGAATTGTACCGCATAATTCTAAGATGAGATATGTAATGTTCATAAATCTATGGAGCTCTAGGCGTCAACATTCTACGCTAAAAAACTCTTTCAACTATTGTATGCATTCAGTAAAATAAAGCATATAATTAAAAGTAACCGGTTTATTTGTCAGTTAAATAACTTTCAGGATTTAAACAATCATATTATTTGCCCCAAAATTAGAACAATTTACAAGTGTAGAATCACAAAACTAGCACTGTACATTGTAACATAATGAAAGTGATTGGGCACCCATTATGACTTACAACTACTGTGTCTACAACTCAGTGGTAGGAAGAAATGTAAACCTGCTGAATGTCATGGGGCTGCAGTTTAGCACCAACCTTTAGTTTTCAGATATATTTAAATGAAATGGAATTTAAAGAGGGCCTTTCACTGATCCTGACATGCCTAGCTACATGCATTCTCCATATAATTTTGAAGCATACCATTCTTATGGTTTTATGTTGGAAGTAGTGAAAGATCATCTTTAAATAAATACTGTATGACTGACATAACATACTGTAAGTGGCAGAAATGGTGTAGAGGAAAGCCACACAATAACAGCATTGTAGCAAACCCATAATAATTATATGTAGTTTTTGCTACAGTTTAACATAAAATGATATTGCAGTAAAGCTATAGCAAAAACAATATGTAGGCACATACAGTTTTGTCATAGTCTTTTAATTTTGTGACTCTGTAGTGATGAAATGTAATGATGGATGAACATTGGCCGAGACATTTCGCGAAAGCGAGTTCGCGATCAAATGTTCGTGAACCGCAAGTTCGCGACAGGCCCTTTTCACTTTAATAGCAGGCGAACCTGAAAAACTTTCAGGTTATATTTGCAGCCACCAAATACTTACTAGAAGTGCACAAAAATATGTGTTTTAATCGAGAGCAATTTCTATGCGTCTTGAGGGAAACTCTCAAAAATGTGACTTGCTGGAGCCTAGAAAAATTTTACTTTAGGCCACAGGAGTACAGGCCCCAAAAATTAGGCATTCACTTGACAGAAAATAACAAGTGATTATGTGGCTGGAGGTATATTAGACAATCAGTGGATAAAATTTTTATTGCAGGCCAGTGGAGTACAGGCCCCAAACATTAGGCATTCACCGAACAGAAAAGAACAAATGATTATGTGGCCGGAGGTATATTAAGCTTTCACTTAATAACAATTTTACTGCAGGCCAGTGTAGTACAGGCCCCAAAAGTTATGGATTCACCTGAAAGAAAAGAACAAGTGATTATGTGCCTGGAAGTAAATTAGACGGTCAGTGGATTACAATTTTACTGCAGGCCAGTACAGGCCCTAAAAATTAGGCATTCACCTGACAGAAAATAACTTGTGATGATGTGGCTGGAGGTACAATAGGCAATCACCAGCAAACCATTTTACTGTAGGCCTGTAAAGGCCCCAAAAATTAAGCATTCACCTGGCAGAAAAGAACTAATGATTATGTGTCTAGATGTACATTAGGCAGTCAATGGATAAAGATAAAAATTTTACTGTAGGCCACTGGAGTAGAGGCCCCAAAAATTAGGCATTCACCTGACAAAAAAGCCTTTTATGCTGCTATATATACCTAAGACAAGGACCATTCTTTTGTCTGAGTGGTGGGGGATAAGTGTGGGCTGGCATGAGGAAATTCAATTACATGTGGTCGTCACAGGTGTTGAATTCCTCCGAGATCCATGCCTCATTCATTTTTAGAAATGTGAGGTAGTCCACACTGTCGTGAGCTGGGCAAGTGTGCTTATCAGTCACAATCCCCCCTGCTGTGCTGAACGTCCTTTCAGACAGGACATCGACGAGGGGCAAGCCAAGGGTTCTAAGGCAAATTGTGCCAGCTCTGGCCACAGGTCAAGCCTGCACACTCAGTATTCCAGGGGTTCCTCGCTTCTCAGAGTGTCCACATCGGCCGTTAACCCAATGTAGTCGGACACCCGTCGTTCTAGGCATTCCCTGAGGCTAGATACGGAGGGCAGCTGTCAATGGGTTGGCTGCAAGAATAATCTCATATGCGAAGTGACCAACACATCTTCAAACCGCCCTCTTCTTGCAGGCGCTGTAGGATTGGTACACGCACCTGTTTCACTGTGAGTGGAAATTCCTCTGCCAGCGCCCACAACAGCAGAATGCAGCATCTCTCGCAGCAAGGTCTGGAAATGCTGCATTATGACAGCCCTCTGTGATGCTGGTAACATGTCCGCCATTTTGTGTTTGTACCGGGGGTCTAAGTACGTTGCCACCCAGTATTGGTCCTTGCCCTTTATACTTTTTATACAGGGTCCCTCTTCAAACACTGGAGCATGAAGGCCCCCATTTTCACCAAATTGGAAGCGGTGGAGCGTCCTGACTCCTGCTCAGTGCCCAGGAGAATGTCATCCTCGGTCTCATCCCCCCATTCACGGACAACACCAGGGATCCCCGATAGTCAATGACATGACGCAATGCATGCTACAGAAAGAAGGCGTAAGGTACGATGTCACTGATGGTGCCCTGGCTGCGACTGACCAGTTTGGTGACCTCATCAAATGGTTGCAGAGGTCTGCATGCGTCGTGCATGAGCAGCCACTGGCACGGTAAATAGAAACCAAGCTCCCCAGAACCTGTCCTGCTGCAGAGTTCGTACAGTTAGTCATTAAAAGGTAGTCTTTAATGGAATGTTGCTCCTGGAGCAGCCTATCAAGCATATATAAGGTGGAGTTCTAGCGCGTCGGGCTGTCCCAAATCTGATGTCTGACGTGCAGGTGGTATCGCCGTTGAACATCAGCAAGGTGAGACAAGGCCGTGAAAGATCTTCTAAAATGGGCAAAAATGTTCCTGGCCTACCGAAAGATGTCCTGGACCCCGGGGTATTTGGCAACGAATCACTGCACAATTAAGTTCGGGACATGTGCCATGCACGGCACATGTGTCATTTTGCCCTGTTTCAGCGTGCTCAGCAGATTGGCACAGTTGTCGTACACCACTTTATTAACTGTCAAATTGAGCGGGGTTAGCCAATGATCGGCCTGTGACCGCAGAGCTGAAAGGAGTGTAGAAACGGTATGGCAACAAAATAGGTTTTGGGGAGTTTGGGGGGTGCAGCGGAAGAGGCGGTAGCAGTGGAAAAGGATGAGTCAGCCTAGAAGGAGACGGAGGATGAAGTAGGAGGAGGAGAAGAGGAGGCAGGCCTGCATGTAGTCCGTGGCGGTGACACTAAATCCACTAGTGTGACACGGGTTACTAGTGATGAACGGCATAGGCAATATTCGAATTTGCAATATTTCGCAAATTCGAGAATTTGTGATCTCCATTCATTTATTTACCTGATTGCAAAAATCAGCAATGTAATATATTTGCGATAAAATTTTGCGATTAGAATATTCACGATCAACACTAAGGGCAACTTTCCTATTAGTTGCTAGAGTACTGATATTCGCAATAAATTTTCAATTAGCATATTTGTGAATACAAATATATTGCACTATAGTCTAAAAATTTGCGATTCAAATATTTACGTTCAACACTACGGGTTACATGCAGTGGGCAGTATAAGTTATGCACCTTCCCTGCCCGTGTTTGCGGTCAGATGTATCTTGCAACATTTGGGCCACAGAAGCCTGCCTTCTGCCAGATGAACGCAACAATGGCATGGTGGAAGGTGGAGTGGAGGACAAATGGGAGGAGAGAGGAGAAGGAGAAGAGGCAGGACGTGGAGCGCCAGGAGTGTGGTTTTGTGGGTTAAGACGGCGTTGCTCCCACTGGGCCTGGTGATGGTAGGCCAGGTGCCTTCTTAAGGCAGTCGTCCCTAGGTGAGTGTTGGGCTTACCGCGACTTACGCGTTGACAGCACAGGCTGCAGATGGCAACACTATTGTCAGCAGCTGACACATAAAAAAATGCCCATGCTGCAGAACCATGTGACAGCATCCTGGGAGTGCAATATGTAAACGTGCATAGTGGATGGCTTGCTCCAGATACATTTGTAGTCTGCTTTTTGCCTCCTGTGCACAGCTAGTTCTGTCTGCTTCTTCTCCTACTCCTCCTTCTCCTGCCTATCTTCTGCTCCTTCTCTTCCTCTGAATTCCCCTCCTATTTTCCTTTTGTGGGCACCCATGTGATGTACATCGACACGTCATCATCGTCACCTTTACTACCACTGACATTTAAGATTTTGATGTAGGCAGCAACAGCGGGGGCCACCCTTCTTGGGTGATCTGGGTACTGTTGTCAGACCGCTGGGTGGCAGCTGTTGCTATCTCCTCTTCCTTATCCGATGCCAAGAATGGCTGCACATTGGTAAGGCCTGGAAATGGATGGGAAAATAATTCCTCTACCTCGAGTGTGTATTTGGAGGCACACACAGCAGAGAGTGAGGAGGGTGCAGATACAGAGGATCAGCAGGGTGCAAAAGCAGAAGGCTGAGTGAGCCACTCAACTTACTCTGGTACGTCCTTTGACGTAATTGCAGGCACCTTCTCCCACTTCCCACTTAGGCTCGTTCCTGGTGCACCTGCCCGACCCCTACCCCACCTGCGGAATGGCCTGCCTCTTTCTCTGCCTGTCATTTTCAAAATTAACCTGTGCCAAAGTCCCTAGAGAAGAACAGTATTTGTGGATGCAGGAATATAGCAGGCCTCAATTTGTATTTGGTAGAAGCCGGTATATCTCACTCCTCGATCAGAATTTTGTGGAAGCAGGTATATAGAACTTCTTAATCAGTATTTTGTAGTAGCAGGTATATTGCACCCCTTAATCAGTATTTTTTGGAGACAGGTATATAGAACACCTGAATCTATATTTGGCGGAAGCAGGTATATAGCACCTCTTAATCAGTATTTTGCGGAAGCAGGTATATCAAACCCCTCAATCACTATTTTGTGGAAGCAGGTAATTTGCACCCCTTAATCATAATTTGGTGGAAACAGATATATAGAACCCCTTAATCAGTATTTTATAGAAGCAGGTATATTGCACCCCTCAATCACTATTTTGTGGAAGCTGGGGTATCGCAGGCCTCAATCAATATTTGGTGGAAGTAGGTATATTTCACCCCTAAATCAGTACTTTGTGGAATCAGGTATATAGAACCCCTTAATTAGTATTTTGTAGAAGCAGGTATATACCACCTCTCAATCAGTATTTTGTGGAAGCGGGCATATCAAAACCCGTTATCAGTATTTTGTGGAAGCAGGTATATTGCACCCCTCAATCTATATTTTGTGGAAGCAGGTATGTCAAACCCCTAATTAATATTTTGTGGAAGAAAGTATATTGCACCTCTCATTCAGTATTTTGTGTTAGCAGGTTTATCGCACCCCTCAATCAGTATTTTGTGGAAGCAGGTATATACCACCCCTCAATTATTATTTTGTGGAAGCAGGTATATAGAAATCCTTAATCATTATTTTGTAGAAGCAGGTATATTGCAGGCCTCAATCAATATTTTGTGGAAACAGGTATATCAAACCCCTTAATCAGTATTTTGTGGAAGCAGGTATATCGCACCCCTCAATCTATATTTTGTGGAAGCAGGTATGTCCAATACCATTATCAGTATTTTGTGGAAGCAGGTACATGGCACCCCTAAATCCATATTTTGTGGAAGCAGGCATATCAAACCCCTTAACCTCTTTAGGACACAGGGCATACAGGTACGCCCTGATGTCCTGGTACTTAAGGACACAGGGCTTACCTGTACGACCTTTGTATTTCCGATCACGGCCGCGCGGTGGGCAGTGATTGGAACAAGGTGCCTGCTCAAATCATTGAGCAGGCACCTGGCTAAATGCGAGGGGGGGTCCCGTGACCCCCCCGTGTTGGCAATCGCCGCAAACCGCAGGCAAATTCAGATCTGCGGTTTGCAGCTTTTCATGTTGCGGGCAGCGCCGGCGGTGCCATCGGGTCCCCATGGGGCTGTAGGGGGGACCCAATGGCATGGAAGTCAGTGCAATGGCACTGCCTTCCTGTGAGCCCCCTGGATCTCACAGGCCAAAAGCTGTATGAGTAATACACACAGTATTACTCATACAGCCAATGCATTCCAATACAGAAGTATTATTATGCATTGTAAAGGATTAGACCACCAAAAGTTGAAGTACCAAAGTGGAACAAAAAAATAGAGTGAAAAATAGTTGAAAAAATAAAGTTTTCCCCCCAAAAAGTTTCAAGCAAAAATAGACAAAAATGTCATAATAGACATATTAGGTATCGCCGCGTCCGTATCGCTCGGCTATATAAACATATCATGTCACCTAACACCTCAGATAAAGACCATAAAAAATAGAAAAATAAAAACTGTGCTAAATAAACAATTTTTTTGTCACCTTACATCACAAAAAGTACAACAGCAAGCGATCAAAATGGCATACGCCCACCAAAATTGTAATAATCTAAGTCACCTCCTCCCGCAAAAAAATGAGCCTCTACCTAAGACAAAAACTATGTCTCAAAAAATGAGACCCTAACTAAGATAATCGCCCAAAAACTAAAAAAAACTATGGCTCTCAGAATATGTAGACACTAAAACATAATTTTTTTTTGTTTTAAAAAAGCTGTTATTGTGTAAAACTTACATAAATAAAAAAAAGTATACATATTAGGTATCGCCGTGTCCGTATCAACCGGCTCTATAAAAATATCACATGACCTAACCCCTCAGATGAACACCGTAAAAAATAAAAAATAAAAACTGTGCTAAATAAAAAAAAAAATGTGTTACCTTACATCACAAAATGTGTAATAGCAAGCGATCAAAAAGTCATATGCACCCCAAAATAGTGCCAATCAAACTGTCATCTCATCCAGCAAAAAATGAGACCCTAACTAAGATAATCGCCCAAAAACTATGGCTCTCAGAATATGGAGACACTAAAACATGATTTTTTTTGTTTCAAAAATGATATTATTGTGTAAAACTTACATAAATTAAAAAAAGTATACATATTAGGGATCGCCGCATCCGTATCGACTGGCTTTATAAAAATATCACATGACCTAACTCCTCAGGTGAACAATGTAAAAAACTAAAAATAAAAACTGTGCTAATTAAACCTTTTTTTTTCACCTTACATCACAAGAAGTGTAATAGCAAGCGATCAAAAAGTCATACGCACCCCAAAATGGTGTGAATCAAACCGTCATCTCATCCTGCAAAAATCATACCCTACCCAAGATAATCGTCCAAAAACTGAAAAAAAACTATGGCTATTAGACTATGGAAACACTAAAACATGATTTTTTGGGTTTCAAAAATAAAATCATTGTGTAAAACTTACACAAATAAAAAAGTATACATATTAGGTATTAAGTTGCTATATAAAAATATCCCATGACCTAACCCCTCAGATAAATACCGTAAAAAAATAAAAATAAAAACGGTGTAAAAAATTGCATTTTTTGTCATTTTACATCACAAAAAGTGTAATAGCATACAATCAAAAAGTAATATGGACCCCAAAATAGTGCCAATCAAACCGTAATCTCATCCCGCAAAAAATGAGACCCTACCTAAGTTAATCGCCCAAAAACTGAAAAAACTATGGCTCTCAGACTATGGAGACAATAAAACATGATTATTTTTGCTTCAAAAATGAAATCATTGTGTAAACCTTACATAAATAAAAAAAATGGCATACACATTAGGTATTGGCATGTCCATGAAAACCTTCTCTATAAAATTACCACATAATTTAACCTGTCAGAAGAATGTTGTAAATAACAAAACAAAACAAAAAAACTGTGCCAAAACAGCTATTTCTTGTTACCTTGCCTCACAAAAAGTCTAATATAGAGCAACCAAAAATCATATGTACCCTAAAATAGTACCAACAAAACTTCCACCCTATCCTGTAGTTTCTAAAATGGGTCAGTTTTTTGGAGTTTCTACTCTAGGGGTGCATCAGGGGGGCTTCAAATGGGACATGGTGTCAAAAAACAGTCCAACAAAATGTGCCTTCCAAAAACTGTATGGCATTCCTTTTCGTCTGTGCCCTGCTGTGTGCCTGTACAGCAGTTTGCGACCACATATGGGGCATTTCTGTAAACTACAGAATCAGGGCCATAAATATTGAGTTTTATTTGACTGTTAACCCTTGCTTTGTAACTGAAAAAAAAACACATATTAAAATGGAAAATCTGTCAAAAAAGTGAAATTTTGAAATTGTATCTCTATTTTCCATTAATTCTTGTGGAACACCTAAAGGGTTAACAAAGTTTGTAAAATCTGTTTTGAATACCTTGAGGGGTGTAGTTCCTAGAATAGGGTCATTTTTGGGTGGTTTCTATTATGTAAGCCTCACAAATTGACTTCAGACCTGAACTGGTCTTTAAAAAGTTTTTTTTTTTAATTTCTGAGAAATTTCAAGATTTACTTCTAAACTTCTAAGCCTTGTAACGTCCCCCAAAAATAAAATGTAATTCTCAAAATGATCCTAACATGAAGTAGACATATGGGAAATGTAAAGTAATAACTATTTTTGTAGGTATTAATATGTATTATAGAAGTAGAGAAATTTAAACTTGGAAATTTGCAAATTTTTCTAAATTCTTGGCAAATTTTTTACTCCATTTTACCAGTGTCATGGAGTACAATATGTGACGAAAAAAAACTATCTCAGAATGGCCTGAATAAGTCAAAGTGTTTTAAAGTTATCACCACATAAAGTGACACTGGTCAGATTTGCAAAAAATGGCCTGGTCCTGAAGGTTAAAATGAGCGGGGTCCTTAAGGAGTTAATCAATATTTTGTGGAAGCAAGTATATCGCACCCCTCGATCAGTATTTTGTGTAAGAAGGTATATCAAACCCCATTATCAGTATTTTGTGGAAGCATGTATATTGCACCCCTCAATCAGTATTTTGTGGAAGCAGGTATTTTGAACCCCTCAATTCTTATTTTGTGGAAGCAGGTATATAGAAATCCTTAATCATTATTATGTAGAAGTAGGTATATTGCACCCCTCAATCAATATTTTATGGAAAGATGATATATTGCAGGCCTCAATTAATATTTGGTGGAAGCAGGTATATCGCACCCCTCAATCAGTATTTTATGGAAGCTGGTGTATCGTAGGCCCTTAATCAACATTTAGTGGAAACAGGTATATAGAACACCTGAATCAATATTTGGTGGAAGCAGGTATATCGCACCCCTCAATTAGTATTTTGTGGAAGCAGGTATATTGCACCCCTCAATCATGTTTTTTGGGGGGCAACAGGCATATCACACCTGTTGCACCACAGCAGTTGTTCAAATAACACTTGTAGAACCGCACACAGCTGCTTCACATTACAAATGCACTATAATATACTTCCTATGTTAGAAAGTATATTATAGGTATATCACAACCCTTAATCAGTTTTTTTGGGGGCAACAGTTATATCACACCAGTTTCAATTAGTTACTCCAATAGCGTTTGTCCCTATATATCAGGCATGCTCAACCTGCGGCCCTCCAGCTGTTGTAAAACTACAACTCCCACAATGCCCTTCTGTAGGCTGATAGCTGTAAGCTGTTCAGGCATGCTGGGAGTTGTAGTTTTGCAACAGCTGGAGGGCCGCAGGTTGAGCATGCCTGCTATATATAGCTGTGGTATCGCAGCAGAACCGCACACAACTGCTGCACAATACAAATGCACTATAATATACTTTCCATGTAAGAAAAGCAACCTCTCCCTACACTGGCAAGACAAAGTATGTAAAATGGCTGCCAGATCGGGTTCAGTGATAGGGTGGAGGTGTGCCCATGTGCTGAAATGTCTCAAATGGCTGTCCTATCCCACCTGATGGATGTGTCATGGGTCAATTTTCGGCGTAATGCAAAAGAATATGGCGCATGCTAACATCGCCAAATGTTCGCATGTTCAGCGAATCGCTAACAAGCAAAGTTCACCGCAAAATGACCGCCGGGCGAACCGCAATGCCATCTCTATTGAAATGGTATAACTCTCTGCTGCTCCATTATCACCGTAGGTCAGGGATTATCAACCTTCGGCACTCCAGTTGTTGTGAAACTACAATTCCCAGCATGCTCCATTCATTTCTAAATCAGTTCTTAGAAGAGCAGAGCAAGTATGCATGCTGGGAGTTGTAGTTTCACAACAGCTGGAGTGCCGGAGGTTGCCTACCCCTGCTCTAGGTAAATGTAACTTTACATCCATCAGTGACTGAATTTATTGGTGCACAGTATTTTTTTTAATTTTTTTTTTAAATAATTTATTGAAATTGTAAAATATGTGCAAGCATTATGATTTTAGAAAGTCTGCACTGTAGTGTAATTATAGGCAATACATTCTTCTTATCAAGGTGAGTCATTAACATCTTAAATAATAATTTAGGATATTAAGGATTTTTTTTTATCTTTGCATCCTATTTTAAAAGGGGTTGTCTCATCTCACCGTTAATAAGGTGAGATGAGACACAGTCCCGACCACCTCTAGGCCAGGAAACAGCAGAGCACTCCGGGGCTCTACTGTTTCAGTAGCTCTCATTGCCAAGCTTTGCTGTTTCTGAGTTAGGGAGACAACATGGGTGGTTGTGCTACGCTGTTTCAGTAGCTCTCATGCATAGCAATGAGAGCTACTGAAACAGCAGAGTGGCGGAGCACTCTGCTGTTTCCAGGCCAGTGTAACAGTGGCTGCTGTACGCCGTTGTTCCCCCGCTTACTGCCGTTATCCTGGGCACCATGCTCAGCGGTGATCCGCCAATCCACCTCTGCAGTCTTGGAGGTGATCGGTACTTTGTCTCACCTTGACTTGGTAATGGTGAGAGGAGACAACCCCTTTAAGAGTGCAATATGAATACCTGCTGAAATACATTTTATTGGTCTGTGTTTTTTGGACAATGAAGGTATGTTTTAAAGAGAAGAATACATATTTTTATGTTGCATTCTGTAACTTTCATATTTTCCACCTATGTAGCTACAGTTAATGGAGGCCTGTTTTTGTGGCATGAGTTATTAGTTTTATTGAAACTCTGATAAGCCATTACTTTATGGTCTAAATTAAAAAATGCCAAGAAGTGTTAGATTTCTAGTAATGTTGAGCGAAGTGAAGCTTTTGAAGCAGAATTTGGATTTGGTCCTCATTTTAATGAAACTAAGTGTAGAGGAGACAAGACCAGCAATAAAAGATCACCCATAATGTTGTG
Organism: Bufo gargarizans; assembly: GCF_014858855.1. Taxonomy (NCBI): domain Eukaryota; kingdom Metazoa; phylum Chordata; class Amphibia; order Anura; family Bufonidae; genus Bufo; species Bufo gargarizans. Next base: position 534,809,041 of record NC_058082.1, on the reverse strand, counting down.
CAGCCAGCCAATCCACAGACGCCTATAAAACCCTCATCAGGGACAGTGTTGCTGAAAATGATCAATAGAAGAATATTGGAGAAGGAGAGTCCAGGGAAAGTGCAGGGACACTTATTCTGCATCATTTTTTTTTCTCAAATGATTCCTACATTTACTTATTTCTGCATCAGCCATAAACTAAGATATTTAATTCAATACCAATAAGATAGAAGTCTTTATTATTCCACTGCCAGTGTGCCAACCAATGCCATCCAGTATGTACCACTTAGGGGGACTAGATCTTAACAATTGCCATCCTCATCTTTTGCTATCTCTCAAAGTCTCCATGTCCTAGAAAAATAAGCAAGATACAGAGAGAGGAGGAGCTGGATGTTCCTGATGACATATTGTCATCAATGTTAGAAGATCTGGAAAAGGAGGAAAAGCAGATGGCAGAAGAAGGGCTCCCACCTATAGGGCAGGAGAGCAATGGTGTTGGAGACCTGGGTATGCCAGTGCTGACAGTATGTTTATTGTCAAATAACCTACAGGAGATTGAAGGCCAGAACACCAATAATTTGAATATTGTGCCCCACCCCAAGCAGTCAAACCCCATATCAGCAATAGCCCCTGTTTAAAGGTGCATTAAAGGTGCTGCTCTTGCTATTTACAATGATGAAGGACTATATAGTGCAGACTTCATTATTGAAAGAAAGGCAGCTGTCAGCACTGCCACTCCATGTGGCCTTACCCTAAGGCAGAGTGGCCTGGGTATACTTGATTTATAACAATCTGTGGCAAGTTATTTCGGAACGATCCACATATCTTGGTGAACTTCGGCAAAGTTGCCGAATATATTTTTGGGGAAAATTGCTTCTCTCTAATTTCTGTATCTCTTATATGTGTTATTATTGTTGTGCAATACATTTTGAACTAGTTTTAACCCCTTTTCAACATATGACTTAATAGTACGTCATGGCAGCAGGTGTGTTCCCGCATTTTGATGTACTATTACGTCATGGTGATTGGGCGGGCGCGCTGATCACTGCAGGGGCCATGCAGTCCCTGATAGCTGGGCCCCTGCTGTATCAATTGGCATCGCTGTACAAGCCGATGTTGGCGGATCAACCCCTTCTATGCCGCTGACCATGGCTTAGAAGGGATTTGCGGCAGGTGAAGGCAGTGGTCTTGCGGGGGCCCGATGGGTGAGAAGGCAGCCCGATGCCATGAAGAGGCTGACAAATTTCTTGCACGGCATCGGGACCTGCCTTTTACACGTGCACAGGAGATTCAGCCTCAGGCTCTGTGTAATACACTAAAAGGCAATGCATTGCAACACAGATGTATTGTAATGCATTGCAGAGGGGATCAGACCCCCAAAAGTAAAGTCCCAGAGTGGGACAGAAATAAAGTTAAAAAAAAAATGTTTCAAGTAAAAATAGAAAAAAAATGTTGCGTCCGTAACGACCGGCTCTAAAAATATATCACATGACTTAACCCCTCAGATGAACACAGTAAAAAAAAAAAACAGTGCCAAAAAAATCCAATTTTTTGTCACCTTACATCACAAAAATTGCAACGCCAAGCGATCTAAAAGATGTCTACCCCCCAAAATAGTTCCAATCATACTGTCACCTCATCCCGCAAAAAGTGGGACCCTACCTAAGACAATCGGGACCCTACCTAAGACAATGGGACCCTACCTAAGACAAAAAAAAACTATGACTCTCAGACAATGGAGACACTAAAATATGATTTTTTTTTGTTTAAAAAGTGCTATTATTGTTAAAGTGAAATAAATAAAAAAGTAGATATGTTAGATATTGCAGTATCTGTAACAACCTGTTCTATAAAAATATCACGTGACCTAACCCCACAGGTGAACGCTTCAAAAATAAAAACTGTGCCAATACAACCAATTTTTTTTGGTCACCTTGCCTCATATAGTGTAATAAATGATCAAAAAATCATATCTACCCAAAAATCTGTACCAATAAAAATGTAAACTTTCTGCAAAAAATGAGTCCCTTCACAAGACAATTGGCATAAAAATATTAAAATATGGCGTTCAGAAAATACGTTTGGTTTGTGTAATACTTAAACAAACCAAACAAAGAAAGTAGACATATTTGATATTACCGCGTCTGTAACAACCTGCTCTATAAAAATAGTGCATGATCTAACCGGTCAGATAAATGCTGTAAAAAATAAAAACTGTGCCAAAACAGCCATTTTTGGTTAACCAGCCAAAAAAAAAAGTAATGTAGAGCGATTATAAATCATATGTACCACAAAATAGTAATAAAGGGATAAATGACGGCTCACCTCTGGTTTGGGATGGCAAGGTGCACCAAAATAGATGTTGTACCCAATCACCAAAAACAATAGTATTAAAAAGAAGTAAAATGGGCACTCATATATCTAGATCACAAGGTAGGCAAAGTGACTCAAATATAAATTTATTAATAGCGATAAGTTGAACAAATTTATATGAGCAATGTACCCTAAATAGAACTAATTTCCCGAAATCAGCATAAAATAGTAAAACTTATAAAATTGATAAAATAAACATTACAACTGTCCACTGTTATAGCTGATAAAAGATCCAAGTGTCCAATCCAGTGTTAATAGGTCCAGTCTGGCATTAGTAGATGTAACACAGTACTTTTGTCTTCTATTATCTACAACAGTGGTTTACAGCAAATATATCTCCAGAAAATAAATAAATCAGTGAGTGAATAAATAGATGAATAAGTGCACAGTGACTAATAGTGACCAATGGGTAAAATGCAGCATAAACTGCTACATAAAATCCACTGGATCAAAAATATAATTATAAAACAATAAGTGAGATAATGTGTATGAATAAATATATAAATATATTTCTGAAGAGTCAATAAAGTGGCTGTATACCACTGATGCCGCAGTGTTTCTTTAGTAGTAGAACATGTGGCCTAAAATCCTGGTTTGGTCCATACAATTGTCCACAAATATATTCAGTCTGAGCAGATATCTGCCTGAATAGGCTGTATGTTTGAACAACCGCAATATAAGCAGCAGGATACTTGGGCAATGTTATAAATATGTCCAGCAATGTTGCGCAATATTCAAACAGCAAATCAAGATGTTTGGGCAGCAATATACATATATCCAGCAGTGTTATGGAGCTGTATGGCTCTTACTCACATATCGTCCTATTCCCACCGTGGCGTCCCACGTAGTGTAGAAGCAAACAGGACTTGCCTTTGGATAACACAGCTGAATTAGCGGTTAACGATGCTGTATCCACCCGGCTGTGAGCAGAAATGCTGGCTGTGTCAGGCTGCAGATCCACGTCCAATGTCTTTGCTTGAGGTAGATAGATATTCTGCCTCTTTGGATCGATGATAATAGTCCTTTTAGAAAGCGCTTTCAATCCAATACCGTACAAAGTTGTTGCCGGTGATTTGTCAGATCCAATTGCTCCTTGCCAGACGCGTTTCAAAGGCTACCTGCCTTCTTCCTCAGTGGCTAATTTGAAATTAGCCACTGAGGAAGAAGGCAGGTAGCCTTTGAAACGCGTCTGGCAAGGAGCAATTGGATCTGACAAATCACCGGCAACAACTTTGTACGGTATTGGATTGAAAGCGCTTTCTAAAAGGACTATTATCATCGATCCAAAGAGGCAGAATATCTATCTACCTCAAGCAAAGACATTGGACGTGGATCTGCAGCCTGACACAGCCAGCATTTCTGCTCACAGCCGGGTGGATACAGCATCGTTAACAGCTAATTCAGCTGTGTTATCCAAAGGCAAGTCCTGTTTGCTTCTACACTACGTGGGACGCCACGGTGGGAATAGGACGATATGTGAGTAAGAGCCATACAGCTCCATAACACTGCTGGATATATGTATATTGCTGCCCAAACATCTTGATTTGCTGTTTGAATATTGTGCAACATTGCTGGACATATTTATAACATTGCCCAAGTATCCTGCTGCTTATATTGCGGTTGTTCAAACATACAGCCTATTCAGGCAGATATCTGCTCAGACTGAATATATTTGTGGACAATTGTATGGACCAAACCAGGATTTTAGGCCACATGTTCTACTACTAAAGAAACACTGCGGCATCAGTGGTATACAGCCACTTTATTGACTCTTCAGAAATATATTTATATATTTATTCATACACATTATCTCACTTATTGTTTTATAATTATATTTTTGATCCAGTGGATTTTATGTAGCAGTTTATGCTGCATTTTACCCATTGGTCACTATTAGTCACTGTGCACTTATTATTCATCTATTTATTCACTCACTGATTTATTTATTTTCTGGAGATATATTTGCTGTAAACCACTGTTGTAGATAATAGAAGACAAAAGTACTGTGTTACATCTACTAATGCCAGACTGGACCTATTAACACTGGATTGGACACTTGGATCTTTTATCAGCTATAACAGTGGACAGTTGTAATGTTTATTTTATCAATTTTATAAGTTTTACTATTTTATGCTGATTTCGGGAAATTAGTTCTATTTAGGGTACATTGCTCATATAAATTTGTTCAACTTATCGCTATTAATAAATTTATATTTGAGTCACTTTGCCTACCTTGTGATCTAGATATATGAGTGCCCATTTTACTTCTTTTTAATACCACAAAATAGTACCAATAAAACTGTCACCTTATCCCCTAGTTTCCAAAATGGGGTAACTTTTGGGAGTTTTTACTGTAAGGGTGCATCAGGGGGGCTTCAAATGGTACATGCTGTCTTAAAACCAGTCCAGCAAAATCTTCCTTTCAAAAACCTTCCTTCCTTTCCTTCTGCGCCCTGCCATGCGCCCTTACATCAGTTTACAAGCACATGCAGGGTGTTTCTGTAAACCTCAGAGTCAGGGTAAAAAATGTTGAGTTTTGTTTGGCTGCTAACCCTCGATGTGTTAAAGAAAAAAATGGATTTAAATGGAAAATCTGCAAAAAAAGTGACATTTAGAAATGTTATCTCCATTTTCCATTAATTCTTGTGGAACACCTAAAGAGTTAACAAAGTTAGTAAAATCAGTGTTGAGTAACTTGAGGGGTGTAGTTTCTACAATGGGGTCATTTATGGAGGGTTTCTATTAGGTAAGCCCCACAAAGTGACTTCAGACCTGAACTGGTCCTTAAAAAGTGGGTTTTGGAACTTTTCTTAAACATTTTAAGAATTGCTTCTAAAATTCTAAGCCTTCTAACGTCCCCAAAAAATAAAATTACTTAAAATGATGCAAATATAAATTAGACATATGGGGAATGTCAAGTAATACATATTTTATGAGGTATCACTTTCTGTTTTAAAAGCAGAGAAATTGAAATTTAGAAAATTGTGAATTTTTCAAAATTTTTGGTCAATTTGGGATGTTTTTAATAAATAAAGGTGAAATATATTGACTCAAATTTATGACTGTTATTAAGTACAATGTGTTACAAGAAAACATTCTCAGAATGGCTTGGATAAATAAAAGCATTCCAAAGTTATTACCACATAAAGTGACACATGTCAGATTTGCAAAAAATGGCCTAGGCAGGAAGGTGAAGTCAAGCCCGGGGTAGAAGAGGTTAAACAAAACAAAACAAAAAAATTGAGGGTTTGGGGGACTTTATTTATTTTATTTATTTAAACTTTATTTTAATTTTTTTATTCTAACTAAGGGAATTAAATACTTTGGGGGAGGGGTTATATTTCCATTTTCGCTAAAAGCTGGCATGAAAAAGGTAAAAAAAACTTTAGCCCATTTTATATGTGCACAAAAGTTAGCAACTTTATTTTACAATATTATGCCACTCTTGGCAGTTTTGAAAAGTGGATATCAAATTGGATATGGGTGGCTATGTTAGCTCCAGGTTAAGGAACAAAATCTTGTTGAAAAAGGTATAGGAAAAGGTACAATCTTATGTCATTTTTGGGGTGCAATACATATAACTGTAGTAACATCTTTAAGTAATATTGTTATATTTAAAGTATCCATTAGACAGATGCATTTCTCCTACAAACAGGGGCATATCCCTTCTATGGAATTTGTTGGCACTCTACTCTACTGCTGTGGCACCAATTCCCTTTCTTTCCATTATATTTGTTTTTAGCTCCTGAGCTCACAGAACAGATAATTAGGGAGAGCTCATATTATGAATTCAGAAGCAGTGTAGAAGCAGTTTTTTTCTCCAACTTAGGATCTTAGCTAGCTCTGAGACCCCCACCACCACCTCTCTCTCTCTCTTTCTCTCTCTCTCTCTCTTACTAGGGATGGATATTGCTTTACAACAGGCAGTGGCAGAAAATTAGGTCGAAGTGAAACCCATTAGGGGCCATGCTTTTTTCAGGTAGATGCAGGCATTTTTTGCAACATGCAACATCTGAGGTAGTTCTCTCCTCTATCAACCCTCTTTGTGTACCATGGTTGCTTTTAAAAGTTGAACAGATGTTGTTAGAACTTTCTCCAATGTTGGTTGTTAATTTATAAGCATACAATAACTGTAAATCACCGCAGAATACCAGTCTTACCCACAATTGTATTTGCATGTCAAATTGCATTAATTTACAGTGTATTAGGTGTGTTCAAATGTGGAAAAGTGTTAATATTATGTAATATTAATATTCTAATTAGTGTTGAGAAAAGTTAAACATCTGAAGCGGAATTTGGACAAAAGTTTCCTTAGAATTTCCTTGCCCTTTGTGGTAACAAATCAATTTTCTTAAAATGGCTGCATATGTTAGAAAGTAAATGTAAGCAAGATCACTGATAATGCCATGCATCCAGCTAATTGCAGGTAGCCATTCCCCTGTGATGTCACAGCTAGGCAGAGCCCTATGAAACCCTAAATGGTCACTGCCATTTTTCTGTGAGGTGAGCATCGGGAGAGACGTGACAAGACACTTATGTGCTGAAACAGTGTTGCTGCAAACTGTTAACAGAGAGGGTAAAACAATATTGGAGACAGAGGGTGCAGGGAGAGTGCAGGAAGAATGAAAGGAGAGCATAGGAGACTGCTGAACTACAGACTCTGCTACAATTTATTGCCATGTACTTAACTGTGCAGTGCACCAAGAGTCGTAGTTAATCTGTTTTGTTATCTGTAAAGTTACTGAGTGTCAGTATTTCAGGCCACTGTTAATTTTGAGTAGATTGGCCTGGGTTTACCTGATTTATAGAGATTCATGACAAATCAATTTGTAACAAATAAAATTTCTTGTCTAACTTGGACAAAGCTGCCAAACCCAATTTTCCAAAATTTCACTCATCTCAAATTATAATATTTGTGTTGCACATGTATTTTTTCAGTTTTTTAAACACATAGGTGCAAGTTTACTATGACTAGTGTTTCATTCTCCCATTTTAGTCTAACGGCCATTAGAGAAAGATAAATCAAAAGTATTAAAGGGAAAAGCCTGTTAATACATTTTATGTATCTTCTGGCAGTTTGTGCACCAGAAAGTCTAAACTGTCTGTGATCAGGAAAAGATTTAGGCTGTAATTTATATTACATTCTTGTGTAAATTAAAGTAAACATGCCAGGTTGCAGATGGCTTTGTTTCCTGCTTTTTAAAAGCTTGCACCCTAATTTGTAACTTATTATGCCATTTAAAGGACTTCTGTCACCCCCAATTTTCAGTTTTTGACTTATTATATTTGTTAACGTAAGCAGATTCCATATATGCCCCTCTTACCTCGGGCTGTGCAGTAATTACAGCAAAAAAAAAATACTTTTATTATATGTAAATTTCTTCACTACCAGCAAGTTGGGCGGACTTGCTGGTAGCCGCCGCATCCTCTGTTTGAAAAAACGCCCCCTCCTCCACTTGATTGACAGCGAGCGCTCTCCTCCTCTCGTTGGCCCTGCCTGCAGACTCAAATCCCACGCCTGCGCCGTACCGGTCGTCATTCGGCACAGGAGCTCTGAGAGAAGGACGGCCGCTTGGCCGCTCCTTCCTCAGCGCGCCTGCGCCGATTACGTCAGCCCTACACCCGGAAGAGAGGTCTTCTCTTCCGGGTGTAGGGCTGACGTCATTGGTGTAGGCGCACTGAGGAAGGAGCGGCCGTCCTTCTCTCAGAGCGCCTGTGCCGAATGACGGCCAGTACTGCGCAGGCGTGGGATTTGAGGCTGCAGGCAGAGCCAGCGAGAGGAGGAGAGCGCTCGCTGTCAATCAAGTGGAGGAGGGGGCGTTTTTTCAAACAGAGGAAGCGCGTGGCTACCAGCAAGTCCGCCCAACTTGCTGGTAGTGAAGAAATTTACATATAATAAAAGTACGTTTTTTACTGTAATTACTGCATAGCCCGAGGTAAGAGGGGCATATATGGAATCTGCTTACATTAACAAATATAATAAGTCAAAAACTGAAAATTGGGTGTTGGGGTGGGTGACAGAAGCCCTTTAAATCGTACTATAAAACCATTGATAAATTTTCCTCATTGTAACATAAATTAATACCATGTTTTTTTACTTTATAAGATGCAATTTTTATCACGAAAAAAAATCTTGCTAAAAAAGTCTTATAAATGGCAGTCAGAGAGATCCAGCATGGCCAAACCCCCTGACTGCTTCCTTAATGATCCGACAGAGTGCACATTCAGCATTTTTCCCCATCAGTGAGATATGCATCTGCTCACACTTCTCTCTCCCTACCGACACCCATCTGTGTGATCAGCGACAGCAGCAGAGTACATGGGGAGGAAGGACCTATGCTGTACTGAAAGGAAATGAAAGCTTCAAGTATAGCTTAAGTACCTTTGATGATGTAATCAATGGGAGGAGCCAGAGCCAAAAAACTATACAGCCGGCACTAGGGAAATGTGAGTTTTTATTTAAGATGATAAGTGTGTGTATGTGTGTAGCAGAGCTTTATGTGTGTTACAGAACTGTATGGGTGTAGAAGAGCTGTATGTGTGTAACAGAGCTGTATGCGTGTAGCAGAGTTACATGTATGTAATATAACTGTATGTGTGTAGCAGAGCTGAATAATGTAATAGAAATGTATCTGTAAAGCAGAGATGCATGTGTGTCTAGTACAGCTTTGTGTGTAGCAGAGCTGTGTGTGAGTAGCGGGGCTATATGTGAATAGCAGAGCTGTATCTATGTGTAACAAAACTGTATCTAAGTATGACAGTGCTGTCTGTGTATAGCAAAGTTGTATGTGTACCTGAACTACGTGTGTGTCAAAGACAAATACTTAAAATTATTTAGAAGACATAACAGAACAATGACAGGAGACACATTTACTTGAATAGGTACTTTTATTGAGGTCTCCACATATGCCATTGCTAGTTGTTATAATGGTTAGGTGACCACATGCGCCATTGCTAGTTGTTATAATGTTCACTAGATGACACACTAAGGGTAACAGGAGCTGATCAAAAGTACACTACACCCCAAATTTTCTGAGCTTGATCCTTCTATTTCAGTAAGCCAGATTCCCATCAAAGAGGAACTAGAATTTTAAAGATATGATACATTTATAAAAGAACTTGTGATATTTGATAAATGTGGCATAAAAAACCCCAATGCAGTCTTAAGCAAAACTGACTTTAAATATTCCTCTCATGATAGATACCCCCCAATGAGTTCATTCTTGAATATTTCTATTGTCCATGTGGCTGCTGTAAGAATATCTCTAAATGCTGTTAATAGCTCTGGCAAGATGGCAGCATCCAAAGTTTGGATGGAAAATAGAATAAAAATGTTACAATAAAAAAATAAAAAAAATATAGAAAAATAGGATATGTGTCTGGTTTTAACAGACAGAAAAAAAAGAACTGAACCTGGCCATACCCACATTTTCACCAAGGCAGCCCCTTGATATGAGCATCGGAGCATTTCATGCTCCGATGCTCTCGTTTGCCCTTTGCTGAATCGTGCAGGGAAAAGGCTTTCTATCAAGATCCAGTGACATACTGGGCACTCCATAGTGGCTGCTAGGTGGAGGCTTCTGCCTAGCAATGAGCCCTGTGACATCACCGGCTCTAATGGGCCGTCTTTAGCGCTGCCCTAGCATGTGAAATGGCAAGGGCAGCGCTAAAGCCTGTCTATCGGAGCAGGGGATGTCACTGAGTACACTGCTAGGTGGAGGCCTCTGCCCAGCAGAGTGAAAATATAAGCAAACAAGCCCTTGCCCTGCGCGATGCAGCACAGGGCAAGGGAGAGCATCAGAGCATAAAATGCTCCTATGCTCAAATCACAGGGTCTGCCTGAGTGAAAATGTGGGTATGTCCAGGATTAATTCTTTGGCACATTACAATCTTTATTATTTTGACAAGGACCATCTTCATTTTAGAATGTTGTATTATAAAACTATAAAATTGAAAAATTAAATGTAAATAAATAGCAGATATTCCCCTTATTTTGAAACGTCACCTAAGAGATCCTCAGCATTGTATGAGCATTGCTCATGTAATTGGATTTTTTGGCAAATGCTTACAGGTAAACGCTAGTGACTAGGACAAATTATCACTTTCCATCCTTTCCATTGTGTTCCTTAATCGAAACTAATGACTTTCATCTAGCGCAAAGTAAAGACTCATTGTTAAGTAATTTATCACAGTACTGCGCATGACGCAGAGCATTGATTAGAAGACACTTTAATGAGCAGTCTCATATCACATCTATAAAAGAAGAAAAGGAGGAAAACCTTATGAGGGCCAATTTGAATTTGGATAGCTTGCTGTGCTTGAAATGGAATACTTGCTGGGTCTGCAATTTAATACTCCCACAGGGATGTAAACACACAGTGCAGTGTAAATGATAAACCATTCTTTTGGCTTTGTGATAGGTTAAACATACAGAGTTCCATCAAATATTAAACAAAAATACTCTTGGGTCTAGTTTCAATGCGCTCATTGATCTAAACCATTTAAAACATTTCTAGATTAGAAAGACAACAATAAAAACACACTCAGTGTGGTTTCTACCTAATGTGTAGGCTCTAGTATTATAGTGTACATCAGAAAACAAGTTATGCAATACATACCGTGCAATATTACCTGAACAGCCAACTCATGAAGGATAATGTTTGCTGGTTATACTAGAAATGCCTATAAAAATTATGAATAGGAGATTATAAAATATTAATGTTCTATGATATGATATTGAAGGTCCTTAAAGGCTTTTCCAGCTTCAAATGACACATACCGTAAGACCACTGCACTGCACCATAATTTTGTGTTTTCTGTTCCTCTATTTTTCTAAGAGAATACCGTATGTATGAATTAATTGACAAATGGGTGTTAGAGTTATCCTTACCAAAGCCATGTATTCCTACTTATTCTGGCACTTTCATCACTGATTGGACAGTATCATAGTATGTAAGGAAACACCCCTTAACTGGTATCTCCAAGTTGTCAATCTATAAACACATTTCTAGAAGGAACCACAATGATATGACACAATGCAGAATTTAAAAAGATGCCATAGAATAGTTATTTCATGATGAATTCAGGTATTTCATTTTCTAGATATTTTAGAAGAGCTGGCACATATATGGTCTTTACGTTGCAACATTCATCTTTTAAATATTTGTTATCCCAATATGAAAGGTGTCCCTCACACTCCTGAATGTTAATGCATTCCATAGGACATATGTTGTTGTTGGGGCCCTAACAGCAGGTTGACTGCAGGGGAGTTTCCCAGTGCCTGATTATATCTTGAAAGATGGCAATGGAAAAAAAAGAAAAAAAATCCTTGGATATTGAGTGAGGGGTTGTGAAGAAAAGAGCCAATAACTCCTCCTAGGCCTTATCTTCAATAGAAGACATGAATAAACTTTGTCTAAACACAGTTTAGATCATTTGTCCCCTCCTCATTAGATTTAGGAGACAAGTACTTTTTTGTATTATGCTTAAATGAAGGGGGGAGATAAAAAACAAGAAATTACATAAAATGAGATTAGCAAAAAACACAATGTAGAAGCTATTTATGTCAGGGTAATGTTGAAGCACTTTTATTTTGGCTGCCAGGATGAGGCAGAGTGCTTTAAAAAGGGATCCTTTGTGACCTGGATATATTTACTAAAATAAACTGTTCTGATGTCTTCTACAGTCCTTGGCTAAAGCCTTCAGAGGGCCACAAACTCTAAACTGTCAGTTTCCATGGTGATCTGGATGTTCTCTAATTCTCCTCACAACATTGCTGACAAGTTAGTATGGAATTTGGTGTCCTCCCAGGTACATTAGGGGTATTCTAAGTGTTTTGTTCACAGAAAAAGAAAATAAATGCAAAAAAAAAAAAGAAAACAAAATCTCCAAGATTACGTGCATATGCTTAAAATAAATTTTACTTCAATAAATGCTTAAAGCAGAAAAAAATTATTTAATGTATATCAATATGATTACTGACCTAAAACTCTGCTAATGATGAATCACTATTCCCATATGCAGAATTATTGTAGAATAAAAAAGCTATTTAGTGAAACTAGAATACCCCTTTAGCGTTTAACATACATTTAGCACTCCAAAAAATCTATATAGCATAATAGAAGTATATTATACATTTATAATTCTATATAATTTATTATGCATTTCTCTTTAGATGGATATTTTACTTTCAAAATTCAGACTAACAATGATGCAATTAAATAAGCTGTATTTCTTTTTTTGGTTATGTAATAAGAAATGACAAAATGCCTTCCACTTATTTTGTTCCCTGTGACAATTATTAAACGTGACAATTTGTCATAGAGAATGCAATCTTGTTTAATCAAATAAAACAAATGTAAATGGGCAGGGCTATAACAATAGCTATTTACTCACATGAGTGTACTTCCAAGAAGTATATAAAAAATGTTAACAACAATGTTTGCAAATGTAAAGTAAATTATTGGTGCAAGTTTAAATAGATGAAATAAAATATGTAGTGCTTGAAAGTGTAGGCAACACAAGCTAAAAAAATCAAACAAAACAAAACAAAAAAAAAAACTTAAAGGCTATGGACTTTTGAACCACTTTCTCTGCGCAGCCTTGATATTCTCAAGTAGCAGGCTCTGTATTTTTACTGTTTCCCATCAGGCAGCTCAGCTGATGCCTCCTTATGGCTTACCTTGTAAACACCCATTAAAGCTCAATTCTTATCTTACTAATAAGAATGTGGCTTAAATGAGTGTTCTCCGGCAGGCTGTGTCGGCAGGTGAACAGCCTGCTGGATCAGTGTCGTAGTTTTATTCCTGCAGCCTCTTACCATGTTTGTCGTGCTGTGGCAGGACTTCCGGCCCGCCCCCATTATAATGAATGGGGCTGGAACAGTTCTTTGCGCAATTTAGTAAAACCTGCAGAACAATTACTTTAAAAAAGCTCAGGCCCACCATAGAATTCACCAGTCCCTCAGTGGGTCGATCTGACACCTCAACTTCAATTTTTAAATAGTTTTTCAGACAGTGGAAATGTAAATATATTTATATATTTCCTTAGACATGTAATTCTTTGACATTTTGCATTTAAAAAAAAAGTTTTACATTTTCACTTGACAACCATTTAGTTTAACAACATATGCATATGCTCTTAACATTTTAAAAAAAATTAAAGTCATGGATTTAGGGCTTATATGCATTCGAGGTGCCCATGATTTAGTATTATTATTATTGGGCTGCATAAATGCAATTATGCAGATTGTTTCAAGGTAGGAGGATGGCAGAGAAGTTGTCTATTTCCTCACTGAAGAGTACAGCTGTTATATAATCAAGATGATATTCACATGTGTCACAAAGAATCTGAACAGAATTTGCCTGCTTATGGAGATAGTTTTATCCAGAAATATTTGTTCATATCAACATGACCTAAATAAGACAAATCACTAAATAGAGAACAAATAAAATGTTAGAGTGCTTTGGTTAGTTGGTTGGTCCTTGGTAAACCCATGTTGGTTAGCACTTATAATATTATTTATAGTCACATACTCCTGTATATAGTCCCTTAATAGTCCTTCAAACATTTTTCCCACAACAGAGGTTAAACTAACTGGTCTATAATTACCTATGAAGGACCTAGATCCTTTTTTGAATATTAACACCAAATTTCCCTTGCTCCAATCACTTGGCACTGTGCCAGTACCTAGAGAAGCATTAAAAATGACAAACAGGGGCATAGCAATGACTAAAATGAGCTCTTAAAGCCCTCTTAGGGTAATCCGCCTGGACCCGAAGACTTGTTCACATTTATCTTATGTAGCTTATCTTGGACCATATCTACAGTTAGCCAGTTGAGTATATTACAGGATGTACTAACAGCCACAGTTATCAGTTCCTTTCTCTTCTTTTGTTTATACAGAAGCTAAAAAAAAAAACATTTAGTAACTCTGCATTTTCCTTATCTTCAGTGAGTACGATTATTTAGGGAACCTACCTGCTCGGACCTTGGATTTTTAGCATTTATATATTTAAATAATTTTTTGGGATTTATTTTGCTCTGAACTTTTTGGCCTCAATATTAAGCATCATTTTTGGAGGAAACCAGACACTGAAATTCTTCCAAATACTATCCCTACAGTGAAGCATGATGGTGGTAGCATCATGCCATGGGGGTGTTTTTCAGCAGCTTGGACAGTGAAACTAGCTGGAGTTGAGGGTAGTTACAGATATACTCATAATGAAAAACTGGTCCAGTGTGCTCTGGGCTACAGATGAGCAAAGTTTGGCAACTTTGATTTGTCCTGGATTAATTTATCACAAATCGCTATAAATCAAGTACAGTATATCCATATGTCACAGTGACTGTGGAAATGTATGGAGAGGACTGCTGAAGTGATCCCACTCCATACGCGGCGGGTGCTGGCTGTATCATTCAGCAGACATTTGGCTGCAATGACGAGGAACTACGATTCTTTCAAACCCCATAATCTCTTCCCTCATATGCTGCAATCAACATCATTTGTGATATCTGTGAACTAAGGCAGGGGGATGCGGCTCCCTCTGCTCAGATCAGAGCCTCGGCTTGAAATCATGAGGCTCCAATTGGTTACCATGGCAGCCTGGATGCTTTGCAGGCCTGTCATGTTAAGCTCCATGCTGCACTGTGCACAAAGCACAGCTCAGCAAGGAGTGCAGCATAATTCCATTCACCCTAATATATCTGTATTAGAGTGAATGGGACAAAGGATGAAAATATCCCAGGTTCTAGTCCCTTAAGCAAGATAAAAGTTATTGTTAAAAAAAGTCTGAACTATTAAACTATATTACAACAAATCATGTGCAGTGTAAGCTGTAACTGAAAAAAATAAAAATAAAACACCATTCACTGTTTTGTAGTCACCTTTACCCCCTTAAAATATTGAATAACAATGATGAAACAGTTGTACGCACTACAAAAAATGTATTATTAAAAACGACAGTTCGTCCAGCATAAAACAAGCCCTCATACAGCTCTGTAGACTGAAATATAAAAAAGTTACGGCTGTCAGAAAATGGTGATGCAGTAACAGTGACAGTAGTGGCCTCATGAGAGAGTGGGGATGGTGGCAGCAGCAGCACTTGCATATAGCACAAGATTGTAGCAGATCACACTAGTATCAGAAATTAACAACAACAGTGTGATAGCAAGGCCCAGTGATATGCATAGCCTAGTAAAAATTTAACATGTACATATCAGTAGGCCAAGAAGCCCCATTTTAGGAATGGCAGTAGAATCAGCAGGTGGGTGGCATCAGTTTTGTGGCAGCATCAGAATGGTAATAGCAGCACGTGGCCAGAAAGAACAGCCCATTTTTCAGAATATTCCAGTGTGCATAATATTCCAGTGCGATCATTAGTAGCAGAAGTTGTTGCATCGGGCACCAGTGTCTGACAATCCTTGTTGATCCAGACCTGATTCATCTTTATGAAGGGTAGTTACATTTTGGGAGGAACGGCAAGTTCTCTTATGGATAACTATACCCCCCGCCTCACTGATGCCACACTACTGGCCAGGTGGGAAAGCATGCCCATGGCAAACTATTTACGTTTGCATGACCAGTAGTCCGGGGAATCCTTAACCCTGGGTGACAGGATGCTGTCCCAGGTATGCCAACGCCTTCTGGTTGATGTTCTGGTGCATGTCCCGTTACCGCTTCTTCCAAAAGTGGCTGAAGAAAACTGTTCATCAGAGACTTCAGATTAACCACCTCCGGACCGCCTAACGCAGATCTGCGGTCCGGAGGCGGCAGCTCTGCGCAGAGTGACGCATATACGCATCATCTCGCGAGAGCCGTGACTTCCTGTGAATGCGCGCACACAGATTTTTTTAACCCCTAACAGGTATATTAGACGCTGTTTTGATAACAGCGTCTAATATACCTGCTACCTGGTCCTCTGGTGGCCCCTTTTGTTTGGATCGACCACCAGAGGACACAGGTAGCTGTGTAAAGTACCACCAAACACCACCTACACTACACTACACTACACCCCCTCTGTCACTTATTAACCCCTTATGAACCCCTGATCACCCCTTATAGACTCCCTGATCACCCCCCTGTCATTGATCACCCCCTGTCATTGATCACCCCCCTGTCAGGCTCCGTTCAGATGTCCGTATGATTTTTACGGATCCACGGATACATGGATCGGATCCGCAAAACACATACGGACGTCTGAATGGAGCCTTACAGGGGGGTGATCAATGGCAGGGGGGTGATCACCACATACAGACTCCCTGATCACCCCCCTGTCATTGATCACCTCCTGTAAGGCTCCATTTAGACATTTTTTTGGGCACAAGTTAGCGGAAATAGATAATTTATTTTTATTTTATTTTTCTTACAAAGCCTCATATTCCACTAACTTGTGTCAAAAAATCAAATCTCACATGAACTCACCATACCCATCAC